>NC_034599.1:50046680-50057432 GCF_900095145.1 Mus pahari | reverse complement strand
AATCCACCTGCCTCTGCCTCCCGAGTGCTGGGATTAAAGGCGTGCGCCACCACGCCCGGCTTACCTTTAGTTTTTGAGACAGGGTCTCTCGTGGGACCTGACACCCATCCATTTGGCTAGGTTGGCTGACCAACAAGCTTGAGGAAGACTGTCTCTCTTCGCCCTCACCCTACCTCAAGGGTGAGGTTACAGGCGTGGGCTACCATACCTGGCTCTTTATACGTGTCCCAAGTATCCAAATTCAGGCCCTAACACCGACTGGCAAGGGGCTTTGCCGAGTCATCTTCCCACCCCAGCTTGTCAAGTTATAGAAAAATCCTGGAGATGATCACTTTAAAGAAACAGGAAGTTCATCCTGGCTCAGAGTTTTGTAGATTTCAGTCGGGAAACCTCATAGTAGTCAGAAAGCAAAAGAGACAGGGAAGAGAAACCAGGGTCTGCATATCACCTTCAAGGACATATCTGCACTGACTAAACTTCCTTCCACTACCCACCCCCATCTTAGAGTTCTATGTCTCCCAAAAACACTGTAGACGAGGGACCAGGTCTTTAACATAATGGGCCTTTGGGGGAACAGTCACACATATGAGCCTACGGTGGCCATTCTCACACAAACCACCACAGAATATATTAAAATGTGTCTGTGTGCATCAATAATGAAATTCCATTAAGAACCAGGTAATTACTCAAATCCAATTCTCTGTTAGTAAAGCGGGGGAAAATATCCGCTTTCAAAGTTCTCTGCCAGAAATTATAAACTATTTTTAGAATTTTCAGTAAAGCTGAGAACATCATCTGTAATAACTGTCTCCTCCTGTTACTTTGCTAAAGCTCCGATTTAAAGAACCCTCCTGGGGCTGCAGCTATGGCTCGGTGGCAGAGTACACACTTGTTCAGTTCTTGGTACCAAGCAAACAAATGCACAGCCCTTCCAAGAACTGCTGTGCATAGAACCTGAGCCAGGAAAACTCCTGTTGCAAGTTCAGTGAGATTGCTGGCACCTAGAAGACACAAACAAAATTTGCTTACTAGTTTGGTAAGGCGTTGGCTCTGCTGGTAAAGTTCCACACAAACACAAAGACCTGAGTTTGGGACCTCAGCAGCCACAAAAAAGCTAGGCAAGGTGGCACATGTCTGCAATACCAGTGCTGGAGAAGTGTGGACAGGAATTTTTCTAGAGCTGGCAGATGTTTGGTGCATACCCTGTCTCCAAGCCTATGCCCATGGTAGGCATTGCTAGTCAATCACAGAATAGTGCACCAGAGCCGGGCGTGGTGGCACACACCTTTAATCTCAGCACTCAGGAAATAGAGGCAGGCGGATTTCTGAGTTCCAGGCCAGCCTGGTCTACAAAGTGAGTTCCAGGACACCCAGGGCAATACAGAGAAACCCTGTCTCAAAAAACCAAAAAACCAAAAAAAAAAAAAAAAAAAAGAATAGTGCACCAGTAAGCCTGGTCTATGTTAGAATCCTTTCTTATATGGCTCTGTGTGCAGCCATTCCATCAGAGCACAAGATGAACCTTATTTGCACCCTCTATGTTTCAGTCAGGAGTCTCTAGAGCAGTAGTTCTCAACCTGTGGGTCGTGACCCCCTTGGGGGTCGCATTTTAGAGATCCTGCATATCAGATATTTGTATTATGGTTCACAACAGTAGCAAAATTACAGTTATGAAGTAGCAGTAAAATAATTTTATGGTTGGGGTCATCATAGAATGAGGAAATGAGGTCACAGTATTAGGATGAAAACCACTGCTTGGAAGAACAGACTGATATATATATATATATATATATATATATATATATTGTTGGGATCAAACAAATGAGACTTGTCCTAAGTACTGCCATTTTGTTTTCAGACTCAATTTGATCATATTAAATATTTTATCATATTAAATTGATAAGATAAAATTAAGTTCAAGTTCCTAGACTCTGAGGGACCTTTCCATATAGCTATCCAATTTCCTTCTTATTCTTTTGTTCCCCAAAACATAATGGTTGTTCCTAACCATCAAAGAACAAATTATTCTGACTGAAGAAAAATTGTAACTATAACATGACACAGATGTTTGTGGAGTTCAAGCTTACAAACTCTGTAACAACATGGCTTAGGGGGTCACAGTTCAGCTCCCAAGTCTGTTCTGCGGCCCTGATCAATCAGTAGGTGCTTGAGTACAATATATTTTTGTTATCTGCTCAAATACTAAGATGAATGTTTACAATGCAGTCAGCTCCTAAGTCTGTGCTGTTGCCCCTGACTGGTCAGTTGCCTAATTCAAATAAAAATCTTGCTTTGCTGGACTCTTGTGCCTGTTTGGGTTGTTCTGGATTTTCAGACCCCAGAAATATAGATCACATATGTGTATGCATATCAAAAGGGGATTTATTAGAGTGGCTTACAGGTTGTGGTCTGGCTAATCCAACAGTGCTGTGTCCTGACAGAAAGACCAAGAATACAGTAGTTGTTCAGTCCATGAGCTTGGATGTCTCGACTGGTCTTCAGTATTCATTCGAATCCCAAAGAGGTAGATTCTAAAGCCAGGAAGGAATGGCTCAGCAGCAGGATAGATGAACTTGCCAGCAAGAACAAGGGCAAGCAGGCAAAGAAGCAAAAGTTTGCTTATTCCCTGTCCTTTATACAGCTGACTCCTCCAAGGTCACATGAGAGCCAGCATGTCCCCCTTCTTCTAAGTACCAGTCCCCTTGAGTCCACTTCTTGTAGTGTTCAGATAGAACCTGAGCCAGGGACATCTCCCTGTGGCAGTTTCAGTGAGCTCTCTGGCACCTATAAGACGTTCCCTCCTTATAGGAAGTTATAGCTTATAATGATTTGACAGACTACTAATGTATCAATGGACTCTGTGGGTCTGCCTCCCCTCTACAGTTCTAACAGTGACCTGATACTCTTACTATCACAGGAATGCCAGCCATGCTGTCCCAGTGAGCAGAACTCAGCCTCCTCAGCCTGTCTGTGGAGGACAGCGTGTGCTCTCTGTCCTTCAGTTAGGATTGCTGCTCCCGCTGAGGTATTGCACAGTGAAGGGATGAGGTAGCCATGAAAATCTTCTGGTGCCTCTCCCAATCCAGTGCTTTTCAGACCTGGGGCAGGAACCTCCCCCATAAACCCCAGACCCCTTCGCCAGCCTGAGCAGTTTCCATGTGATTGCCTAATTTGGCTCTTCCCATCATCCCCATCCACGAATGGCCATGGCAGTCTTCTTCAGGCAAACCTACAAACTCCAAGTTGTCAGACAAATGAAATGAGATAAAACTGCAGGAATCTGTAAACCAGTTTGTATGCAGTGACTGTGGAGGCTGAGGGGAAGATCCGGTGCCTTCTGAGACTGCCTTTACTGAGGATGCTAGCCAGAGCTGGGGTTGGCCAACAGCAACTAAGTATCTTTAGTGCCCTACACTAGCAGCCTCTGAGTGGGCACGGTCTAGCATCTTGTTCTTCCCTAAATAATGAGAGGACCCCACAAACTCTGCCCAGCTGCCTAGATTCAACTTAACATCAAGTGGGCCAGCCTCTTTTCCAAATGGAAACAGCGTTCCTCTCTAGAGGGCCCCGGAGGAAGGCTCGGGAAGGAACTGGTCTGGCCTCATTCTTTGCACAAGAGGAAGTAGGGCTCAGGTAACACTGGCCGCAGAGCAGCACTTAGGTAGTGTGTCCAAGCTGGTGTGTGTCCAAGCTCTTCCTTAACACCCGTAACAGTCAGTGGGTCTGGTTCAGGTGCCCCCAGGCAAGGCAACAACTACAGAGCATGAAGATATAATTTGAATGTTAGCTTGTTGGGAACACTCTGCTGCAGCTGCCCATGAAAAGGAAGGTTTACCACTGGAGAGCGAGCAAGAGGCCTGAAGCAGATGAGCCTGCTCTGTGCTGAGGAGGTTCCTATTGCCCTGTACGCATTTCCCTTTTCTGTCATAAGAAATGAGTCAGGGAGAGCCTTACAAACAGTCGGATGCTCACAGCCAACCATTGCACTTAGTGTGGGGTCCCCAATGGAGGAGCTAGAGAAAGGACTGAAGGAGCTGAAGGGGTTTGCAACTCCATAGGATGAACAACTAGACTCCACAGAGTTCCCAGGGACTAAGCTACCAATCAAGGAGTACACATGGAGAGACCCATGACTCCAGCAGCATATGTAGCAGAGGTCGGCCTTGTCAGGCATCAGTAGAAGGAGAGGTCCTTGGTCCTGTGAAGGCTTGATAGATGTCCCAGTGTAGGGGAATCGAGGGCAGGGAGGTGGGAGTGGGTGGGTGGGTGGAGAAACACCCTCATAGAAGCAGGGGGTAGGGGGGATGGGATAGGGGTTTTCCCAGAGGGGGGAAACCAGGTAAGGGAATCACATTATCACATTTAAAAAGTAAATAAATTAAAGAACAAAAGAAAGAGAGGGGGGCAGGGGCTGAAGAAATACTCAGTGCTTTAGAGAGCTGGCTGTTATTCCAGAGATCCTGAGTTCAGTTCCCAGCACCCACATGACTACCCCCAACCATCTATAACTGTAGTCCATGGGATCTGATGCCTTCTGGTGTGCCTGACAAAACACATACACACAAAATAAATAAATCATTGTGTACTGGCTGGTTTTGTGTCAACCTGACACAGCCAGAGTTATCACAGAGAAAGGAGCTTTAGTTGGGGAAATGCCCCCATGAGATCCAGCTGTGGAGCATTTTCTCAATTAGTGATCAAGGGGGAGAGGCCCCTTGTGGGTGGGACCATCTCTGGGTTGGTAGTCTTAGATTCTATAAGAGAGCAGGCTGAGCAAGCCAGGGGAAGTAAGCCAGTAAAGAACATCCCTCCATGGCTTCTGCATCAGCTCCTGTTTTCTGACCTGCTTGAGTTCCAGTCCTGCATCCTTTGGTGATCAACAGCAGTATGGAAATGTAAGCTGAATAAACCCTTTCCTCCCCAACTTGCTTCTTGGTCATGATGTTGTGCAGGAATAGAAGCCCTGACTAAGACACATTTAAAAAAGAAATTTGGCAACTGCACCCATTTAATGGATGGTAGAGACTTGGGAGTAGTAGGTAGCTTGTCTAAGGTGGCCTTAGTAGATGCTGGCAGTACTATTCAACTGCAGGGTAGTCCTCAGAATTTGGGGGTTCCTGCCTAATGCCCTCTTAGATCACTCCCAGGCCAAAAGAGTTAAGCCACATCCATAGAGGGGGATCTGTAAGGACTTCAGATTTAGGTTGGAATATATCAGAAAGACCCCAAGAAAGTAAATACTTTTGAAGATAGGTATGGGAGACTTGATCTTATCTTACATGTATGAGTATTCTTGAGTGTGTATGTATGTGCATCACATGTGTGCAATGCCTGCAAAGGCCAGAAGGGTGCATCAGATGCTCTAGAGCTGGAGTTACAGACAGTTATGAGCATTATGTCTGATTCTGTGCAACAGCAAGTGCTCTATTATATAAGCCATCCCTCCAGCCCTGACTCCTGATTTTTCTAACCCCCTTAGAAGAATACAATGTTCTTGAGCCACCAGACAGCGGCTATTTTTATAAAATTACTCTATAATAAGCTATTATATCTAGCTCTCTGACCTATATCTTCTGGAAAAGAAAGCTTTGTGTTTTATTTTTGAAACAAAATATTTTTAATTTATGTGTATTATTTTAAATGTAGGAGTCATGTTAGAACAACAGGGCATCAGATCCCTTTATAGATGGTTGTGAGCCACCATGTGGTTTCTGGGAGTTGAACTCAGGACCTCTGGAAGAGCAGCCAGTGTTCTTAACCACTGAGCAATCTCACTAGCCCCCAAAATACTTATTTCTAAAAGGTATACTGTTTATATCTTAGTACAGATTAGCGGGATCTAGGAAACTGGGCATGCTCTGAGAGTTAAGGGTCAGAACAACCACACTTGACGCTGGGGCTGTTCAGAACAGGACTTGTGAACTGAATGCCCACTGCACTCAATGGTTACCTTGGTTTTGTTATTTGTGGATGGACATATTGTTTTGTTATTCAGACTATCGTTAACAATACTGTAATAAACGTCCTCTACTTATGTCTTCTCTGATATATAACAATTATTAGTAATTACTAGTTAGAGTTCATATATTTGATTGTAGAGCCAGTACAGGCTGCTACTATTTACATCTGTATAACAGGGATGAGTGTTCTTTTTCTCAAACTTCTTAAACATTGGACTTGCTTTTGGTAGTGATTTGAAAGGGTTTGGCCCCCATAGACTCACGTGCTTGAATATTTTTGGCTCAGGGAGTGGCACTACTGTGAACTGTGGCCTTGTTGGGGGAAGTGTAGCCTTGTTAGAGGAAGTGTGTCACTGTGGAGGCCTAAGTATGGCGAGTGTGACTCAGTCTTTTCCTGGTTGCCTTCGGAACAAGAAATAGAACTCTCAGTCCCTCTCCAGCACCATGCCTGCCGGGATGCGGCCATGCTTCCTGCCTTGATGATAATGGACTGAACCTCTGAACCTATAAGCAAGCCCCAATTAAATGTTGTCCTTTATAAGAACTGCCTTGGTCATGGTGAACCTTCTCAGCAATGGAAAACCTAAGACACTTTTCCTTTTTTATTACTAGTGAAATTAAATTCTATATGTACATTGGTTGGTGTGTGTGTGTGTGTGTGTGTGTGTGTGTGTGTGCATGTACCCGCACGTGTGCCTGTGTGTAGCAATGCTACAGAGGACATGATGCGGTCAGAGGGTAACCTTCAATGTGCACCCCCACCTCCCACTTTGAGACAGAACCTGTATGTTCTTTGATGCCACAGATGCCAGATTCCCTGGCCTGTGAGGTCTTTGGCATTTGCTCCCTGCCCACTGTCTTCCCAGGAGCTCTGGGGTTGCTGACACTTACATTACACATCTGGCTTTTCCCTGGACCTGGGGTTTTATTTTATTTTATTTATTTATTTTTTTTAGTATAAACCATATTTTATTGTCATTGACAGAAAATTGATAAATAGTATCTCATCAAAAAAAAAACAAACCAGAAATAAATTCACATACCTATGAACACTTGATTTTTGAGAAAGGCTCCAAAAATCATACAATGGAAAAAGAAAATATTTTCAACAAGTCATCCTGGTCTAACTGGATGTTCTCATGTACAAGAATGCAAATAAACCGCTATCTATATCCCTGCCCATAAGACAAGTCTAAGTGGATGAATGACCTCAAAGTTAAACTGACCACANTAAATCTAATGCAAGAGAAAAATCAGAAACTGTCTTGGGCTTATTGGCACAGGAGAAAAATGCCTAAACAGAATACCAATAGCACAGGTACTAAAAATAGCAATTGATAAATGAAACCTCATGGAATGGAAAGCGTTTGCAAGGCTAAAGACACCATAAATTGGACAAAATTGCAGTTTACAGAATGGGAGAATATCTTCATCAAACCTACATCTATCAGAGGACTAATATCCAAAATATATAAAGTGCTCAAAAAATTAGACACCAAAAATTCACCGAATTAACAATGTGGTTCAGGGCTAGAGAGAAAAGAAAATCCTTAACTGAGGAATCTTGAATGGCTAAGAAGCACTTTTAAAATACTTAATGTCCTTAATCATCAGGAAAATACAAATCAAAAATGACCCTGAGATTCCAACTTACACCAATCTAATATCAAAAATTTAAAATTACAGAACATGCTGGTAAGGATATGGAGAAAGAGGGACACTCCTCCATTGCTGGTGAGAGTACAAACTGCTACAAAAGCTTTGGAAATCAATTTGGCATTTTTCTAGAAAATTTGGAACAGTTCTACCTGAAGACTCAGCTGTACCACTCAGACATATATTTAAATATTGCCCCAGTATACCACAAGAATACTGTTGTAGTGAATTAGTTAAATTGCTCTGGCTTCTAGCAGGACCTGGGGTTTTAAATTCACATCTTCACACCACTTGTTTAACAAATGCTTCTACCCACTGTACCTCATTGCCTCTCTCTCTGTGTGTGTGTGTGTGTGTGTGTGTGTGTGTGTGTATAGCATGCATGTGTATGTTTGCTTGAGTATGTGAGTGTGTATGTATGTGAATGTGTGAGTATATGTGTGTGTATTTGAGTGTATTAGTATGTGTGTATGTGTGTCAATTTCTTCTTTGCTGAATTGTTGGTCCCTTTACTTGATCCATTTCTCATTAATATACCCAACTTTCCCATTGGTTGATAAGTATTTTTATAGATAGAATATGTACATTAATAAATTCCATTACATAAAAGTCAAAGCTGTATGTTTCAAAAACACCAGAAAAAAAAAGGCAGAAGAGATGCTGAGAAAAACCAAAGTGGCAATGGCTGAAATTTTCTTTATAATGCCTGTTTTGAGTATTTAGCTTAAAAATTCTCTTATTGCCCCTAAGATTACATAAACACTTGTTTCTCCCTTCTGTTGATTGGTAGTGGGTTTATAGTTCTACATCAGCTAAATCCTTTCATTTGGGGTGTGCAGCTTAAGGCAATGATGATTCTAGCTTGATTTCTTTCCAGGCAGTTAAGTAGAATTACTGAATACTTCTTCTCTTCTCAAGGATCTTTTGGGGCATCTGTACATGTGGGTGCATGTACACATGTGTTTGTGTGTGCTGGGGTGTATGTGTGTATATGTGGGTGCATGTATACATGTGTATGTGGGTGCATGGACATATGTGTTTGTGTGTGTATGTGGAGGCCAGAGGTCAACCCTGTGTGTGTTGTCCCTCGGATGCAGTACATCTTGGATTTTGAGTCTCTTGATAGCCAGGAGCTCACCGATTAGGCAAGTGGATTGGCCAGGGAGCCCTAGGGCCAAGCATGTGCCACCCCAGCAGGCTTCCTATGTGTGTTCTGGGGGTTATAATTCAGGTCCCTGTGCTTGGCAGCACGCACTTTGCTGACTGGACTATCTTGCCATCTTCTTAGGGTTTTTATCTCCAGCCAATATAAATATTCCAGACTCATGTCTGCTTCTGGACTTGCTATTCTTGTCCTGTAATCTTTCCCGACTGCTGCTGTTGTCCCTGTTTCAACGTGGACTCCAAATTCTCAGGAACAGTTTGCATACTTTTGGAAATCTCTGCTCACATTCTTGCCTCCTGCACCACCCAGCAAATTCCTTCAGGCTAGGGTCCTGCCTCATTTCTCTTTGTGCTGAGAGCGCCCAGGGTAATGTAGCAGAGGCTAAGCATGGCAGCAAGCAGAATAGGAACGGAGCAAGCCCAGACATGAAGGTTGACAGACTGAGCACCGTATGGGATGCCCCACTAAATTAGAATGGTGGATGAGCACCAAGTCAGCTGGTAAATATGTGGGACACATTTGAGCCTCACAGCGAGCCAGGGGTCTCCCTCCAGTAGAATGTTTAACCTCCTCAGCAACCCCAACCCACTTGCCACAGATTCAAGATGACAAGTGATGGGTTTATGTTTAAGCTTCCTCTTTCACATGCCCAGTGCTACTGCTAACGTGGCTCAGCTGGAGATGCCAGTGACTGAGTGTGAGGATGTAGAGTGTGGCCTTCCACACCTGCAGAGGCAGTGTTGCAGGCCCTAGAAGGGTGACTCACAGCTAATCCCTGGGCCCTGGGAGCCTTGACTAGAGTGAGCAGGGTAGATATTCTGCAGTCCTGCATCTGAGTCTGCACTCTCTTTAGCTTTTCTCCCTCCTACATAGGGTGTCAGCTTAAGACACCCACAGCTTCACTAGGGACACTAGGCAGGGAGAAGTGGCCCAACTGCTTGAAGTCACATTTGCACGGGTGACACAAGATGGCACAGCCTGTGCATTTGCTGCAAACGGCTCCTAGTTTGCACCTCGCATACCTCCAAGCTGCAGAGCTTCTATAGTAAATGAAACACAAACGGGTACTTGTCTCATGGGAAAGTTAACCTCGGGTTTAAATATATACAAAAAAGAAATCTAAGGAGGCGTGACAGCAGACATGAGGCATCCCCAACAAACAGCCAGGCTGGAGCCAAGGCTCTTCTCCTGAGACCGTCCTCTGTGTCCTCCTACTGAAGGCCTCTAGAAAGGTGTCCATGCTGTGTCTAGAGCAATCCTGCCCAGGACTGTAGCTTTATCTGAGTCTCTGTCCTAACTAAGATGGTCAGAGACCCGAGACTTGGTGAAACTGACTGTCTAGGTCTCTTTCTCCTAAATTGTTCAAACTAAAACCAAAATCAAATCAAATCTGGGGCCAGCAGGACATCTCCATGGGCAAAGCCAAGCCTGACGACCTCGGCTCAATCCTCAGGACCTAGGTGGTATGTTGCAGGATATTTGATCACACTGTGAACCTCAAGATTGTGTTACTTACTGGAAAAAAACCTTGCTGTGGTGTGGCTCCCTAGCACACACCTTTAATCCAGAGCTAAATGAAGTCAGCTCTAGGTCAAGAGGCAGAACAAGCAACCAGCTGCCAGGGGGTGAACGTAAGTAAACAGACAGGAGGGTCTTTGGGCTGAAGGGGATTTAAGAGTGTGGAGAAGGGGAGAGAGCCTTTTCCTTCTGGGATGTCGGTGGAGTAGGAGGGTAAGCTGGGTGCTTTCTCTGCCTCTCTGAGCTGGCAGGCTGTCTCCACAGAGTCTGCCTCCTGAGTCTTCAGTTGGTAAAATCGAATGGCTGGGGTTTGTGTTTTTATAAAACAACAGTGGCAAAGGAGAAAACTGGCCCCTCCTGTACATCATACTCTGAACTCCACACACACTGTCCTGTGACCTCCACTCACTGCCCTCTGACCTCCACACACTGTCCTGTGACCTCCACTCACTG
>NC_034599.1:50029945-50046620 GCF_900095145.1 Mus pahari | reverse complement strand
GACCTCCACACGCTGTCCTGTGACCTCCACACACTGCCCTCTGACCTCCACACACTGTCCTGTGACCTCCACTCACTGCCCTCTGACCTCCACACACTGCCCTATGACCTCCACCCACTGTCCTCTGACCTCCACTCACTGCCCTCTGACCTCCACACACTGTCCTGTGACCTCCACACACACTGCCCTCTGACCTCCACACACATGCCCTGTCCTTCACACTCACCTCCTCACACAAAATAAGTAAGTTAAAAACATGACCAAAAAGGCTACAGGAGTTAAGCTGAACTTCAACCAAGTGATGCAAAGACCTACAGGGCAGCTAAGAGTAAAACTGCTTATTTCTAGATGTTTCCCTCAGTGCATTTGTGCCCTTGCACACAGACCAAGGTGCTATGTGTGTTGGGACCATATGTGTGCAGCTTGTTCTGGCTGCTGGGGTGCCTGGTGGTGTGTGATAATGGAAGCTCTAACTAGCTACAGCTCTCCACAGCTCAATTTCCATGCAGTCAGGATGGGACCATCAGCTCCTTCTGGGCATGATTTACATGCATGTGTGTGTGTGCATGTGGCATACATGTGCAGTCTGGGCATGATTTTTGTGTATACACATGCATGTGGTGAACATGTACATATGTAAAAGCCTGCAAACATGTGTACGGAGGCCAGAGGATGCCACTGTATGTCCTACTCTACCGTGTTCTGTATTTTTCCCTGATTCCCCAGTGAGCCTCCTATCTCTGCACATGTTAGTATTAGGTTACAATCATGACAATGCCTGGTTTTTCTTTCTGTGGTTGCTGGGATCGGAACTCAGGTCCTCATGTTTGTATGAGTGCCTTTACCCACTGAGGCATAGCCCCAGCTCAACTTCTAGGTATTATTTGAAGTAAACTTCCTGTTTGTGTTGGGTGAGGGGAAACAATCCTCAGATGAGTCTTGTGGTACTCAGAAGGATTGCCTTTGGCTAGAGGCTGGTACAGGTCCACCAGGGAACGCACCCTCCTTTAGAAGCAGGAAGCTGGTCAGTTTCATTCAGCCTGTCCTTTAGGAAAGGGACCTTGGTTTGTTCAGTTTTCATGAAGGAAAGCACCTGGCGCAATGACTTGTCTACTGAGAGAATTAGCAAGGGACATTGGGCACAGCCTTTCCCACTTGTGCCCCTCCAGGTGCCCAAGCTTGAGAGTAAGGTGTTTGGGGGCATGGATTGAGAATAGTGTGCATGTCAAGGCTGCCCAGGCTGGGCTGCTGCCCTCAGGAACTCTGGGGAAGCTAGCAGTGAATCCCACTTGGCTCTGAGCCTCTGGAAATACACCTATAGCTTCTGAGTATACAACTGAAAATGTCTGGTTTGAAGACCCAGAGTCAAGGAAAATAGCAATTGATTAAATCTACTCAAAATACCACAAAAGCTCCCTGCGATGGGGAAGTTCTTGATGACAGAGTCGCACCCATGGAGGTGACTGGTGTGGGTCCCTACCGCTCCAAGCTGGCAGCGCGTGAATATACAGTGTCTCCCTAAGGCAAACCTTTTCCTGTTACCTCTAGGCCACCGTCCCAGTCCCTCCCAGAGCTCTGTCTTATGACTTAGTGCAGGCAAAAAAGATATCTATCTTAGCCAGGCAGTGGTGGGACACACCTTTACAGCACTTGGGAAGCAGAGGCAGGTGGATTTCTGAGTTTGAGGCCAGCCTGGTCTACAGAGTGAGTTCCAGGACAGCCAGGACTACACAGAGAAACCCTGTCTCAAAAAAAAATCTATCTTAAGGGGCCCTACATGGGCATTTAGACTGAAATTCATACCATGCCAGGGAATTGGAAAGACAAGTGAAATTTCAAGAGTGAGACATTCTTGTCACCTTCTCACCTCCTCTCCTCTCCTGGGAGCCTAACTTGGGAGAAGGGAATTTGAGATGACTCTCACTAAGGTGTAAATGATTTCCACAAGGTAACAGTTATTATCAAGGCATAAATCTAGCTTGGGACACAGGTTTCCAGGCTGGGTAAATGTTAGTAAGGAAACATCCTATGGATATAAAAACTTTGCAAACTAGTCATTTTGTAAAGGACATTTCCAGCCAGCCAGCCCAGGAAGTCTCCTGTCTGCATCACCCAAGAACCTTGAGGCCCCTGAGATCTGTTCTGACAAATTTTATCAACAGTTGTCACAGTCTGGGTTCATTTAATGACCCAGGAGATTTTCTATATGTTAATAATTCCACATCAAAGAAAAGACCTTGTCTTTATTCACAACGCAGCCTCACATGGGCCAATAATAGATTTGTATGGGGCTTTTGT
This sequence comes from Mus pahari, assembly GCF_900095145.1. Classification (NCBI taxonomy): domain Eukaryota; kingdom Metazoa; phylum Chordata; class Mammalia; order Rodentia; family Muridae; genus Mus; species Mus pahari. The sequence goes on along the minus strand of NC_034599.1, from coordinate 50,044,322 downwards.
TATTGTAAATTTGAAATATTGCTCAAATCAGAGCAGCTTCACAAAAACTCCCCGTTCAGAATCCAGGAGAGAGAGAGAGAGAGAGAGAGAGAGAGAGAGAGAGAGAGAGAGAGAGAGAGAGAGAGAGAGAGAGAGAGAGAGAGAGATAGTACTAGGCCACTCTGCTCTCCTCAGCTTGCTGGCTTTCCTCCCCTTCTAAGATCTTTGTTACGGATGGGGAAACAAATTGGAGGCAGCTAGCTGCTTGGAGCTGCAGCAGGGGCATCAAAATCCTGTGCACTTAAAGATTTCTTTTCCCTTCTGGAAAATTACATAAAACATGACTACAAGTGCGTAAAAAGAGCTTGGTTTTCTTGGCTTCAGCTGGGTCCACCTCATTGCAGGTTCTAGCTCACTCCAAAACCTGAGCTTGGCCCATGCTCAAGGTTAGCCAAAACCACGGCTTGTGGCAAGACAGGCGATTCCCCAACATGTCCTGCAGGTGGCACTAGAACAACGTGGAAGCTGGACTCTCCGGTTCAGCCCTCTCAGGGAAGGTCAGTGAAGGAAGGTGGAGGGAGCAGGGCGGGGTTAGTGAGGCGGGGCAGGGGCGGGGCCTACACCAGGCCGGGGTGGGTGTTCACCTCTTTGCTAGGTGGAGGCTTGCTTGTGAACTGTAAGTCTACACTTAAAAACCTGGGTTCTTTGGCCAGTTTCATCTGTGGAAGACGATCATGTGATTAGCGTCCAACTCTGTATACTTCAGTGAGTGGAAATGGGCACAAGTAAGAATTCCAGGACAACAGGTGTAAACGTATTTGCACCTGTAACTGGTATATATGCTCACCAACCCTCCGGTCACCTTTTGTTTCTCTTTTACAAACATCCAATGTTCTATTCCAAGCATCACTGTCTTCGACGGTGACATGGCAATGATGACATTACTCCTGCAGCTCCTAGGGTCTAACCATCTGCCCAAGGGCTGCTATTGGCTTCTAGTTAGAACACCACCCCTCAGTTATGATTGCTAGTGAGTTAGGAAATAGAGACGTCGGGCTGGAACGTTGACCTTATCTCAATTTCTGCCTCTTCTGACTCTCTTTACTAAATTTACTTCTGTAATTTTGTTCCGAGTGCCCTCATCATCTCTGAATTTAAGCATGCTGGTCTACTGAAGTGCAAATACACAAGTCCCATTAGGGACGATTCTTAAAGTTCCAAGAGTGTCCCATCACTCCACTCAACCCCGAATTAGCATGCCATTTATCCCTTGTTTCTGAACCCTCTTCAGTTAATAGCCCACAAACATCCATCCGCAGCAGAAAGGGCTCAAACTTTCCTCATTTCCACTTTTAGATGTTTCATTGCTATTCAAACAAGGGGTTAGTCTGAAGGAGTCTTTGGTTGAGCATCCTGCCCTGATACTTGTCTTTATAGCTGGGTTGTGTGTGCTATATAATGGTCTCTCTGGCGGTCATTCATTGCTACAAATGGCCCTGAGTTTCTGTCTTAACATAAATCTAAGTTAGAAATGTGGGTTTATCCTAATAACACAGATATAAGAGGCTTCAAAATTACTAAAACCCCTCTCATCTGAGAAGGACCCTAGGGGTCGCTATCATGTGACAAACCAAAGAAAATTGGGCTGTAAACATACGAAATCCAAGGAAAGGCCAAGTTGAGAAACAAGACTTGTTGTTGTTGTTCTTTGGTGTGTTTGTTGTTTGAGACAGGATAGTGCTAAATAGTTCAAGAATGAACTTAATTTGTAGCTCAGGTTAGCCTCAAAATTAAAGACCTTCCTTCTTTGGGAATGTTCCACTATACCTGGCTCCATCGCCTTTCCTTTACAGTAAAATATCTCCTCTATCATTTTAATGTTTGTATTATTGTCTGAAATTCGTATTAAAACTTAATCTCTGTGTGATGAAATTAGGAGATAAGTCCTTAAGCTCCTAAAGGCTTCAGGTCCTAAACTTTAGAAGAGGTTCACATCCCTGACGGACGCCAGACATGCCACAAGCACTCAAGGACTCCTGTCCTTGGTCTGATCAAGGTAAAACCCCTTACTGATTTTAGGGTCTTACAGACACCATCAGCCCTAGGGGCCACTGAGGACAGACCCTGCCTTGCACTTTCCCGTTAACTCTAGGAAGGGAAGCCCCTTTTCAGGAACCCCCTTCATAATTACCAAGTGAAAGTGTAGCAGTATTCAGACCTAGCTGAGGGCCAATAAGAAAAAGAATAGTCTCCATTCTGCCCCTGGCCCTGGGTGGTGACCAGCCATTCTAAGTTACACAAATATTACATATACTGTCTCCTCCTTTTAAGAGTTAATCTACCTGGCCCTGTCAATCACCTGGCCCCCTAAAAAAAAGAAAACAGATTCACCCAAAGACACATTAAGGATGCGGGAGGACTAATTACATCCCTCCCCGCAACGAGCTCATGGGCTCCCCCTCCCTAGAATACTGGATCAGATGGTTTCCACTTGTCTCTGAAGGCAGCAGGCACATAGGGAGTCATACGTACACACACACAGGCAGACACACAACATGGAATAAAACGTTGCCGTGGTGTGCTCACCTGCAGGGTGTCCTCATGTATCACCATGGTGTCTGCTCACTGTTCTCACCTCTCAGGAAACGGTAATTTCCCTTTTCCCTTGTCGTTTTTTTCCTTTGGCTGCTGGCCAAAACCCTAAATAAGCTTCCCACACATGGGGAATCTCCCCGCCTTCCCGCCAAGCAGCTGCTTTCCTAGCCCTCACCTGCCTGCTGGCCTCTGCTGCCAAACCTGGTTGTTCCCTTGGGCTTACAAGGCTCCACCGGTTCCTCATCTCCATCCCCTCCTCCAGGCAGCAGCCAGGGGTTTCAGCTTATGCTGGGGTTTTGTCTCAAATTCTAATAAAATATCCTCCAGCCTCTTCTGATTTCCTTCCTTCCTTCCTTTTTTTTTTTTTTTTAAGATTGATTGATTAATTGATTAATTGATTGATTGATTTTGCTTGTGAGTGCTCTATCTGCATGTACACCTGCATGCCAGAAGAGGGCATAAGATCCTATTGGAGATGGTTGTGAGCCACTACGTGGTTGCTGGGAATCGAACTCAGGACCTCTGGAAGTGAAAACAGTGCTCTTAACCGCTGAGTCATCTCTCCAGCCCCTGATTTCATTTCTAAGTTCTCTTATTAAATTGTATAAGAACCTCAAAGGGGAAACCCCTCTTTCAGTAACAAAATTATGAGGTGGGATGCTCATGGGTGAGATAAACCGCACTGGATGTGGAGGGGTTGGAATGTTGCCGATCCAGAGGCTAATTACTTTTCTGTGAACTAGCTTTAGACCCCTGAACCCACTTCCTCACCCACTTCCATGTCAGAGCGAACATGCTGTCACTAATAGATAAAAAACCTTTTGGAATCTATAAGCTTAAAAGACCACTAACTCCTGAGAACCCAAAAGCTAAAATGCTATGAGGTAGCACCTGAGGCCTACAGACCAGACGTCCCTCATCTTGCTGAAACCACCTCTCTATTGTACCCACCGACACATCTTAAACTTGTCTTGATTTCTAACTTCCTCTGTTCTGTATAAAACCACTTCTGCACAGAACGTGGGTGACGTTGCTCCATGTTTCTCAGGCCATGGTCACTCAACTTCAGCTCCAGAATAAACTGTCCCTATTCCCTTTGAGGTGAGAGCTGTATTTTTGGCACCAACAAGCCCAAGAACCCAAACTACCCGAATCTTAGGCAAGGTCCCTCCTCCTGCTCCATAGTTCTTCCTTGCATGGGTGCTGGAAATTTAAGAAACGCATGTGCAGTGCAGCATCAGCTTGGAGATGCCTATCACCTAAGGAATGTGTTATTTACTTACTTATTGTGTGTGCACACATACGTGTGTTTGTGTGTGTGTGTGTGTGTGTGTGTGTGTGTGTGTTTTCATGTGAGGGAAAGTGTGGCAGTCAGCGGACAGAGGTAGGAATCAGTTCTTTCCTTCCACCATATGGGTCCTAGGGAGCAAACTCAGGCTTGCCCTTACCTGCCAAGGCATCTCACTGGGCAGAGGCTTATACCAGAAATGTTGAAATAATCATAGCAAATGCTTGTGTGGCACTCATTATGGTTCCTGGTGTTTTATACACATGCTTGTTCCTTAACCCTCTCAACAGCTCTGTGATATCACTCGCAGCAGCCCCATTCCTCAGACAGGGAAATCAAGGCACAGAGAGGGTAACTTGCCTGCGATAGTGAAGCCAGGATTTGAACGCACCGTGGTCTGGTTTAAGAACCTGTGCCCTTCACAACCACACCATATTTTATTGGGGATATTTTGAGTATTTTCTTCTATTAGCCTGGGAGCATTTTGTGCATAATTCAGATCTTATAGATTTGCTTCAGAGAAGGCAACTAAATCAGAATGGAGGATCTAATGTGTGGCATTCATGAATAAATTATAGGGCTCTTTGGCTTTAAATAAAAATGATTTGCTTCTCCCATGACTGCAATCAGACAGGACTATAATGTGCCAAGCTGCATTTCACTCTTCTCTCCGACGAGTAGCTGGGCTCGGCCATGGGAATAACTCAGAGTGAAACCTCGTCACACTCCCCCTGCCCCTTTGTGGAGCAATGGGAGAGTTCTGGATTCCTAGTTTATTGTTTGTACTACTTTAGTACAGAGGGCTTAAGAAAGATGTTTTTCAAGTTGGGTCATCTGAGCTTTGACCATTAGCATGGTATCTTAGTTAGGGTTTTACTGCTGTGAACAGATACCATGATCAAGGCAACTCTTACAAGGGAAACATTTAATTGGGGCTGGATTACAGGTTCAGTCCACTATCATCAAGGCAGGAGCATGGCAGCATCCAGGCAGGCATGGTGCACGAGGAGCTGAGAGTTCTACATCTTTATCTGAAGGCTGCTGATAAAGCTCTGCTTAATGAGGCAGAGGTGTCTGGTTTAAAAACAAGGGAGCAGGGCTTTAAAGCCAGCTCAGTGCATAAAGCACTTGCCACACAAGCCTCATCAGGACCCGAGTTCTATCCTCCGCACCCACATAAAGAGGAGAACACACAACACAGAATTATCCTTTGGCTGCCACACGCATACTGTAGCACACAGTGCATGTGAACACACACACACACACACACACACACACACACACACACGCCCAACCCAATTATAAGTAAATCAGTGTGAAGACAGGTGAGTAAGGACTGACTAGTTCATTTATAAAGACATACAGAGCCAAGTGTGTTGGCATATGCCTGTGGCTGCTGTATCTGGGAGTGAAGGAAGGGGGGTAGTGTTTAAAGCCATTTGGGCTTTGTGTAGAAGGATCCTGTATCAAAATAGAAAAAAAAAAAAAAAAAATATATATATATATATATATATATATATATATATATATATAAAAGTTAAGAGGCAGAATGAAACTTGAAGATAATTNATATATATATATATATATATATATATATATATATATATATAAAAGTTAAGAGGCAGAATGAAACTTGAAGATAATTTCATCTGGAACCCTGGTCATATTTGATAGAGACACTTTAGAGTCTATAAGAGACCTCTGGGGAGCTGCAGAGGTGGCGTGGTGGTTAACGTTACTTACTACCCTTCAAGGGATTCAGCGTCTTCTTCTGCCCTCCGTGGGCTCCTAAACAGCTGAAATACACACAGATGAATGTATACATCGACATTTAATTTTGCTTTGTTTTTCAGGACAGGGTTTCTCTGGGTAGCCCTGGCTGTCCTGGAACTCACTCTGTAGACCAGGCTGGCCTCGAACTCAGAAATCTGCCTGCCTCTGCCTCCCGAGTCCTGGGATTAAAGGAGTACACCATCACCACCCGGCTAACATTTACTTTTTAATAAAAAGAACACAGTCACATTTTATCCTGTAGAAAGGAATCTGTACCCACACTGCTGCACACACTGCTACACACACTGCTGTACACACACTGCTGCACACACACTGCTGCACACACACTGACCCATGTTGTTTGTTCTGAACCAGCCTAAATCTGGATGTTACCCAAATGGCCACTCAAGAGAAGCGGGCAATTTGGTGGTCTTGGTGTAAGCCCCACCCTGTTCCCCTTCAGCAGAGTCTCAGCCACAAAGCCAACCTCATGGTCAGAGAAGCAGGAGTAATTGTGGATTGGCTGATTGCTTTTGTCCCCTTCCTAAGTCATCTGCTGGGTAAGGATGAGAAGGAAGACAGACAGATCTCCAGGAGCCTAATCTGGTCTCAGGTTGTTGGCTCTTAGATAAAGCTCAGTTAAAGAAATAATTTCCTGGGGCTGGAGAGATGGCTCAGCGGTTAAGAGCACTGACAGCTCTTTCAAAGGTCCTGAGTTCAAATCCAGCAATCACATGGTGGCTCACAACCACCTGTAATGAGATCTGACACCCTCTTCTGGTGTGTCTGTAAAACAGCTACAGTGTACTTACATATAATAATAAATAAATCTTAAAAAGAAAAAGAAAATAAATAATTTCCCAGGGAGGATGAGAGGTTTCAGCAAGTAAGATTACCCGAGTTCAAGCCCCAGGAGAAAACTGGAGTGCTCAACACGTGCGCACACACGTGCCCATGAATACACGCGCGCACGCGCGCGCACACACACACACACACACACACAAATAAAAAAATAACAAAGATTCACTTCCTTTCCCCCCTCTATATGTCAACACCAAAAAAATCATTGATCCCATTTGTGATGGTTTGTATATGCTCTGCACAGGGACTGGCACTATTATAAGGTATGGCCCTGTTCGAGAAGGTGTGGCCTTTTTGGAGTAGGTGTGGCACTATGGGTGTGGGCTTTGGAAGCTGGACTTTCTGCTTTTGCCCAGTCAGCTCCAGGTTTCTTCTCTTCTACATGCAAGAAGATCCATCACAGAGATTTCTTTCTCTTTAACAGTCTCCCTGAGACGATAACCACACACACTAACAGGCCCCAGACAATGCTCTGTGACACACACACTTTGACACTCACAGCTCCCCCCATGAGTCAAAGGTCACTCATGCAACCTTTCCAAGCTTCAGTTTCCTCATCTGTGAAATGGGAGGTAGCAACAGCATCCCTAACAGGTCACTTACAGATGCTTTGATGATGTGGAAAGGAGAGCAAAGTAATGGCATGGTGCATAAGAAAACATATATCATTGCTTTTGAGAAGATCTGGCCTTTTTTCTCAGCTCCGGGGAGACAGACTCCAGTATGGGACACCTCACTGGAGCATCTGCCAAGGACCAATCTCAGCTTGGTTCCTGAGACAAGGGTTGCCTGCGAGTGGCAAAACAAATGTCTCAAAGTCAAATTGTGGGTGACAAGCTGACAGCCTATGTTCTGCTTGAGATGGTTCCCACAGCTCTTGGCTCTATAGTCTGTTTGAGGCACGTCTAAATGTTCTGGGTTTTCTGACCACGACCACAGTCAGAAAAGCTGCTATAAAAAATCTTGGATTTCCCCACCACGTCAGAAATCAGACCTGTTTTTAAAACTCTAAAAGTAATTTTTGGGTTTTCCGATCAAAATCAGAAAGCCAGAAAAAAAAATTCTAAAAGAGCTGCATTTACTCTTTGGACAGCTTTCTCTCTGGTTAGCTGCTAGAAAACATTCCAAAAGAGCTGTGTCAGCTCTCTATGTAATTCTTGGGATTTCCAACTGAAAGGACAAACCCGTTTGTCTACACTTAAGGACCGAACAGGATTTAAAAAGGGGCCCTGAGGCACCAGCTCTAGGAACAGAACATAAATCCCAGAAACTAGGCCATAAGACACCAGCTCCAGGGACAGACCATAAAATCCAGAACAAGATCACAAAACTCCCTCCCAAAGAACAGCCTGGGGATAACCATGAGAATGGGGAAATACCTTATCTCAGAATGGGCCATCTGTGCTAGGAAGCCCTATTTCATCATATGGTTCATGACATAGGAATGCAGCCCACTGACCACCAGTGACTTCCTAGCCCCCACCAATGACAGTTTAGATGACCTAATCCTTCTGGAGAGTTCCCCAGGTTCCCTATAAGAAGGCCTGCAGTGCATGCCTTTGTCTCTGGTTGCCATTTTAGAGAATGGTTGATCCCTGTATACTGGATGTTTCTGCAGAATAAATGTTCTTTGTCTTTGCATACTATCTGAGTCTGGGGTTTTCCTTCAGCGATTTGTGAACCCTTATACAACCAAGGTCAGAAATCCTGTTAGAAAAAAAGTCTAAAACAGCAATGAAAACTTCTAAAAGAGCTGTGTTTGCTTTCCATGGATTTTCTGACCAAACTCAGAAATCCTGTTAGGAAAAAAATCTTGAAGAGCTGTGCTCGCACTCCATAGATCTCCATAGATCATAGATCCCCAGCTCAGCTCTAGACAGCTAGAAAAAAATCTGAAGAACTGTAATCTCTCTGCTAGTTCATCTCATGCAGACCAAAAAAAGCAGTTTTTATTTCCATATCAATTCAGTTATTTATTCCAGGTTCCCACAAATTAGCATTCTATGACCTTAGCCCCTTGGCTCTTAGATAAAGAACAGCAAGTACATTTTTTAAAGCATTACAAAAGAATTTAGAGATATGCTTGCCTTTATCAATTTAGCTGGGGGAGGGGGGGGCCTGGACCTAAATTTGCTTTGTCCCAAACTGGCCTTGAACTCAGGAATCTACTGCCTTTGTATCTGCCTGTCCTTGTATCTTTCTGTCAAACTAGCTCATAGTATAGTTGCGTCTGTTTTTCTAGGTCCTCAAAGCCCCTCATATAATTCATATTGCATCCTTATATTTTGCATAGTTGAGAAATTATATATTTTTGAACTCATATTTTTAGACTTCTTTCCCACAGTCTTAAGGGCTGCCCTAAAGGTCACAACATTCTACCATTTTGCTGAGATGTAACCACACCCTCACCTCCCCAGTTCTTTCTGTCTCTAATTATCATGGAGGCATTAACCTTGGCAGAGAGGACATTCATTGAATGAGGAACATGAAAGTTTGTACACTCTTATACAAACAAGCCTTATGTCCACAGCATCCATCAACACTTGTGGAGTTCCACACACTGCTGGGCCTGTTCCAGGGGCAGGAAGCCATGTCTTACTCTCCCTTACATGGTCAAGCTGGACTCAGCAAGCATCCGTGTTTCTTGGGGGGGGGGGGAAGCAAATGTCAGGAAGGATAATAATCTATGGATGTGGAGTGGGGCTTTGAATTACTGCGTGGCTGTGTAGAGGCCTGGGAACCTTCCTGGTTGGTGATCGCAGCTGCCCATCAAGGGCAGAGGAGTGCTCATTCTGACCACCTGGGGGAAGACAAGAGAAACTCCGTGCCTGGGGCTCCTCTGGTTCCTGGATGATTTAATTAGTATCCTTTCCGGTAATAAATCATTGAGTGACTTCCAGTCACCTTAGATGTCCTTTAAGCCAGTGTGACCAGGGCTGAAGGGTTCTCACGAATCTTCTGCTCCAACTCTCTCTGTTCTGGCCTTGAACCCAAGGCCGATGAGACTCGGTGAGTTGTGCCCATTGTCCTGTTCTTGTGTGGGAGAGCACCCAGAAGCTGCTTCTCTGAGCTTTCGCTTGCTCCTTCCCTTTCGCTGTGCTTGGTTTTGTTTGCTTGTTTTAAGTTTCCTGTAGCTCAGTTAGCTAAGGACGGCCTTGCACTTCTGATCTTCCTGTCCCCACCTCCTCAGTGCTAGCACACAAGGTGTATACCACCAAGCCTGGCTCATGTGGCACTGAGGGTGAAGCCCAGGGTTTCGCTGAGCAAAGTCCTTACTCCAGAACATACAAGTGAGTTCATCTCCTTGTGGGTCTATCTCTGTCTGTATCTCTCCTTCTCTTTCACTCTGTGTGTGTGTGTGTGTGTCCATCCAAGTTTTCACATGACTCAGTGTGGTAGTTTGAATGGGATGTCCCCCACATTCTTGTGCATTTGAATACTCGGTCCCTACTTGGTGACCTTATTTGAGAAGCTTAGGAGATGTGGGTTACTAAAAGAATGCATTGTGGGTAGGGTCTGAGAGGCCACTTCTGTGTACTCTCTTTGCTTCCTGTTTGTGGTTGGAGATGTGAACTCTTAGCTTGTGCAAAACTGTCATGAATCGGGTTGATGATAGAGGTGAGAAGGGAACCCCAGACTCCGAGGAACGGTTAAAACCACTTATTTATTCATAAGTAGCAGTAAGCAATTAAATGGCAAAATGGGATCACACTCATTCACACTCACATGCTTCAGTAACCTCCAGTCTGGCCAATGTGGCTGCCTGGCTTGACGGCAGTGGGCGTCAGGTAAGGCTCAAAACTTCTCCTGTTTTTCGGAATCCTGCTGGAGCTGGTTCCATGCAATGCGGGCTCATTCTCATTTGGCAGCGGGCATCCATGTGGATGTTTCCCTCAGCATCTCTGTTGGACTCCAGATTGAGTGAGTCACAGTGGCCAGCCCGGAGTTTTTAAGCTAATTTCAGCCAACCATAACGAAGGCATTTACATATTACTTCATCAATCTGCCCTCACTCCAACCTTATCACACTTATGCACACACATTCTATGGCTTGGTTTCCATGATTACATGGGGCTGGCAGCAGACAGCTTTGCAGCTCCGAGAAAAGTGCCTGCTGTTCAACCATCATGAACTCTAACCTGCTGGAAACACAAGACCCCAATAAACCCTTCTGTAAGTTGTCTTGGTCACGGTGTTTTATCACAGCAACAGAAAAGTAACTGATATACTCACACTGACTATGCAGCCCAGGACGACCTTGGATTTCTGATTCTCCTGCCTCCACCTTCCTCAGGCTAGGGTTACAGTTGTACATCAGTAATTTCCAATGGTGTTAGGGATCAAATCCAGGGCCTAATGCACATTAGGCAAGCACTTTGCTAATTGAGCTCCACACGCGTAATTACAGTAGATGAGCATCTTGCTCGCCAGTTCCCGGCTTTACTTTGAAAGACTGCTCTGGAGTTTTCAAATGATAAAGACTATGCAGCATTGACCCCCTAGGTTCATTACCTCCAAAGGCCATTAAGACCATTCTTCTGCCTTTGTGACTGGCAGTGCCAAATCCTTCTTTCCAGGCCATTTCCCGTCTCTCCAGGGAGCCTCTGCTCTGGTCTGGTTGCTACCTGATTGATCGTCTCTTCCAGGCCTTGATGAGGCCACTTCTGAGGTCTTCCGGCTCCTTCTTGTGCCTGTACAGACTTCTTTTCTGAAAGTTCCCTATGGGAACCTCCCCTGACTGTGGCCCCACAGGTGAGTCCTGCCCTCTGGGCTCTCTCCCATAGCATTTATTACCTGTTCTGTTCCTCATTCACATAGTCATTCAAGATATTAAGTGCCGTGGTGAGCTGGGCCTGCAGAGGAGCAGCATGGGCTGAAGGTAAGAGAAGCTCTGATCTTGGGGGGGTCTTAGCACAGAATCCACGTCCTAGGTATGAAGGTCAGCCTTGACTGCCATAACATAATACCACTCGGTGGGTGGCTTAAACATCAAAAACGTATTTTCTCACAGTCTGAAACACAGGAGGTCCACTAACAAGGTAGAGGCACTGGCAGAGCCCATGTCTGGTGAGAGACCTCTGATTACAGGCAGCTGCCTCCTGACCACCACCATGCCTCTCAGATTAGGGCCCACCCTTACAACTGTCATGGTGTCTTAATTCTCTCCTAAAGGCCCTGTTTCAAAATGCAGTCACATTGGATGTTAGAGCTTGAACATCAGGATTTGGACGAGACACGATTCAGTCTATCGCATTTGGACTTGGGACATTTGGACTCCTAGGAAAGTCATGGAATGAGCACCAAGACCGAGGTGGGGAACCCTTCTGTGAATTGGGGAATTGGTTGGATTTGCCTGGTGTTCCCAGTGGGCGGGGCTGCGTGTTTCCAGATTCTGAGCCTCTGTATCAAGGAAGTGAAATAAAAGCCCATTCAGATTCATGAAAGTAGGAAAGCTACAGAGAGATCCGAACTCAGGAGTGAAGATAGGCAAGGGCTCCCTCACCGTCATGTGGGACTCCTGCTGTAGGTCTCAAGAGATGGAGGACTCTGGTATCTAAGGGCACAGTAAAGGTGACTTTCTGTTTTCATTGCTAGCCTGGGTCACACATTCATTTTTTTTTTCCTACAGTGTCCTTTGTTATAATGTTTTTTTTTTCCCTCAGATGCACACACAACTATGCATACACATAAGATGGTAAATAGGAGATGACTTGAGACCCTGCCTCAAAAAAATTAGGCGAAGAGGCCTTTGATACCAAACATTGACCTCTGGCCTCTATGCTTCGAAGCTCTGGGTGTGTGCACAGAAAGCCAGAGAGCAGAAAGCTTGGTTGGCTGAGCAGCCTGTTGTCTTCACTGTCAGGCTGCTACCACGGATCACCACGGATGTGTGGGCTTATACCACAGACACAGACTTCCCGAAGTCCCGGAGCGGGGAGGGGTGGGGGTGGGGGGTTGGAGCTGGAGGTCCGAGATCAGGCTACCAGCGTGGTCACGTTCTGATGGTTGCTGTTCCTGATTCCCTTGCAGAGACGCTGTCTTGGAAGCAAGCTTTCGTGTCTTTTCTTCTTGCTACACTAACCCTTCATGAGGAACACAGACACCAGGCTCGTAGCCCCTGGATTCAGGCCCCGAGGAACCCAAAACTCTACGGCCTGATTTTCAATCCTTCCCCACTTCCACCTCATTGCTTTCCAGCTCTCTGCTTCTCCACTGAGAAATCTGAAGGAGGTGCCTGAACTGACCTGAGGTGTCCAGATCTGAGGGTGGGATTCAGTTCTGGGTCTTGTTGGCTCCATCATCCTTCAGTGGTTGTGATTAGCTCTGCAGGCTGGACCTTGACCTTGAACACTCTAAGCATTGAAGATACTTTAGCACCTCTTCCCAGGGAGATATTTCAAATGAAAGCATAGTTGGAATTCTGCAAAAACACTTATATTTAAGCTTCAAAGACATTGGTGTTTTCTCCTGAAATTTTCTATTTACAAATGTCTGAATAAATATTTGGAGACAGATTGTTTTTTGTAGAATCAAATGCCAGCCACTGATCTCATCTAGAATCCCCAAAGAACCAGTATTATAGTTACCCTACTATACCTGCCTTGATTTACCCATTCAGTGGTTCATCCCACTCTGTGGGCTTTGGGGACTGTCATGCACACCCAGGGAAGGGTAGCACTAGAGCTTCTCATGGCTTTACCTAGGATGGGGTGGGGGCTGGCACAGATTCCCGTGTTACTATCCATCCTTTTCCTACCCCCGCTAGACCCTAATGGCTCAACGGGTCCAGTCACAGAGGCTCTACCATTTCATCTGGGACTCACCAGGCCAATTCACTGAGGGTTCACAACTTGAACTCGTTGTGCACTGGAGCTGAGCTGGGGTCAGGGAAGACACAGCTGAACAGAGCCATCCCTGACTTGGACCCAGAGCAGCAGAAGAACAGCTCTGGTCAGCACTGTCCCTACTGCATGGGCTGCTGGCACCCAGGAGCTTAGAGATTATGGGGCTGGTTTGACACTACTCCAAGACCCTCCAAGAGTGGGAAGCAGGGGGAGTGAGCTCCTTAAGCTGCATCAGAGACACAGACACACAGTAATAGTGGGCACAATGTGGGATGCCCAGGCAAAGCCGCTGCCTAGCACATGGCCAGAACTCGAAAGCTAATAGATGAAGCAAATGTCCTCCAACAGAGTGCATTCAGCGTCACCAAAAATACCCTGCTGTCCTTTCCCACCATGCTGAGGTTCTACCTTAGTGACATTAAGGACCTGGAGCTACCTACAGACAAACAGGCAATGGGCCTCTCAGCCTCAGTGGTCGGTCCCTCCTAGCCTCAGGCCACATACCACGCAGCTGCTTCTGCCCCGAGAGAATATTGGATATGAGTGTGGCACTAGAAATTGTTGACTGAATTAAAACTCAGTCTCAGTAGATTGATGCTGCACACGAACCGTGCAGGCTCAGGTGAGCTTAGTCCCTGGAGCCCAACCCACATCCCTTGCTTCATGGAGAGTGATAGCAGTTTCTGTTTTCAAAGTGAACACAGCAAAGTTGTGTGTCTATATAACAGTGTTCGGTATTGTGACTCAGGCCTATGACCCCAGACATGTGGGAGATGGAAGCTGGAGGCCTTCCAGGTAGAGCGTTTGCTAAGCGTGCACAACACAGGTTCAGTCCCCAGCACCATGGAATGGAAGAGAACTATACTGGGGTTAAGCGTGGTGACACACAACTAAAATCCTAGCATTTGAGAGATCGAGGCTTCAAAACAAATTAAATTCACCATTCAGGAGACTAAGGCAGAAGAGTTTCAGGTTACAAAATAAACTCTCTCTCTCTCTCTCTCTCTCTCTCTCTCTCTCTCTCTCTCTCTCTCTC
>NC_034599.1:50016919-50029925 GCF_900095145.1 Mus pahari | reverse complement strand
TTCAAAACAAATTAAATTCACCATTCAGGAGACTAAGGCAGAAGAGTTTCAGGTTACAAAACAAACACACACTCACACACACTCTCACACACACTCTCTCTCTCTCTCTCTCTCACACACACACACACACACACACACACACACACACACGCGCACACCCCACACCCCACACCCCGCAAAATGCTAAACACAATTAATTGGATATATGAATGAGGGAAGGAGGGAGGGATATAGAATTCCCAGGAGCTGATGCAGAGAAGCCACTCAGAATAGCTGAGCAACCTTGGACATCAGACCTGCGTTAAGCTGCTTGTACCCTCTGCTCCAAACATCGTAATGTGTGCCTCCTCCCTTTGTGACTCCCCTGCTATGACCAGATACATTCTAAAACACATCCTGAAATCAAGGGAAATGGGATTCAGGCTGAGCTATTTTTAGGTGCCCACCCAGAAAGGTAACCTCTGTCCCCTGAATGAGCTTTCAGGGAAATTCCCCATTTACCATTGTATACCTATGCTTAAAATCAGGTATATCATGGGAAAGGACAGGTGCAAGAAATGAAGGCTTATATAATCCACGTCTGTCATTCCAAACAGAAAACCATCACTAGCAGCTAACTACTACTAACTACTAACTACTTACTACTAACTACTAACTCCTCCTCCTCCCGACCCTTCACAGGGGAGTGTAAGGTTACTAATGCTTGCCTACCTCTTGCAGAGCCTGTGGCTCTTTGACAGTGTCTACCTGCACTTCTGCTCAGCTTCTGGGCAAAAGCCCTTGCTGGTTTGCTATCTGTGTGTGCTGCTTCAGTGTCTTCCACTCTTTAAGCTCAATACTGTGAACCTGACAGAGACCACTCAGATACACCTCTCCAGAAAGATCTGGACCCCATTCTCATCGCTCGGAAGGCCTCGATGGGATGAAGAAAAAAAGAATGATGGAAAGGGGGGGAGGGGGATACCTCCAACAGGAGAGAGAAACCTTGGGGGCCCAGGTGAGGAAATGAGGGTTAAAGATGAGAGCCTCACAGGACCAGATGACTCACTGTGAGACTTCACTGCTATTTAAAGCTCAATTTGCAAAGAGTGGAATTAACATAGGGTTTGAGAAGCAATTTAGCCTCCCAAGGAAAGACTACCTGAAGCAGAAATACACACTGATGTGTAATCTAACCTGTCCCCTTTTCAAGGTGTTGTGCTCTGAAAAGGTCATTTTACAAAAGATTTCTAACCTCCTCTATCCAAATCCTGTCCTCAGGAGCCCCACCCCGTCCCCCCTCCTCGCGTATCAGAAGTGAGGTGGCCCCTGGGAGAGGGTTGACAGCTATCTCATCCTACAAGCTGGCTTATTATTCATCTGTGTCACCTCACTTGTTTCAAAAGCCATAGTTCTTGTGGGTCGTAATAGTTAATATTACCAACCTCATAGGACCACCTTAAGAGGTGAGCCTCTGAACATACCTGTAAGGGACTGTGCAGATCAGGCTAATGTCTCAGTATATCTGGCAGGTTGTGTAGATTACATTAATTGGTGGGAAGACCCGTCCTAACGGCTAGACTGAATAAAAAGGAGGTGAGCTGAGTACCAGTGTGCATCTCCATCTACTTCCTGACGAGGGATGCAACATGACCAGCTGCCTCCAGCCATGGTGGCCGGTACCTTGGAACTGTGAGCCAAGTAAACCTGTCTTTCCCTATATACCAGCTTCCCATTGAGGCTTTGTGAGAGCAACACATGTAACCAATGCATAGGGTCACAGAGAGCATTCAGTGAGGAGAGGAAACACTTGATTGGCTTGCCAGCTCCGGGGAGGTACTGTTGCATCCTGGGACTCAGGCTTCTCTCACTGGGGCCTGCAGGGAGCACTTCCTTGCCTCTCTCATCACCCAGCAACCACGGGCTGCACAACTGACAGTAAGATTTCACCCCACATTGAGTAATGCCTTTACTCAGAGTCCCTTCTCCCTTATTGCCCTCCACTCGAAACATGAAACTTGGCACCTGAGCACCAACTTCTTTCTACATGATACACGGCCACAAAAAAACCCTACAGAGTCTATAAGACACACAAGGGGGAAGTGGCCATGACTTTGAAGCCTTTTGTGTTACACAGCGAGCAAAGGAAAAGAGTATTGAGGGCATTTACTATAACACCATGAACAACCAAGGAAAATACCAAGAAGTTCTACACATGTATTATGGATAAATGACAGCACATCCATCTGCTAGAATTATCTGGACTTGTTGAGAAGACTGAAGTAGACCCAAAGGTAGAGAAAGCAAGCCTCAAGATCAACTGTCAAGACTATGAAAGCCAGAGGTGGAGTTCCTGGGTGCCCGGGTCCCTCTGGGCCCAGTTACTTTCAGTGTTGGGGCAGATGTTGTGTCCTTTTTACCTTGGATCCTATTCTGGGTGTGTCAGAGCGCCTGGGAGTGGAGCTTCCTCTGGGTGTTGTAGAACTGACTGCAGAGTTCACAACCAAGGTCTGCTCAGGGCACCTGCCCAGACCGGAAGGCTCAGGATCTGCTCTTAAGGGAGCAGAACGGGGCTTTAAAAGTGAACAGGGCTGGGAACCCGCTGAGTGAGGCTTTAAAGGTGATTGTCTTTCCTCCAGTCAACATGGTTACCTCAGAGGCTCCTGAAGAGAGGCTGAAGAAGTATAAGTACTAAGGCAAAGAAATATCTTTGCAGCAACAACAGAGGATTGCTTCCAGCCTAAAACTCTGGAAGACCAAGAAAGATGAGCAGGTGCTAAAGAGAAGAAATATCAATCTATTCTCCGGTGACATGGTTTCTCAAACACTAGTCAAAGAGGCCAACTTCACTCCGGATGACATCATCTGTACTGGCTAAGTTTTGTGTCAACTTGACACAGCTGGAGTTATCACAGAGAAAGGAGCTTCAGTTGGGGAAATGCCTCCATGAGATCCAGCTGTAAGGCATTTTCTCAATTAGTGGTCAAGGGGTGAGGTCCCCTTGTGGGTGGAACCATCTCTGGGCTGGTAGTCTTGGGTTTATAAGAGAGCAGGCTGAGCAAGCCAGGGAAAGCAAGCCAATAAAGAACATCCCTCCATGGCCTCTGCATCAGCTCCTGCTCCCTGACCTGCTTGAGTTCCAGTCCTGACTTTTTTCAGTGATGAACAGCAATGTGGAAATGTAAGCTAAATAAACCCTTTCCTCCCCAACTTGCTTCTTGGTCATGATGTTTGTGCAGGAATAGAAACCCTAAGACATCATCCAAGGGGTGAATAGTTCCAATACAATCCTGCATTTCCTCGATACCCAGGCTGCCAGGGAAATGCTATCTCAGGGAAATAACCTTCCTCTAAATTTGATTATTGAAGCAGGGCTCATGCCCAAGCTGGTGGACTTCCTGAAGGTAATGCCTCTCCCTAACTTGTAGTTCGAGGACCAACATAGTCTCAGGAACTTGAGAGCAGACCTGAACTGTTGTGAAAGGGGGTGCCACTCAGTCCCTGATTGAACTCCTCTGTTCCCCACACCTGACCATGTCTGGGCAGGCAGTGTGGGACCCAGGGAATATCGCTCGTGACTGCAAAATTCAGAGACAATGTCATTTCCAATAACACCATCCTGCACCTGATCCAAAAACACACCAATCACACTTCTTCGGAACATCACATAGACTTTGTCAAACTTATGCCAAAACAAAAATCCACACCCGCCGGGCGTGGTGGCACACGCCTTTAGTCCCAGCACTCGGGAGGCAGAGGCAGGTGGATTTCTGAGTTCGAGGCCAGCCTGGTCTACAAAGTGAGTTCCAGGACAGCCAGAGCTATACAGAGAAACCCTGTCTCAAAAAAAAACAAAAAACAAAAAAACAAAAAACAAAAAAACAAAAAACAAAAAAACAAAAATCCACACCCTTGTGAGGACGCCATGAGGCAAATGCTACCGACCCTCTGTCAGCTCCTGCTCCATCATGATAATGAGATCCTCTCAGATACCTGCTGGGCCCTGTCCTCCCTGACTGAGGGTGGCAAAGAGTGCATCCATCATGTGGTGACCACCGGCATCCTGCCCAGGCTTGTAGAGCTTGGAACTCAGTGTCTTGATAGACAATCTACAGGAAAAGAAAAGCCTGTGTTTTCAGACAGAGGAAGTTAGTGGCTTTGGAAAAATTGAGTCCTTGCAGCACTACCACAACTCTTACATCAACAATGGTGCCCTGGCATCACTGAGAAATATTTATGTGAGGACGAAGATGACGACAGTTTGCCCAGGCCTGGGCTGAGAGCGTGAGAACTAAGGCATCTCACGCACCGTATTTCAGCCAAAGTACTAATCAATCATGGACTTCCACACGGCTTCTGGCGATAGCATGGACCATGGATATCCACATGGTCTCAGGTGGCAGTACAGATCTTGAACATCAGCTGGGCCCTCTGCCACAGCAAGAACCATGGACAGCATCATAGCTCTCCACAGCAGCACAGGCCAGTGATGTCAACATAACTTCAGGGATGGGGGACAGCACAAACCAGACACAATGGCATGACCTTCAGTGGTAACACAGGCCACCAACATTAATATATCCCCCAGCTGCCGCAGGACCACGAACCCAAGCACAGCCCTGGGCAGCAGTGGTCAAATATACGTGGCAAAGTTAAAAAAGAAAAAAGAAAAAGAAAAGTCTATCAAAGTCAGGCAGTGGTGGTGCTGGCCATCAGGAATCAAGCTTAGGTGGTTCTCTGTGACTTTGAGTCCAGCCCGATCTACAGAATGAGTTCCAGGACAGACAGAACTACACAGAGAAACCCTGACTCAAACAAACAGACAGACAAATAAATAAACAAACTGAAATGAACAAACAAAGACTATCAGCAGGATGCAGGAACTTGTCTGGCTTATTCATCCCTTCGTGAAACTGTGTTCACAGATGCTACATAAATGTGCTTGCAGGGTGTTTAGGAGGGATCCGTAGCATTAAGTAGCAGCTGCTGTCATGGGAGTGGGGCTGGGGTACAGGGAGCAGGAGGAGAGAGATTTGCTCTGCAAGTTAGGTCCTCTGTCTCATCTTCATTTTTGTGTCCTCTCCCTCCCTTCCTCCCTCTCTCCCTCTCTCTCTCTCTCTCTCTCTCTCTCTCTCTCTCTCTCTCTCTCTCTCTCTGTGTGTGTGCATACAGGTGGAGACGGGAGGAACTCTCAGGTGTCCACCTCCTCTGAGATAGTATCTCTCATCATCCTGGAGCTTATCAATTAGGCTAGACCGGCTGGCCAGAGAGCTCCAGGTCCAGAACTTTGACCTCTACTTCTACAATGTTGAGGTTGCAGGTGTGTGCCACCACACCCAGCATTGTTAAGTAGGTTCTGCTACCACACTCAGGTCCTTATGCTTATAGGTGTACCTACTGCGCAGCCCCCACCCTCCAAGCCCTCCTTTGTCTCATCTGGGAGTTTTGTCCTCTTCGTCTGTTTTCTCTATTAACACACACTGGCATATTACTCAGCCATGAAAAAGAAATCCTGATACATCTTCAATATGCATGGGCCTTTAAAACAGTGTGCTAATAAAATAAAGATCAAGGCAGAGTGTTCCCTACTCACAGGAGGCAGAAGGTAGAACAGTTCATTGGCAGCTGGGGTGGAAAGTAGTTGTGTGTTGGTGTTGAAGTAGGTGTTTCCCTTTGGAATGGTGAAAGTTCTGGAACAGGGCTGCGGTGATGGTTGCATAGTCATCTTTAAAATATCTAGACAGACCATTTTGTGAATGCCTTATGACAAAACTAGAATATTACATTTTAAAAATACCCACTTCTCAACTTTTCACTCAGTAACCAACATGTAAAAATCTCCCCGGCACCCACTAGTAGTGTTCGACATTGAGACTCCACCTTCCAAATCAGACTGAGCTGCTCTGACCCCTGCCTCTACCTCTCTCTGCTTTTAGAATCCCTGTCGAGTAGATGAGCTGTGTAGCTCAAGGTCAGCAAATGTGTTTTCAAAGGGCCAGGTGGGAAGTGTGGTAAGCTTTAAACATCACGCTTGTCTGCTACACACAAGTGGCATACACATGCCCGAGTGTAGCTGTGGCCCCATCAGGCAGGCAGTGGCAGCCCCAGTGGGCCGTGCTCTGCCTCATTTCTAAGGCGGAGGACAGAAGCTGAACCCATGTCGAGGGATTGCATGGGGATTCAGTGGGGATAATGTGTTGGGTGCTTTGCTCACTGATATATAATAGGGAGACAATAAATGTTTTCTATTGCTACTAATCTGTCTTAATCACTTGTTCTAATGCTGTGATGAGACACCAAGGTCATGGCAACTCTAATACAAGAAAGCATTTAATTGGGGGCTGGCTTACAGTGTCAGAGGATGAGCCCTATCATCACGACAGGGAGCAAGCAAGGCACATCCTGATCTGAAAGCAGAGAGGCAGAGAGACTGGGCCTGGCACAGGCTTGTGAAACCTTAACCTCAGTGACACATTTCCTCCAACAAGGCCACACCAACTCCAACAGGGCCACATCCTCCTCCTAATCCTTCTAATTGGATCAGATAGTGACACTTCCGGATGACTAAACATTCAAATACATGAACCAATGCAGGCCATTCTTACACAAACCACAACATGATTGATTGTTAAGGTAGATGCTGAGAATAAACCAATCAAGTTCTCTTTGTTGAGTACCTACTGCATAGGTAAGCATGTCTTAAAGCAACAGGACTTAATATTGTTTCCGTTCTTAGTTCTTAGAAATATGTTACATTGGCATAGTCTTGTGCTTTTGACCCATTAGCTTGTGTCACATTCATGATTACTTCCTGGGGTAAAATTTCAAGATCTGGAAGTCCCACTTTCTTTTCTTTTCTTTTCTTTTCTTTTCTTTTCTTTTCTTTTCTTTTCTTTTCTTTTCTTTTCTTTTCTTTTCTTTTCTAATCTTTTCTTTTCTTTTCTTTCTTTCTTTTTGGTTGTTTTGGGTTTTTTGTTTGTTTGTTTGTTTTGTTTTGTTTTTTATCGAGACAGGGTTTCTCTGTGTAGCCTTGGCTGTCCTGGAACTCACTCTGTAGACCAGGCTGGCCTCAAACTCAGAAATCCGCCTGCCTCTGCCTCCCANGTGCTGGGATTAAAGGTGTGCGCCACCACTGCCGGCAAAGCCCCACTTTCAAGTCCACTCTGCTATAGGAAGGAGAGCAAAGCTTGGATCCATGGGCATCTTATTCCAAAAAGCACATTCTCAGCTTGTGGGCAGAGCTACCTACTGTTCCTCCACCCAACTCCAACCACTACTGGAGGTTTGGAAATAGCTAGGAGATTTAAAGAATGGGAAGACACAACTGGGACCTAGTGGCCAGGCTCCAAGAGTGTTAAAGGCCCCACAGAACCATTTAAATATCTGTAAAAGGGAGTTATACACTGTATGGCAGTGATGCCCCGTGAAGGAACATTCTCTATAGCTTTGCCAGGAGAGAGCCTATAACCAGCTCACAGCTCCAAGGGACATGGGTTCCCTGAGAGGATAAATGGAAATACCTAGTGTCTACAGGGCCTAGTTTCTGAGGGAATGCATGGTAAGGCCCTGGTAACTATGCTGGGAGAAGGACTGGTTGGGCCAGTTGGTATATACTGTTTTAGCTGTCTTTTTATCTTCTTGTCTTTTTCTTCTTCCTCTGGTGTCTCATGTTGGCCTTGAACTCACTTACAGTCGAGGATGACCCTGAACTTCTGATTTTCCTGCTTCTACTTCTCAAGTACTGGGATTATAGACATATAGAGTGCTGGCAAGCAAACCCAGGGCTGTGTGTGTGTGTGTGTGTGTGTGTGTGTGTGTGTCTGCATGTGTTTGTGTGTGTTCAGAGACAAGCACTCTACCAACTGAGCTACATCCACAGCCCTTAAGTCTTTACACTTTTTCCTCTATTTATAGGAAGGAAGCAGGAAGTGTGTAGAAAGGGTCTTTGTCAGAGGCTAAAAGCATTGGCTTGACACACTGAACAAGCCAGGAAGCTAACTCACCTGCTCTCACTGGGCTTTGATATTGAAAAGGTTTCCACTCCAGCACCAGCCTGGTCCTTTATAGGTCTGTGGTCAGGGTCAGGTGAAGCACCAGAATGAAAGCACATAGTTTAAAAAGAAAAAGAAGAGGAAGAGGAGGAAGAGGAGGAGGAGGAGAAGGAAGAGGAGGAACAGAAAGAGGAAGAAAACACTATAGGAAAACAACTGTCAACAAAGCTCTTCTCATTCTAGTCTTGAGATTGCTCGACAGAGGGCATGTGAAAGATTCTCTGAGCAGCCCAATACACGGCCTGCCACCACCTGCTCCTTCTGCTCACCCACTGAGACTCAGCTCTGACAGCCTCTAGCCCAAATAGCCAGTGTGAAAAATGAGCTCAGGAAACAGCAGCTGTGCTTCCCCTCGGTCATAACTCCTTCGTCTTAGAGAAAGATGTGAGGCAGAGCGAGGGAATAAAACAGCTTGATGGGGTCACCTGCCGGTCAGGCCTACAGGAGGGGAAGGGTTAATAGTTCCTTTAGTTCAAATGTCAAATTGGAATTAATCTATATTAATGTCAGACTCTGTATGCAAGGACAGGAGACTCATCAAGGAGCAGATGTTTGTTTCTGCAAGTCAATGATTTTAGCCATCAGCCTGGCTCCTGCCTCTTGTTATCTCATGACCTGTGGTCCTAATTCTGCAATGCTACATGGTTAAGACCAACATCCCCAAACTATCTGCTGAGATCTGAGCTGCTTTTCCGGGTCTGTCTTATAAACTTCCGTCTACTCAAACACAAAGCTAGGTCCTTGCTTTCCTTCTGTAGACAACAGAGAAACAAGCCGGTTATGTTGGCATATTCCTTTATCCAAGAACTCAGAAGGCAGAAGCAGACAGATCTCTGTGAGCCTGGGGCTAGCCTGGTCTACAGAGTGAGTTTAAGCTTGGTCTACATAGTGACTTCCAGGCCAGCAAGAACAGCATAGTGAGATCTTGTCTAAAGGGCAACCACCCAAGAGGATTCCACAGAAGTGGGTAGGGGGTGAAGAGGGGTGGATACCAAGGCAACACGGCAGTCTAGTCTGTCTGTCTGTCTCATGTGCACATTCTTAGGACACCATTTCACCTCTGGCTTTTGCATTTCCACAAAGCTGTCAATTTTAATATGAGAATGCTGTTGTGAGGACTAAATTAGATCTGTCAAGTAAATGGCAGGTACACTGCATGTGCCCATTTCAATTAGAACTCTTTCAGATACAAATTGGTTTACACAGGAGGAATGTGGAGAGTGGCCAGTCAAGTCTGGCAATGGGTCAAAGATTGATTGGGACTTGGGGGAGTGTTCAATGACATCCTCAGGGCTTGGCCCTCTACTGAACAGCTGTTGACTTCTATGTCCCCCTCTCTTCATGGCCACACAATAGCAGAAACTTCTTCAGGTCTGACTTTTTCCTTTCTTCTTTCCTTTCCTTCTCCTTCTTTAAAAATTATTTATGTGTATATTTTATGTGTGTGAGTGCTCTCTCTATCTACATGTATGCCTGCATGATAGACGAGGCTATCAGATCCAATGGTTGTGAGCCACCATGTGGTTGCTGGAATTGAATTCAGGACCTCTGGAAGTGTAGCCAGTGTCCTTACACGTTAAGCCATCTCCCCAACCTTTCGTTTTCTATTTTTTAAAGACAGGGTCTCTATGTAGCTCTGGAAGTCCTAGAATTCACTAGGTAGATATTCTGGTTTCAAACTCACATTAAATGGATGAGCCACCACACTTGGCTCAGGTCTCATCTCTACCCTCTGCATCATCCAGAGTCCAGGTCCTAAATGCAGAGGAGACCCCATAGGGGGTCACATTACTAAGTATGGGAGTTACATAAAAGTTAGCTATGGTAGAAGGTTTCTGAATGTAAAACAATTCACATTATTAATAATTCAAATTCAAACCAGGCGATGATGGCTCACATCTTTAATTCCAGCACTCAGGAGGCAGAGGCAGTTAGATCTCTGAGTTTTAGACCCGCCTGATCTATAAAGCAAGTTCTAGGACAGCTGGGGCTATACAGAGAAACCCTTCTCAAAATAATAATTAATAATAACAATAATAATTCAAATATATAACAAATCCATGATGTTTCTGGATCTACTTGGCCATGATGCATTATAGAACCTTACTGCCAGCTTGGTCTACATAGTAAGTTCCAGGCCAGACAGGGCTACCTAGAGGGAGCCTGTCCTAAACAAACAAACAAACAAACAAACAAACATCTTAGAAAAAAATGAGGATTCAATGGCTGACTTGAATTTCATAAAATACTAATTTTGAATTTTGGCCTAGTGTACCATGGTATTGGCATGCCAGTGAGGTATGAGAAATGAAAGAATTCACTAAGACAGAAAAACACAGAAGTAGAGTGTGTTTATACTGTGGTATGGTTTGCAGAGGCAGATTCTGCAGAGATGGTTTGAATGCCGCTTTTATGGGGTGGCGAGGTTGGAGAGGCAGATAACTTAGTCAATCTGTTGATGTTTCCAAGTCAGTGTCCCAGCTGAAACGGTCTTACTGGGTGGGACACCTGTGTAGGTCTCTTATCTAGATGATTAAATGGGCATTTCTGAAATAGAAACTTAAGGGATCTTTGGAAAGTTAGCTGGATGGTGTTTTGCTGGGGCTAACACATGAAGGAACGTTTCGTTAAAGTGGACACAGGTGAAAGGCTAAGGCAGACTCATGAAGGAAATGTTTCGCTAAAGCAGACACAAGAGAGAGGATGCTCTGCTAAAGCAAGCACATGAATGGACACATGATAAAAGATTCTCTGCTGGGCTGGAGAGATGGCTCAGCAATTACGAGCACTAGATGCTCTTCCAGAGGTCCTGAGTTCAATTCCCAGCAACCATATGGTGGCTTACAACCATCCATAATGGGATCTGATGCTCTCTTCTGGTGTGCACTCATGAATAAATAAATAAATAAATAGTTTTAAAAAAAGTTTCTTTGCTAACACCACCAATGCCTTACATTGCATAGTTGAGCTGCATTTGTCGGGACTCCACAGAGAGAAATGCACTAAAAAAACTTCTCGTAATGTGCTGCATTTTCTTGCTACTTCTGTGGACTAGGGCTGGTTGGATGCATGTGCTGAGGCAAGACCTGAGCATGTGGAGGACAGGTGATGTTTGGAGGGTATAAATAGGACTCAATGGAGTGAGTGACAGCGACAGAGCTTGGCTTGCTGGTACAGCAAGGTTTGTGGGTCTTGAGTCTTTGTTGATTTTCATTTCCCTGAGAGAGGCACAGCAGAGAACTTCTCCTGGTGTTCCTGCTGGTCCCTCCTGAGCCAAGGCTGAGACCTGGCTATTTCTGCTAAGTCATGTCACCACTGCTGCTGACTCTACTAAACTCGACTGCCAGTGTATCTGTGAGGTGTTTGTGAGTGGATCAAGCTGCTGCTGACCTGTGAACTGAACTGAACTGCCAGTATCCAGACAACACAGATGGGAGTTGCTCCAAAGAACCTTTCTAAACAGGTCCACTTCTCACATATCCTTTCTTCCCTACTACCTCTAGTGGATGGCTACAAGGAAGGTTAAAACATTTACGATCATTAAGTTAATCATTAAAAATAAGGTTTGAAAAAATTAAAGCTACACGTTTCACTATTTTGTAGAGGAATAGGTTTTAATTTATTTTCTTTCTTTTCTTTTTTTCTTCTTTTTAAAAATATTTATTTATTTTATGTGAGCACACTGTTGCTCTCTTCAGACATTCAGACGCACCAGAAGAGGGCAACAGATCCCATTACAGATGGTTGTGAGTCATCATGTGGTTGCTGGGAATTGAACTCAGGACCTCTGGAAGAACAGTCAGTGTGCTCTTACTCACTGAGCCATCTCTCCAGCAGGTTTTAATTTCTTACATTTATTTATTTATTTAGTGTGTGTTTGTGTGTGCGTGCAAGCATGCTCGTGGGTCCATGCCACAACATTCATGTGAATCAAAGGACAACTTGCAGGAGTAAGTCCTCCTTCTACGATCGCCTACCTAGAGATTATAACTCAGTTCATCACACTTAGAGGCAAACACCTTCATCCACTGAGTGACCTTGGGAGCCTAGAAATACTTTTTATAGTATGGGTTGTCCCTTCTTGGAACAGTTTATCTGTGTAAGACAACATGGGCCAATAGAGGTCAAGCTCTAGAATAAGTAGAGTCTGCCCATTCATTAACATGTGGAATTCTCTACGGTATCGATGTGATGCCCGAAGACAGACCATTGCAAAGGCTTGTCAAGGCGACGTCTTCTGGATCTTGCTGAGAGAGTACAACCACCTTGCTCTGAGCCCCTCCTGCGTCTGCCCAGAAGAGTATCAACAATTACAATAGAGTTTCCACTTTCCGTAATGGGCCTAAACATATTTATGCCATCTTCGTACTGCAAATTTATATGAAGTGCAGTTCTCGGCTTTGCAGATTATAGAATCAATATATCACTCAACTCCAAAAAATCATCAAAGATATTTTCTATCCTGCAGCATCAGTCATGATTTAATTCCTTGTGTGAGAATAAGCATGCCCTCCTCGTGTGATATGACTTTGCTTTCCTCTCTTACAGCTGCTAAATTATTATCTATATACTAATTATTATCTATATACTAATTATTATCTATATACTAAGTATTTGCTTTAAAATAAGTTTATTTATGATTTATTATCACTAAATGTTTGACTTCTATACCTATACACCCAGGTTGCTTAAAAATCCCCCTGGTGAAGGCTGGAGAGATGGCTCAGTGGTTAAGAGCACTGGTTGCTCTTCCAGAGGTCCTGGGTTCAGTTCCCAGCACCCACGTGGTGGCTCACACTGCCTGTAACTCAGGGGTCTGACGCCCTTGCACAGACACATGTACAATCAAAACATCAAGGCACATAGGTAAAAATAATTAAAAATTTCTCTGTTACAGCCGGGCGTGGTGGCGCATACCTTTAATCCCAGCGCTCGGGAGGCAGAGGCAGGCAGATTTCTGAGTTCGAGGCCAGCCT
>NC_034599.1:49966419-50016844 GCF_900095145.1 Mus pahari | reverse complement strand
AAAAAAAAAAATCTCTGTTACAAAGGGGCCCAGTTGGGAAAAAAGTAGAAAAAAAAAGAAAAAAGAAAACAAAAACTTTTATTTTCTTTAACTATTAAATGAACATTCTAATTTTGGTTCTGATAGAATAATTCAGATCAAGAACCTACCTTATATGTGATCGTTAGGATTAGGAATATGCTGTGCTCTGATTGGCTTAGGTATAGATTATGTTAGGGACATGGGGACATTCATGTATCCTGAGACACCCTAATTTCCAGACTCATCTATGTGGACTCTTGTCTTCATACATGTTCTTCTAAACCTAGTTGTGCTGTGGACATTCAGGAGATGGTGAGACAATACCATTAAGTGAAGCTTATAGAATCTAAAGAGAGAATGTGTGTGTGTGTGTGTGTGTGTGTGTGTGTGTGTGTGAGAGAGAGAGAGAGAGTCTGTGTGTGCACGCACTCTCATGTTCTGAGGTGTATGTAGTTAATAGTGATTTCCTAATGAAAGCCAACACGCCTTTACCTTTTCCCAGCAAGCTGCTTGCTTCTTCCAGCAACGTCCGTGGAAGCCTTGGGAGTACCTTCGCTAGGCAAGACGTTGCATTAGAAGGCCGCCTCCTGTTGGCTTGACCCTGCTCACTTCAGCCAGGGAGCATGAGAATTAAAATTCCAATTTCAGTTTTAGTCATTGAGTCCAAAAGGAAAAATAAATTTATCTTTTTTTTTGTTTGTTTGTTTGTTTCGTTTTTCGAGACAGGGTTTCTCTGAATAGCCATGGCTGTCCTGGAATTCACTCTGTAGACCAGGCTGGCCTCGAACTCAGAAATCCACCTGCCTCTGCCTCCCAAATGCTGGGATTAAAGGCAAGCATCACTACGCCCGGCATGAATTTATCTTAAAATGGCCTTTTTTATGGAAATTAAAGGGAAATTGAGATTTAAAAGGGCATGACTTTTTTCTTTTTAATCTAACGGGTGGGACAGAGCCCCAGTCTCCCATTCTGAGGGATATTCTCTCTAGCCAGCACAGAGCCCCTGGAAGACTGAAGGTGCAGAATCCAGGGCAGCAGAGTCACAGTACTGAGCCCCAAGCAAGGACACTTGCTCTGTCTGCCATAGGATGGAGATGCGGAGAGGCTGGACCACACTTCAGATCCCTCCTCTCTGCCAGGCTTAGCATTCAGTGTCAGTTACTAAGAGCTGCAGTAAGCATCAAACAGGGTTCAGCCTCACTGTCCTGCTTCTCCATGGATAGCATTGAAGAAGGGGACACCCGAGCAAGGGCGCCTGGGGACCCTCAAGCAAACAAGGCATGTCTGGGATTCTGACTCATCTTTCTGGTCGTTTCCTGGATTGCTCCTCAGGCACACCGTGTTCAAACACAATCTCATCACCTTTCTCAAGGCCACTTTAAGCCCCTTTCCTATTCCAGTCCTTGAGCTTCAGAACAAGCTGTTAGAACATAATTCTATACCATTCTCCTCACCAACCATAGCCACTGTTTATGTGACTGCTAGATGTATCACACAACCTCTTCAAAAACTCTGAGTGTCTGTCCTCTCTCCCATCCTTCCCTAGCCCCTAACACATGGCTTGGACCTTGGAGTCTCAGCCCCTCTAGACATCTCTCTATGGTATCTCCAGCTCTGTGCTAGCACACATACTACCTCTTGAGTCTTCAATCATTCCCCACGGCCGGCGGAAGGTCTGCATTCGTCACTAGGCATCTAACCACAGTTCTTCCCATATCAGACGCATGAGCAGCCCCCTTCCAGCAGGTGACCCTATGTCTGATTTTGCTTATATGCCTTTGGACTCGGGGGCTGCCTTCCTTCCTCTCTCCTCCTTCCTCCTGAGGCCCTAAGGTGAGGCTGGAAGGTAACTGTTTCTCCTTCCTCCCTGGGCCCCTTATGGTGACTATTTCAGAATATCATCCATTGTCCTCACAGCAAGGAAGTCTGTCTATGAGCGGAATACTAAACAGTTATCAGTACTGGTACTGGTGAGATTATATACGTACAGAATTCCACTCAGGCCTCAGCTAAGAAAGGTAGCTGTGCCCCACGTCACAGACAGGAATCCGAGGCTCAGAAAGATGTGTGAGATGGCTGTATTTTTGGCAGGAGTCCACTGAATCTACTCCCCTACCTCCAGTACAAGTCAGTTCTCGGGATGGGAGAACCCCCCTTGCCACCACCCCCCACCCCTGCCCGGAAACACATCTGTTACCAGTTTTATTTAAAGGGCCCTTGAGTTTCAAAGCAGCTGGCAGGACACACTCCCGTGATCACTAATTCATATTTGTCCTCCCTCTCAGGCCCTGGCCTCGAAGGCCCACCATGAATCAGGGCCCCAGGCCCATGGCTGAGCAGGTCTGCATAATTTGCTGAATGTCACCAAGCCCATCTGTCATTTCCTCAGCTTCCCAAATGCCATCCCAGGAGGCTCAGAGCCATATGGCCAAGGAGCCCCGCTGCGAAACCCCATTACTGCTTTTAGATAATTAGCTTTAAAGCAAGCAAAGTAATTAGGAAGGGGCTGTGGGAAGCATCCGCAGAAAGGACAAGACTCTGAACTTCCCTGCACCCTCCCCATTGAGACCTCATGTCTGCAAATGCCTCTCTTCTGGCCCAAGGCCCCACTGCTGCAGAGAGGCAGAGGGATGCTCAGGGAGACAGCTTCACTCCCATGTGTAGATAATTGTAACAGGACCCTATTTTGAGGTATTAACGTTTTTCTCTGCTTCTGTCCTCTTTTTTTTTTTTTTCCTCCTAAGCAGGGGCAGCTTAATTCACTGATATGGACGGCATGGGAGGTGACAGAGTAGAGCCAGGGAGCACCCCCTCATTGTAGACCCAGCATTTTCTCCCTTAACCAGCAGTGGACACAGGCACAGCAGCAGGACGGTGTACTAAAAATGACCCTGTGCTCTCCATGGGATAGCAACAATGAAGGAAAAGACAGCAGCCTCGGTGGCGAGCTGGTTAGAGAGAGAGGTACTCTGCACCCCACAGCTCCTGACTTTGGATAAGACCACGGACTTGAGGTCTTCCTGAATACCCAGGAAGGAAATGCAAAGGCTGTGTTTGAGATCAAGGGTGAGGACAGGGGAGACAGCTTAGCAGGTATGGGTGCTTGTGCGAGCATGAAGACCTGAAACCAAACTCTAGAACCCAAGTAAAACACTGGGCATGACCTGGAAACCTAGTGCTAGGGTAGAGAGGCAGAGTCAGAAAGATGGCTGGGGCCTGCTGGCTATCCAACCTCGCTCTGGGTTCTGTAAGAGATGCTGTCTGAGGGAAATAAGACACGAAGCTGGTAGAACAGGACATGCAGTGTCTTCAATGTCCTCTAAGAGTACACACATGCACACGCACACGCACACTGTGTTTATAAAAAGATAAAGAGAGGGGGCATATATTCTATGGATGTGTGGTGAGGTGTGTGTGTGGGGGGAAAGGGGTGCCTCTGAGGGCCCATGCTGAGGCATCCCTTCCCCCTGAGGGACCAGCCACAGGACAGTATAGCATAGAATAGAGTTTATTTAGGGCATGGAGAAGGGAGTCAAGGGGGTAGTAGAGGCAGAGAAAGGCAGAGAGAGAGAAAGAGTAGAGAAGTAGACTGGCCATGATCATGTGAAGGGGCAGGGGGGGGAAGGGGAATGGGGAGAGAGTGGGAGCAGGAAGGGAAGAGCAAGAGAGAGAGGAGCTGTTGCCAGGTAGCTGTGGGGCGGAGCTTAGACAAAATGCTAACAACACACACACACACACACACACACACACACACACACAGAGTAGCAGTGCATTCAAGTTCTGGGCTTGCATTATTTCAGGGCCTCATTGAATTTAGTGTGGGGGGGCATCATTTTGTATCTACTCTTTCTGGCCTCCCAGCTGCCCACAGAGGAAGACATTACTGACTTATTTCAAAGGTAGTCAGAGGCCAAAATGAGGTCATTGAGAAAACAAACAGGTTACATGAACTCTGAGGCTGAGCTGTGGTTAGGCCAAGGACACACATCTTCCCAAAAGGCTACGCTGGCAGGTTCAGAGCTGGCTGGAGTGGACACAGGCACAGAGCGTCCTTGTGTTGCTGGAGTAATGCTAGTATCCCCAGTGGAAGAACTTTTTATACTAAAGATGTCTATCCTGTTGGTCTCAAGAGCCTGTCCCGATTGGAATCCTGTGACAGCCTTGGTGGCCCAATATGCATTCGGGCAGGCAGAAGAGGGTTTAGAGGTCAGCTCTTCAGCGGCTGTAAGGAAGTCTGTGGAAAGGTATTAGGAGCTCAAAGAGCAGGGAGGAGCAGGCTGCCTCCCTTGGGAGCGCAGGACCCCCATTCAATTTATCCTCTGAATGGGTTATCCACTCAGGAGACCCTGAACTAGAAAGACCGAGCTCTGGAGGTGATCTGTAAGGTGCCTCCCACTGCAGACAGCCTTTTAAAGTGGTTAACATAACCTGAAAAACAGGAAGCCAAGTATTTGGCAAATTGAACAGTGACAAAACTCACTAGAGATGTTTTTCTGTAATTCAGATGGGGCCAAACCTTACAGAAAAAAATAACCAACCCGAGAACAAAAGGACTGACTGAATTGGAACAGAAGTCCCCCAGTGCTGCTTTCTTGGGGGTCCAGAGGACACACTGATGTCACACATAATGCCATCCATCATCCCTGCATCTTTTCTAAGTACTGCTGTCCCCAAGCCCAGTCTTTCCACAAGTGTCCAGAACTTAATCTCACTTCCATGCTTTCCAGGAAACTCAACACCCCGCCCTGACTTCCTGAGCTTGCTCCGCGCTCTCCTGGAGCGTACCAGGAGAACACTCTCTTTCAGACCTGCTCAAGTCCTCCTTGCCATCTTTTAGTTCCCTGGAATGTACTGGCTTGGCCTTCTCAGCTTCTGCTCTGCCCCATTTCACTACACGATAATGTTTAGGAGGACAAGAACCACAAACGTTTGCTGACTGTGAGGAAAGGCGAAGGCAAATGTTTGTGTTTCTTTGTTGCAATGTCTGTTTAAACAGGCACTGCAGAGCCCTGGTCCTGGAAAGATCACAGAACCCAGTGTCCATGAGGCTGGGCAAGTGGTATCCAGAAGGCTCTGCAATTGATCTTAGACAAAAGGTTCAGGCCCGGCTGGGTACTTGTGCCCTATCACTCAGCCACCCACCCTGCTCTCTGAACCCCTTCATCCCCCAGACCACACTGGCCACAGCCACCCAGAGAAGCCAGGCCTCCAGGCCTCCACATCTAATTTAGAGAGACAAGCCAAGGAGTTAATGTGGGTCAGGCAGGTCTGGCCTTAAGTGGTACCCAAAATTTTACCTAACTGCAGGCATCTAACCCCAAGGCCAGTACACTTCTACTACTACTATACAGGGATCAGGAAGAGGGTTGAAGGTCTGCTCAGCCCACATCTCCTGCTTTAAGATAGGACTGTTGAAGCCCAGAGATAATCAGAATCCTTCATGGTATCGCACAACCTCTGGCAGGAGCTCCAGGAAGCCAGGTCTCCTCAGGTCTAGAGTCTTCGCTGTAAACTCAGGGATGGAGGAGGGCAGAGATGGTCTGTGTTGTGGAAATGAATGAAATTGAAAATTGAATTGAATGAATTGAAAATGCAAATTATGGGTCCTCTATGGTTATTTGCATCTTAAATGAAACACAAACATCAAAACATCTTTTTGACTCAGGCAAAGCCACAGAGACACAGTTCTAGGGCAAGATGGGGTGCCCAGTGTATACCATCAATGGAGTCTACACTGACATGATTAAATAGTAAACTTTTATGTGTATTTTACAACAGTTAAAAAAACAAAACAAAACAACTTTCTTGAGCCGCCCATAGTGGTGCATTCTTGAGAGACTGAAGCAGTAGAATCTCCAGTTTGAGGTCAGTTTAGGTACACAGGAAGTAAGTCCTTAGATGTCTTAGGCTGTCAGGTGAGACCCTATTTCAAAACCAACCAGCCAATCAACAAACCAACCAACCCTTCCTGACTAAAACACAACCCCCAAACCCCAAGCGAGAGGAAAACTCAGTTTGGCTTGCCCTGTCCTTTCTCCTTCCCACCCTCAGCAGACCTACCCTGGAGCTCAGGGTCCAAGGCAGAAACCCCACCAATACACGGGACACACACAATAAACCAAATGTGCAAGAAACACAAAGCAAAAACCCGCAAAGTTTCCGAGAGAGGGGAGAGAGCACAGAGGAAACTCCAGGTTGGTGGGTACCCCTGGATGCAAAGCCATTGTCACAGCTCCAGGGGGCTGGAGTAGGCGGGGCTGGGGTGGTGGGAGGTGGGGTGGGGGTGGGGTTCTGAAGCTCACCTGCATTTCCCAGTCACACCCCTCCCCCCCTTTCTTTCTCTACCTCTGTTCTCTGCTGGAGGAGAGCATTCCTCCATCCTTTGGCTCTCCCTCCAGCTCCACCCAGCCTTGCTATTCTTAGTCCTTTTAGAAGAACACTGGCCCAGAAAGCTTCGCAAGCATTCACCTGCTTTCTCTAAAGGTTTTCCCACCAGACAATTTTCCCACCTGCTTAGTCTTCTTTAAGTGGTAAAATTCTTTTTTCTTTTTTCTTTTAGATGCAGAGATGGAGGTTTTTGTTTTGTTTTTGTTTTCATTGCCCCACTACACTTCCCGCCATGCCTGTAATTGTATTCTGTGCTCTTAAGTATCTGTTGAGATGCTGGCAGCGCTGGGGGGCGGGGCAGAAGCCTCTGTCCACGCCCCATTTCTCTTGTAGGTGTTAGGGTTAGATAGGAGGTGTGGTTTGAACATGGGGCAATAATGAGAGCCAGATAGGAAAGTCAGCACAAGCTGCCAGGGCTTGTCCTCCATGGAGTAGTCCTGCCATCAATCAGCTGTGCCTTCCTCCTTCCCACTCCTTCCTTCCCCAAAGCTCTGCTGTTGCACCTATGGCTTGGAGCCTCTCAGGTTGTCCAGAGCTCTCAAGGAAGGGGTCAGGTCTAACTTCTCTTGGCTTCTTCACATAGTGTGGACCACACTGGCACACTGAGCTCTCTGTCCCATCCTCCCATGGACAACACTGGCACAGTGAGTTGTCTGTGCTCCACCCTCCCACAGGACACAGCCTGATCTCATGGCAGCTATCTGTTGCTAGTTGCTGGTCACAACCTGAGAGTCTCCCCTCTCTGAGCCTGCTTTTCTGGCTGTGTGATGGAGCTAGTGAACTCAGTAAACTCTTAATTCCCTTTAGAGTCTGTGGTCATAAAACTGTCCTTGGTGTCACTCAGGTGGCCATTCCCATCTGGAATCAATTGAGGAGGTCTGGGTGGGTGAGCGGCCTTCAGAGGCTGACCACTCCTCATCTCTCAGCTGGCTGGACTGCACCACCACTCATAGCTCCTCCACTCATGCCCCGGGATGTGAAATCCTCCAGGGACCCCCGAAGCCTGCCAGGAACCAGAACCAGTGACCTGGTTGCTAATGACAGCCCCCGGCTGACCACGGGGAAGCTTTTACAGTAGTCCGTGGGAAGCACCTCCTTGGAACTCACTCTCTGCAGTCCATCTGGGGAGAGGCCTGACCTCTGTAGTTACATCAGCCATTAGATCTGGCGACCTGGACCCCGCAGGCCTGGGCAATGCTGGGGGGGGGGGGTAAAGCTGGGTAACCAACCCCCCTCCAGAGGCTGTGGTTAGCTCTGCCAAGGCCTAGCTTCTGGGAACTTGACCCCAGTGGGCATTTCTCCCTGAAAGTGAGAGATCTACAAATTTGGGAAGTGGATGAGACTCAGAAACAAGAAGGAACTTCCTGGGGCCTTTGCAGGGACGGGGATCCTTATCTCAGTTCCAGTCGGTACCCAGGCCTGAGCCTATAGCACTAACTCTCGGGCAATTCAGGGCTGAACCCTTGGCCTGCCTAGGGGTGGATGCTTCAACAGGAGCAAATGGGCAACCCCTGGGGACGTTTAGGGTAGGGGGCGGGGCATGCCTGCCATACCCTGTAATAAGTAAGGACTGAGGGATGCTAAGAGAACCTAGCATCCAAGTCCATGTTGGAAATGGTCCTCAGCCATTTATTTGCCTTGGGGTTGAGACCTAACAATTTTCCCACTTCCTCTGGGAGGAAGGACTAGCTGGAAGTGATGGAGGACCTTGACATGTCAATCAGTACTATGGGAATAATAGTATGCAAGCCTGACAGCACCTGTCCATCACAGCTCTAACACGGCCCACAACACGGCTGGCTCAGGGAAGACTGTCACCAACGTCAAAATCTGAGATTCAGAACCCAGGAAAGAAAGCAAGTAAGAGAGTCAGGGAGACAAAATAAAGAGGAAGAATCAAGAATAAGGAAATGTAGGCCGGACGGTGGTGGCGCACACCTTTAATCCCAGCACTCGGGAGGCAGAGGCAGGCCGATCTCTGAGTTCGAGGCCAGCCTGGTTTACAAAGTGATACAAAATGAGTTCCAGGACAGCTAGGGTTACACAGAGAAACCCTGTCTTGGGAAAAAAAAAAAAAAGAATAAGGAAATGTAGGTGCTTAAAAGTTTAGAATTCTTGGTTGAGGCAGGAAGAGTCTTTAAAAATGCTTCAGAGTCAGGAAGAGCATGTACCTAGTATGCATGAAACCTTGGGTTCAATCCTCAGCACCCCAGGGACAGAGCTAGGAGACTCCAGTCACAGATAGATCCTAAACTTCCCATTTAAAAGGAATGGCTCTGCTGTCTTCCTGCCACAGCCTTCCCTACAGCTACCCCAGCGACAGGCTTTTGCTCCCAGCGGTGGCTGTATTCTCCCACCTTCTGGGCCCTAACCCCCAGAAGCCCTGCTCCCGGCTCCCTTGGTTGCTTCTGTGTCTGGGTTTCTCTGCCTTCTTGCCTCTCTCCTTCACTTCGGGCTCCCTCTCCCTCCTCTCCTCTTTCTAAGCTGCCTGTCTTTCTGTTCCACTTTGCCTAGTGTTCCTCCCTCTGCTGTTTATATCTCTACCTGCCCTCTGTCGCTGTTCTGAGGATCTGTGTCCTGCACACCATGCCCATGGTCTGTTTGTCAGCCTCTCCCATCTCATTTCCTGACTTTTTTTTTTCCCTAACGGACTATGACAGGCCGCAGAAACATGAGTGCCTGTGCTGCAGGGTCACCCACACCCACTCCTCTAGCGAGCTGACACCCACACAGAGATGGATTTTCCTAGCACTAACACTACTGGACACCGGTTGTCTAGATTATCAATGTACTGCCGACAGAGGCTAGGTGCCAGGCGCAGAGCTCCCTGAGCTGTACCACAAAGAGAGCCCAGTATACCACAGGGCAGTGCCCTAGGAGCCAGAGTCATGGCTCTTCAGGCTTATGGCTCCAACCTTCCAAGTCTTGTTTCTGGGAAGCCAGATTGAATTAGCTGCTGAGCCCATCTGGGCAGCTCTTGGCCTAATACCTTTTGGCAGCTCATGCCTCAATGCCAACCCCAGCCCCCTGGCCTCAGGGCCAGAAATCCAATTTTCCAGAGCTTAATTGAGCCCTGGACTCCCTAGGGCATTGGCCCTTAGGCCCTCCTGTTCAGCCAGCAGCAGATTTCCTGGTGATTAGCAGAGGAGGGAGAAAACGGCAGGAGCCAAGTTAATTTCAATTACCCTCATTTTCTCCCTGGAGCAGCCCAGCTAAGTGCATCTTTGTGTCAGCTGCTTTAGACGCTGATAAGTATTAAGTATTTGGAGCCCTGGGTGCCCCAGACACCTTCATTTATCTGCTGGTTCCGGAGGGTAGACTGTGCCTCCCTGCCACCTGTTGGCTCTCCACCTTTACCCTTATTTTACAAACCCCACGGAAGCAGGCTAGGATGCGATCAGTGCCTGGTGGGGTTGGGGGTGGGCCACAGAGGGGGCCCGCAGGCCTTAGTCATTCCTTCAGACAATTGTGGATTGAAGAAAAAAAAAGATACAAAAACTCAACAAGTGGTTTGTACTTCTTTAAGGTTAGTTACAATGTGGACTTAGAAAGCTGGTCAGTAAAAAGAGTGCACTCTGTTGCCTTAGATTCTCTGGGTCTGGAAAGAAATTAGAAAAAACGAGACTGGAAAAGAAAATAGACTTTTTTCTTTCATTCATTCATTCATTCATTCATTCTCTCTTTCTTCCTTTCCCTCTTTTTTACAGTCTGACCAAGTTGGACAAAGACTCCAGTCTCTTCGCCTTTCTACACCAGTGCTCCAGCTTACAGAAGGATGACACAGGACCAGGGACTTGGCTCAGTGGGTAGAGGCCTTTGCTAAGAAGTCTGATGACCTGAGTTTAGTCTCCACACGCTGGAAGGAAAGAACATTCCTGGGTGTGGCCCCTTTCCCTTTACACACTGCTACCCACGTGTGTACACATACACGTGCAGCGAGAAAATAAGTAAGAAAATAAATGTAATTCTTTTAGAAAAGATGAAATATGCACATTTTAACTGTGGAAGACCAACCCCATCTTGGGAAGTCAGAGAGCTTTCTTACAAGAGCAGCTGAAGACAGAGAGAGTTAGGTAGTAAGATGGGGCTCTAGGAGCGTTTCATTAATAGATGTCCCTCTACATTCAAGAAAACAATGAAAGTGGAATATAATGGTTCCTCCCCCTAACAAATGCTTTGAACTATCCAGGAATAAAAGGAATGAAAGGGCAACCATTCAGTGGCCAGCATGGGCCAAGGCTGGGGAGGTTGCTAAGAAAGTATGGCTCACTGTGAAACTACAAAGAAGCACAGGCAGGGGCCAGTTCCCCAAAGGCCTGTAATGTCAGGCTAAGGATAGCAGAGCTGGCCCAGCTGGCTCTAAAGGTCAGCTGAAGAGTTCACACCGGGAAGCACTGAGCTTAGATCTGGGTGTCTGGAAGTCCACTGTGGCAGTGTGCGCAGGAAGGAGTCTGGAGGTGGCAGGATCAAGGCAGCCCTGGGCAGGAAAGTGAAGCTGATGGGGGGCGGGGGGGGGGGATCCGAGATGGTGGCAGCAAAAGGAGCATGGTGACTTCCCCCATGAGGAGCAGGAGAACAGGCTCAGAAACCTGATGTAAAGCACAGGGATGGCAGTCCCATGCCTGCGGTTGGTGGACAAGCGGTAAGGCTTCGTGGCAAGCGGGATTCAAGCCAAACAGTAGACCAATGAAAAGTGGGAAGGAGATAAAGATCTTAGGGGCAGACCAAAGGGAGCAGAAACCTCACAGGAAGCCTGGCGGCACTGGCCTGCAGCCAGGTGACTATCAGGGAATTTCTAGGGTCCAGGACAGAGGTATCAAGCAGCCATGTGTGGAGGTATATATACACCCTCAGTCCCCTGCATTGGGGAGGCTGAAGGAGGAGAGCCAGCTTGAGGCCAGCCTGGACAGTTTCATGAGAAATTATCAAAAAGTAAAATAATAGAAACCAAAGCATGTCCCTGTGGAAACAGGAAGTGTTTGCTACTCCTTCTAGACACCAAGAGGACAGGTGACATCCTAGCAGCCACCCTTTTCTGGTCTTAGGAGACACATTCTACTCTCCTGGAAAACTGACCTCCTTACCTCCCTACACACAGGGTGGGGGGGCACTAAGAGGCTCAAGGTAGAGAAAACTGGGTTAGGGCTCATTAGCAGAAATAACAGCTATTCCTGTTCTCAAACTTGACTGGAAGACTGAAGCAACCTTGGGAAAGCTGGAGGAGCCATGGATGGACGTGAGGCTCCACATCTGGACGATCCCAGGTTTCCACATCTGGGAGCCCTGCAATGGAGACGTGTTGCTCCTCACTGGCCGCGTGCCTGATTATCTTGATAGGAACCATCTTTAGAAATGAGACCTCCGGTGCCAGCAGATGAAGGTTCCAGAGCGTTGGCCCCACAGAACAGTAATAAAGTAGGAGCAGGATGAACCTCTCTGATTCAAATCCTTCCCTCTCTGGATGCCCTTCCTAGAGTATCTGGTTGGTCTCCGCCAGCTTGGAAGATAGAAATACATATCTTATGAATCTAGTTGCATTTAAAAAAAATTACTGCTACATTTACAAATAGTTCATATGTTTCCTGGTCATTTATACTTACGTTGTACCACACATCCATACTGGGTGCCCTGCTCTAATGTCTTTTTCCTATTGATTCCTACTGTCATGAACCTGAGTCTGATACTGTTTAGTTCTCTCAATTTACTATGGGTCTATTGTGCATTTCATGTACAAAATATTTCCAGTCACATTTTCAAATCTTTCCTCTATGATGTATGATTTATTTGTTAAACTGGAATTTGATAATGGTTTTAGAAATATAAAACTCTATCTAGGGCTGGCGAGATGGCTTAGTAGGTAAGAGCACTGACTGCTCCTCCAAAGGTCCTGAGTTCAAATCNCAGCAACCACATGGTGGCTCACAACCACCTGTAATGATATCTGTTGCCCTTTTCTGGTGCATCTGAAGTCAGCTACAGTGTACTTATGTATACTAGTAAATAAATCTTAACAAAAATAAAAATAAAAAATAAAATTCTATCTAAATCCTTTTGTCTGGTTGTTTTTAGTTCCTTGAGCAGGCTCCTTGCTATATAGCCCAGGCTGACCCTAACGCTTACCTTCCTTCTTCTGTTGGCTTGCTTTAGTCTATTTATCTTTTTAGTATCATTTTTCATACATAGTTCTTTATCCTCTTTCAAATGTATGTTAATAGGTGTCTTGAAGAAAAAATAAGTCCTGTCTTTTTTTCATATTTATCCATTTTCTACCCATTTTTAAAATTTCATTTTCTTACATTATTGTGTGGTGGTAGTGGTGGAGTGACCTATGCATGGCATGACACTAGCGAGTGGTGGTTCAGAGGATCTATAGGACCCAGTTCTATCATTCTACCATGAGCGTCCTTAGTATTAAGTTCAGGCTGCAAAGAAAGTGACTTTACCTGCTGAGCCATCTTGTCGTACCCTATTCCCTGCCCCACCCACCTCTCTCTGTTTCACTGTCTCTCTTGGTGTTTGTGTGTGTGTGTGTGTGTGTGTGTGTGTGTGTGTGTGCTACAGACCATAGGCTATAAGCTGGTGGATGTTTTCCTCCATTGTTCTCCACATTATATTTTGGGTCTCTGACTGTTCTGGTCTGCTTCCTGTCGCTGTGATAAACGCCATGAGCAAAAAGCATCTTGGGGAAGAAAGGGTTTATTGCACCTTTCGACCTGTCCTATCACAGAGGGAATTCCAGGCAGGAATCTAGAGGCGGGAACCATAGGGATCTCTGCTTACTGGCTCCCTCTCTGGCCCATGCTCAGCTAGTCTTCTACATCTCAGGCCCTCCTATGCAGGGCTGTGCCACCCATGTTGGGCACGGGCCAATCTGATCAGGGCAACTCTACAATTGAGGCTCCTTCGTCCCAGACGATCCAGGTCCTGTCAAGTTGGCAGGGGCAAGCTGGTAAGGGGGAGGGGCATGTGGCAAGCAGCTGCCTCTTCTGCAGCTCACCCCCCCCCAATACCAGAAAATTGGGGGCAGGGAACAGGAGTGAGAGAGAGAGAGAGAGAGAGATAACTTGTTCAACTGCCATCTGGGGTCTTTATTAGGTGCCCAACCCTCAAGGGACAAGAGTACAGGGGCCCCGATGGTTCCTCTGCACTGTCGGTAGGGAGCGGTGTTGAGAAAGGTCACTGAAGACAACTGACTAGGGTACAGAGAGATGAAGAGAAGCTGTGTGGCTGCTCATAGAGGATAGCACAGCACAGGCCCAGTCCCTTCCTGTTATCGCTGACCCTCTTCCACTCTGAGCCCCTATTAGATAGGACCCAGGAACTTGTTAGAATTTAGACACCTGGCTCCCTCCCTGGTGTCAGAATCTACCCTGCAATCATTCTTCGAGTGGCGCATTGCTCCTCTGAAGGGGGAAGGGAGAGGCTAGGGCACAAGGCACCTGGGCTGGGTGCATCCAACTGCTCAGCCAGAGACCAAGCCCTCCTCTAGCTCCCTTCCTCTGGAGGCCCTGGCCTCAGGGGCCGAATCTCTAAGGCCCTGAACAGCTGACCAATGGATGTTTCCATCAGACTCCAGATTCAGTTGGAGTCGGCTTGCTTTCTGCAGAAACAGATCTGTGAAGTATCTGCGATAAGCCTGTGGTCAATGTGATGGTGCCGTCTGGCATGTGTCTCTTAATGAAGGCTGGGTTGATTTAAGTGTCAAATGATAATAACTATGCCCAGTCCACTATGTAATCTTGCTGGGAAGGCAGAGGTGAGGGCCATCCAAGGCCTGGAGAAAGCCACACTCACTATGGTAGGAAGGACTCTTCTGAGCTGTTATAACTCAAGGTTTCCCCATGGCATTGGGATCTTATATCAGTTGAGAACCAGGAACCACTAATTAATCCATTCAGCATATATTAACTAACCTCAGACAAGGAGCCCTTGTTACTTTATAGCTTCTTGAGGTGGATGTAACAAAGTTCCACAAAGTAATCTAAAGAAAAAGAAAAGTAACTAAAGGCACATGCCTTTAACCTCGGCATTCAGGAGGCAGAGGCAAGCAGGTCTCTGTGAGTTTTCAAGGCCAGCCAGGGATGCATAGAGAGACCCATGGGAGACTGCCAGTGAGTGTCACATTCAGATTAATGATGTTGGTGGTCCAGGAAGGATCCTGTGAAACTTTGTTTGAAGGATTTTAGTGGCCCAGGACAGGACTCACAAAGAAAGGCTTTTTATGCTTCTCCCCCAATCTTTTGACTTTCTAAAGGGCATTAATAGCTTCACTCAATCTTGACTTGCCCTGGCACACAAGAAGAAGCACTTAAGAACTGTTAGTTGGAAAGGAAATAAATTGAAACCTGTACTTAGTTGTCACAACTGCTGTGATAAAGTAATGGAGTCACTGGCCAGGGGCCAGGACAGTTGGGTTTGTACCCCAAAGCTGACACTTCCTAGTTAGCTGATCTCTGGTTCCCCAGTTTCCTCAACCATAAGAGAGAAACTGGTATTCCATCTGTGTGGTTGTTTTGTTCTGGTTTATGTGACCTGTCCCTGGCAGACTCACCAACTGAGTGTTTAGTTCCCAGGTCATTGCACTACTGGGGACCACTACTACCGTGGAAAGTTGAGGAGGGAGTCCAGTTGGAGACCCCAAAAGGGGAGCCCTGGGGAATTGTGCCTGGTTCCCACTTGCTTGCTGCCTCTCTGTTTCCCAGCTGCCAGAAGGCAAGTAGCCCCCTCCTCCACACACACCACTATGGTGTTCTCTCTCACCAAGGCTCAGGCAGTGGCACCAAAGACTATTGGGTACACCTTTGGAGCTGAGCCACCTCTGCCCTGAACTGTGCTCCTGGATGTTTTGGTCACACCACACAGTCGTACTAAAATTGTTCTATTCCGCCCGCCTCTTCTCCCTTCCTGCCCTCTTTCTCCCACCCTCCTCCTCCTCCTGCTGTCCTCCCTCCCCCTCCTCCGCCTATTTTCCTCTTCTGTGACCGTCCTCTGAATGTTATTTGCACTCCACAGCTTAGCTGAGGCACTGATGTTCAGGTATAAAGAAAAGGTAGTCACTGTGGCTAGGCTGTGGTGGCACACACCCTTAATCCCAGCCAGGGAGGCACAAACAGGTGGATCTCTTTGGTGGTGAGGCCAGTCTGGGGCTACCTAATGAGATTTCTATCTCCAAAGAAAAGATAGTCATTGAAAGAAGCATAGTGTGGTTTATATACCACCATTACCCCCAGAACCATTTGAGCCTTCCTAGTCACCCAGCGTTCCAGAGTAAAGCAACCTACTTGGTCTCAGAGACTCTCGTGAAACTTTATCAAAACCACTCCAGCACTATGGGAGCACATGGAGCATTCAACCCTCCTTACAAGGGCTGACTTCCCACCAAACTTAATGGGATGAGAA
The DNA here is from genome assembly GCF_900095145.1 of Mus pahari. Classification (NCBI taxonomy): domain Eukaryota; kingdom Metazoa; phylum Chordata; class Mammalia; order Rodentia; family Muridae; genus Mus; species Mus pahari. The sequence continues at coordinate 50,001,037 of NC_034599.1, read as the reverse complement.
GTCACAATCTCCACTTACCCATGTGCACTTGCTGAGTGAGAAGTCACAATCTCCACTTACCCATGTGCACTTGCTGAATCCTTCCTCTTCTGTGCGTAAGGTGGTGGAGGTTTCACAACAATCAAAAGAGACTGGCGGATGTTTGAAAGAGCACTGTTTCTGGAGGTACTGAGTTTGAAGGTCTGTAGGAGGAACATGCAGAAAACTTAGAAACGATTTCTTGTCTCTAGTATGCAGAAAATGTGTGCTTTTGTGCAAGTGTGTGTGCAAATATGTGCATGCGTGCATGTGCAAATATGTGTATATGTGTGTTCTCTATTCCTCCTCACCATTTAAAAATGATGTTTTATCACATTTTTTTCCCTGGGTGCCTGTATGTATGTAGGCACATATTAGGGATAGCATTCAGGAATTGTTCTCTCCTTCCACTCTGTGGGCTCTGGGGTGCAAACTCAGATGGTCAGGAATAGCAGCAGACATCTTTATCTTGAGTCATCTCATTGACCCTCTCTCTACCTTACTTTTTGAGACAAGGTCTCTCACTGAAATTGAAGCTCCACCATCAGCCCTTCTAGTTGGCCAGCAAGCACTAATGCCCCTTCCTGTGGGGACACAGAGAGACACTGCACCCAGATTTCCGTATTAGATTGGTACTGGGAAGTTGAACTCAGATCCTCACACTTGTGTAGCAGATACATTACCCACTGAGCCATCTCCCCAGTTCCAATTATCCACTTGTACTCATGAGTGAAGTGTGTGAGTGTGTGAGTGTGTGTGTGTGTGTGTGTGTGTGTGTGTGTGTGTGTGTGAGTATGTGTGTGGGGTGGGTTTTCAAGACAGGGTTTCTCCGTGTAGCCCTGGCTGTCCTGGAACTCACTCTATAGACCAGGCTGGTCTCAAATTCAGAGATCCACCTGCCTCTACCTCCTGAGTGCTAAGATTAAAGGTGTGCATCACCACTACCAGACATAATTATCCTCTTTTTATAGATGGAAAAAAAATCAAGGCTCAGAAACTCTAGGAAACCTACCTTCCATAGCCACCTAAGTGGCCACCCTGGGATTTGAATTTAAGTTGACCAAGCCAGAGTTCTTACACTTTGCCCTGCAACAACTCCTGCCCTGTGCTGCCACCCCCTGAGTCCCTGACAAGGGCCAGTCTCTGCACATGGTTGACCCACAGCATCAGGCAGCCCTCTGGATGAGAAAAGAGAACATAACCTCCCCAAAATGGCAGAGCCTGTCCACCTCACAGCCTTACCTGCCACCTAAGGACACGAGGCCACATGGCAAACGTCATTCCTACTACTATGACAGAGTGCATTCACTAAGGCTGAGCATAGTGTTACGCTAGCAGCAGGCAATCAGCTGGCACCAGCCCCAGTAGCAGTGAATGGTGGAAATACACAGAGGGAGGCAGCCACAGGGATAGAAACCAACTCTTCTTTGTCTTGGGTCCCTCCTGTTAGGAGAATGCATTCTTGAGGTCCTGAGTATGTCCTGATCTGTGTCTTAGGGCCTCAGTCAGAGAGCTGCCTCCAGCCATGGTAACAGCTACCAATGCCATGATTCTGCAGTTCAGCATCTGTGTGGTCCACATGCTGATAGGCCTCTCTGTAAGCTGAACTACGCAGGAGAAAGGAGGCTACACGTAGAGGAAATGATGGAGTGGGCAGAGGGAGGGTACCAGGGCCAGGGAACTGACAACAGCCAGAGATGGGTATGAATCACCACTGTAGGCACGAAGGTGATTGAAGAGACCCAGGAGACTTGACATTTGGAGGTGGCTTTCGCTCCTCTTCCTGCTGTCTATAAACAGGACAGTAACTTCTTGTGAGGATACAGGAGAACTGGTGATGGAGTCTCTAGCCCATGGCAGTGCCCTGCAGGTTCCTCTGCACCTGCCCTAGTAGGTGACCGATGGCAGACAGGGACCCGTTCACAGTCTTTATTACTTGTGTGCTATATTATGGAAAGGAACATGTTATTACTAGCTCAGCATGTGCACACCAGTTAATGGTTTGTTGTTTTGAGTTATTCTCCTCTCAGTCCTGAGGTCCCTGGATGAGTTCAAGGTTGACTCCAGCAGGAACAAACCAGACTCAGTATTTCAAGAGCTGCTGGAGCCCAGAATCCACAGGAGGAGGGAAGAGGGATGGTAACAAGAGAGTCACAGGCACCCAAGTCCCAAGGGCACACCTGAGCCCTAGGATGATTGATCACACCTGTTCTTACCCACTTCACAGTATAATGCACTGTCTGGCAGTGGGCTGTAAGGCAGATCTCTGGATACGCCTCCTCAGACTGCTAGCTCTCAGAATAAAGCATGATTTCAATAGTTGGGTTTTTGTCCTGGCTTCTGTAAGAGGCAGATAGCACTAACCGAATTCTGGTGACACTAAGAGATGAAAATTGAAGGCCCTGAGGCTGAGGAGATGGCTCATCTGTTAAAAGCACTTACTGGCTGCTCTTCCAAAGGATCCAGGTTCGATTCTCAGTACCCACATGGCTGTTCACCGCTAACTGTAACCCCAGTCCCAGGGATGCGACAACCTCTTCTGGCCTCTGCAGTCATTGTCCATGCAATGGTACACAGATATACATGCAGCCAAAATACTAATACACATAAAATAAAATAATCTGGGGAGGCTGGAGAGATGGCTCAGTGGTGAAGAATACTGAATGCTCTTCTAGAGAATTCAGGTTGAATTCCCAGCACCCACATGGCAGCTCACAACCGTCTGTAATTCCAATATCTTCCAATATCTGACACCCTCACCCAGACAGATGTACATGCAGGCAAAACACCAAAGAACATAAAATAAAAAAATAAAAATAAAAAAAGAAATAATAAAGGCCCTGCCCTGACTACAGCACATCTCAGCTGAGCCACAGTCAGACTTAATGCTTTTTTTTTAAAGGTGAATAATTTACACAATCTGAAGATAAACTTTAGTAGAAGCTTAACTCATTTAGTGAGTAATTTAGTAGTTCAGGACCAGTGAGATGGTTTAATGAGTAACGATGCTCAATGCCAAACCTGGTGACCTGAGGTTAAGCCCCAGAACTCACACGGTGGAAGGAGAGAACAGGCTCCTGGAGTTGTCCACTACGGGGGGGGGGGGGGCATGCACGCATGTCTGAAAGCGCATGTGCACAAATGAGTAACAACCACAAGTAATTCTACAGAGAAACATCTCCAAAACACTGCTGTCATCTGCTGCAACTGGACTGCACTTTCACAAATAACCTCTCACAGGCTCTTTTGCCTCAACTTCCCTGTATGACCCCTTCAGTCCTGGGCCTTTAAGTGCCACTGAGGCTGCACCTTCACTAATGGCCTCACACAGTGCAGAGCCTCAGCTGCGACCCTTTCATGTTTCAAAACCAATACCACCTGGGTGACTCTTACACATTACCAAGTCTGGCTGCCAACATGAGGTACAACTGTGGCTGCCTCTGGAGCACAGCTTCTCTGTGCTCTCAGGAACCCTTCCCAGATTTCACCTCAGTGATGCTGGTCTCTTCTTAATCACTGCTAATTTCTTAGCTCCAGCTGACTACATCAATCATCCCAGTAATGCAAAGGTTTTGCTTTAGTGGTTCTGGTATCTTGTTAATCACAGCTGATTCTTCAGCCCCAGCTAACCAAAACCATAGAATCTTCACATAAGAGTCTTTAATCTTCCCTCTGAAATTTCACAAGCCAGGCCTCCACCTTCTGCACTGTTCTCAATATTATCTTTCAAGCTCCTACAAAACATCCCACAGAGCTCTTAATACCCAATGGCTATTCTAGCCCAAAGTTCCAAAGTCCTTCCACAGTTCTCCCCAAAACATGGTCGGGTTGTCACAGGAATGCCTCACTATGCTGGTACCAATTTGTCTTAGTCAAGAGTTTCTATTCCTACACAAACATCATGACCAGAAAGCAAATAAGGGAGAAAAGGGTTTATTCAGCTTACACTTCCATGTTTCTGTTCATCACCAAAGGAAGTCAGGACAGGAACTCGAGCAGGTCAGAAAGCAGGAGCTGATGCAGAGGCCATGGAGGGATGTTCCTTACTGGCTTGCTTCCCCTGGCTTGCTCAGCTAGCTTTTTTATAGAACCCAGGACCACCAGCCCAGGGATGGCACCACACACAATGGGCCCTCCTTCCCTTGATCACTTATTGAGAAAATGCCTTACGGCTGGATCTCATGGAGGCATTTCCTCAAGGGAGGCTCCTTTCTCTGTGATAACTCAAGTTGTGTCAAGTTGACACACAAAACCAGCCAGTACAAACTCTTATAAAGGAAACGTTTCATTGGGGCTGGCTTACAGTTCAGAGGTTTAGTCCATTATCATCATAGTGGGAAGCATGGAGATGTCCAGGCAGATGTGGTGCTGGAGTGATAGCTGAGAGTTCTACATCTGGATCTGCAGGCAACAGGAAATGACTGTGACACACTGGCCAGGTTGAGCTTCTGAGACCTCAAAGCCCACCCACTAGTGACACTTCATCCAACAAAACCACACCCACTCCAGCAAGGTCACACTTCCTAGTAGTGCCCCTCCCTATGGGCCTATGGGGGTCATTTTTATTCAAACCACCACAGAGTCCCTCATCTGGAGAGTGTTGGGTTTTTGTTTTTGTTTTTTGTTTTTGGGGTTGGGTTTGTTTTTGTTGTTGTTGTTTTGGTTTTGTTTTTTTGTTTTTGTTTTCGAGACAGGGTTTCTCTGTGTAGCCCTGGCTGTCCTGGAACTCACTCTGTAGACCAGGCTGGCCTCAAACTCAGACATTTGCCTGCTTCTGCCTCCCAAGTGCTGGGACTCAGGAGTGTTAATAATATTTCACTGCTGTAATAAATACTCAAGAAAGACAACTTGAAGAAAGACTACTCTGGTTTACACTTTAGAGGTCAAGGTTTGTTGAACTGTGGCTTTAGACTGGAGCTTAGACAGAACATTGCAGTAGCAGGATCGTATGGAAGAAGCTGTTCACTTATGGCCATCAGAGAGGAGAAGTTGGGGAGTGAGAATATACCCAGAAATCAAAGCTCCCCAATGACAACTGTAAGCAGATGGAGGGAGCAGCTGGATATAGGGCAGAGAGTGAGACCAAACTGGAACCCAGGTATGTGACATCTACCATCTCTACCATGCCTAAAGCCATGGCAGCCTTCAGACTGTGGAAGCTGCTCTTCCTTAATGTCTTACAAACCCCTCAATGTTCCTCTTTTAACCAAATCTTCCTCTCTGAGGTTCCTCCAAGAGCATCAGCTCATCCAGGAAGGCAGCACAGGGCAGTTCAGAAAGGAGGTGAAAAGCAGGCATTTTTAGGTACAGCTTCTGTTTCAGTCCCTGTGGTTGTAGTTTAAAGATAGAACTCAGGTCATGAGCCATAGGCTGTAGTGTCCCAGACCCCAGGGAAATAGAGTTGGATGGCTTCTTGGAGACCACAAGACCCACCATTTTACTGCATGGATTAACATACCAGGCCCTTGCCTCTTGCTGGACACCATGGCAGACCCTAGACTGACTAGCTGCCAGACTATGTCCTCAGCCAGCACCCCTGCAGCCAGGGCCTCAGCTGGCAAGCTGCTGGCTCCTCCCACACTCAGGCAACTGCAAAGAAAAAAAAAAAAGCAGAGCCCTAGGCCAGGACACCAACTTTTCTGTTTGGTCATGGAAAACTGCACCGCCTACAGCTGGGGTCAGGCCAGGCCAGCCAGACACCAGGCACAAGGCAAAGAGGGAGAGAGCCAGTTCATATCCTGGGCCCCATTACACAAGGAAATTTTTCAGAAAAGTGTTTTAACTCTCACAAAATATTTAAAATGCATATAAATCTGTAGAAACCACACCTGAGTCCCACCATCCAGTCTATCAGCATTTATATGTTTGCCTCAGGCCTTGTTTTATGGAGCAAAGCATTTCAAATAGAAATAGAGCCCCTCCCTAGGCTCACACCACTTCCTGGCGAATACACAGCAATTTTATCATTCTGCTACTTACATGAGTATCTTTAAGGATGTTTTAACATGTCAGCTTAGGTGTGTGTGTGTGTCCATGTACATAACATTGTCTGAGATTGGTACATGTTTTAGGATTTTTTTCCTTTTTTTTTTTTTTTTTTTAATGTGTTCATGGGTCCATGTTCTCATCCAGTGTTTGCCAGAGCACTAGTCTCCATCAGGTTCCTGATATAAGATCTGTTGGGTGGGCAGCTTTTGTTTATTTATTTATTTATTTATTTATTTATTTATTTATTATGTGTACACTGTAGCTGTCTTCAGACACTCCAGAAGAGATCATCAGATTTTTTGTTATGGATGGTTGTGAGCCACCATGTGGTTGCTGGGATTTAAACTCAGGACCTTTGGAAGAGCAGTCGGTGCTCTTAACTGCAGAGCCATCTCACCAGGCCCGGGCAGCTTTTCTTGATGAGCCGGGTCAATCATACACTTGCACAGAATGAAGTCGGTGTGGGGCAGGTTGGTCTGGGCAGTGACTGTGCTCTGGAAGAAGGGCTGGATTGGATTGGTACAGTTTCAGGATGGCCAGGTTAGCCTCCAGATCATAGGCATTCTCCTTAGCCTGCCCCTCCACATACCGCTCCAGGGTAGCCAAGTTCTCAGGATTGAACAACTTGCCCATGTTTGCTTTCATCTGCTCAAACATCACCTCCACGGTCACTGCCACCGTCTGCAGCCCCAGCTGATGTCGAATACCTGGCCCAGGTGCTTGGTACTCACAGACCAGAAGAGACAAGACGCCCTGCCGTGCTTGGCTTTTTACATGAGAATCTAACTTGGTTCTCCTGCTTGTGTGGCAAGGACTTTTCCAACTGAGCCATCTCTGTCCTGTGTCTTAGAAAGACTGACTTGTGTTTTACCTGTGACTTGAAATTAAGGGTCAGAAAATCCTTGTGCGGAAAGCCAGCACGTAAATACCTGAGGTTTGGCAGACCGTGGTGGCCTCTGTTATATCGTCTTTGTTGTTGCTGTTTTGTTGGTCCAGCTAAAAAGGAGAGACAACAGACAACATCCTTCACAGCTCTGGGATGCACAGAAACAGGCCGTTGAGCAGACTGGGTAGACGGGTGGAGGGTTGCCAGCTCCTCCTCAAGGAAGGGGTATCCACCTCTCTCCACGGTGTGGATATTCCAGGGCCTGATAATGCCACTGATGTCACTTCCAGTTGGTTACCGATAGGGAGACATGACTATGAGCGTGCTGTGTGAGGATGTGGACCCCCTGGGTAGAAAGGGTGAACACTGGGCATGCGCATCTTCAACTCCACCTTCTCGTTTCCTACAAACCCGCAGCAGTTCCTGAACCTGTCCGCAGCTCTGAAAACTCATCAGCACATTCGGCAATGTGGCTTTCCGAATAGAAACTTCATTTCCCTGCCTTTGCTTCTAGTTCCCTCCTTCCTGTCAAGGACCACTCACGGGCAGCTGCCGGTGCTTTGTCACGTGAATCTGAACACTGCCTTCACTCTCCGTGTCTTACCGTCTTGGTTGGTTGACTGATTAGACTATTAATGTCTATAGCAATCTCTGAAACACTCTGGGCACACACCCCTTTGCTGGGTGTATTTATTACCAACTTCTTTTCCTATTCTGTGCTTTCTCTCTAAGCTTTGTGGGATTTTTGATTGAGCAGAAGCTTAAATAGTGAATGATGCCAAGGTTTAAAACAAATGGAATCTAACATCATTTTTCTTTTGAATGTGTCTTTTTGGTATTTTGTTGAAGAATTTCTATTCAGAGGCTAGGGATTAGCTTGGTTGGTAGAGTGCTTACCTAACTTGCCTGTAGCCCTAGTGTCTTAGGGTTTTATGTAAAGAGACACTATAACCAAGGCAACTCTTATAAAGGAAAACATTTCATTGGAGTTGGTTTACAGTTTTAGAGGTTTAGTCCATTGTCATCATGGTGGGAAACATGGTGACATCCAGGCAGACATGGCACTAGAGAAGGGACTGAGACTCCTGCACCTTGATCCACAGGCAGCAGAAGGGAACAGCGTGCCACACTGGGTGGAGCTTCTTGAGTATAGGAGACCTTAAAGCCCGCCTCCATGGTGACACACTTCCTCCAGCAAGGCCACACCCTGTCCAACAAGGCCACATCTATTCCAACAAGGCCATACCACCTAATAGCGCCACACTCTGTGGCCAAGTATTTATATACATGAGTCTATGGGGCCATATCTATTCAAACCACCACATCTGGGTACTTTCCTTAGCATGGCACAAAGTGGGCATAGTTGGAGCCACCTGTAATCCAGCTCTTGAGATGTAGAGGCAAGAGGATCAGAAATTCCTCATTCTTAGTTACATACAGTGTTCCAGGTCAGCCTCAGAGACATGAGACCCTTTCTATAAGTTAGATAGATAGATAGATAGATGAGTGAGTAAATAAATAAATAAATAAATAAATAAATAAATAAATGTTGCTTACTATTTTGTAAGGACAATGTTCATATGTTAAGTCCCCAGCTCCAAAGTGATGGTATAAGGAAAACTCCTATTGGTGGCTGGGTTACAGAGTGGAGCCCTTGTGGTAGGGTTAAAGCCCCATGAGAAGGGATGGAGAAGAGCCTGTTCTTTATCCTGCTTTCCATCACATGAGGATCCAAGAAATCCTCCTGAGCCAGGAGGGGTCCCTCACCAAGAGCCAATCAGGCTGGCACTCCAACCTTTGCAAAGGGCTAGCCTGGAATACGCAATGTCCTTGCCTAACCTGGTGTTTGTGAAATTTTGTTTGGGCCCCAACCCACTTTTATTTCTCATGGATTTTATAATTAGTCTGCCATGTGCCATGAAAAGTCCTACGGTGATTCATGCAGAAATTCAATTGACTTTGAAGATGAATTTGGTGAAACGTGATCAATTATAATATGGAATCTTTTTATTCAGAATGTGTATGGTGTCAATTTCCATTGGTCAGTCTCTGAATAATTTTTATATTTATCTTAATTCTTTAATGTTACTGTAACAAAATGCCTAAGGCTGGGTAATTTATAAACAAGAATTGATTTTCTCCAGATCTACAAGATCAAGGTCTCACCTGGTGCCCGGTGAGGCGCAGTCTCTGCTTCAAAGATTATACCCAGAACGTGGCATCTGGAGGGACCATGTGGTGGGATGGGCAGAATCATTCCACCTTTATAAGTGCTCATCCCATCTGCCCCCATGACCTCATCCTCTCCAAAAGGCTCACATCTTCATTTCCACACTGGTGATGAAGCTTTAGTTTGTGAATTTGGGGAGCATGTTCAGACCATGGTGATATTGTTCATAAAAAGAGGAGCATATTTTTTCTAAATGTATTCTCAGGTTCTGTTATGGTGAATAGGATCTGTTTATTTTTGGTCACATTTTTCTAGTCTTTTTGTTTTGCTTTGGAGACAGAGTCTCATGTGTTCCAAGCTGCCTTCAAAGTTACCATGTACACAAGGATGACCTTTGACTTCTGATCCCCCTGCCTTCCTCACCCCAGTGCTAGCATTACAGATGTGCGCCATCAAGCCGAGCTTATGCATCACTGGGGATCTAGCCCAGCACCTTCTGCATGTTAGCAAGCGCCCTGCCAACAGAGCTGTGTTCTCAGACCTCGACTGTGGGTTTGCATGTTAGCCCTGCCAACAGAGCTGTGTTCTCAGACCTCGACTGTGGGTTTGCATGTTATTAGAAGTGTACAGGAATACTAATCACTTTTTAAAGATTTACTTTATTATTTACTTGTTTCTGGATGTGTGGATAGACACATAGGTTGTTGGATTCCCTGGAGCTGGAGTTACAGGCAGTGGTGAGCTGCCTGGTGTGGGTGCTGAGAACTGAACTCGGGTCTTTGCAAAAGCAGCATGTGCTCCTAACTACCAAGCTATCTCTCCAGCCCCTGTGGGATACAAATCGTTCTTAATTTGATCTTCAATACAGCAACCTTGCTAACTCTCTCACTAGCCCTAACAATTCATCTATTTGATAATTTCTCTCTTGGAGCTTCTACCGTGCAAGCGTATTGTCTGCAAACACGCGTAGTTTTTCCTCTTCGATTCTTAAAATTTATTGCCTTTATCTGCTTCTATTATAGGTTGGATCATATAAATTGCTGATTTGGGGAGCTTGTGACCTAAAAAAAAAAAACGGCAATTTCATTTAGTTTTATCTCTACACATTTCCTACACAAGGCCTAAATAAATCCAGTGATGGATGGAAGCAGCCGGTCCGAGGCTGACTCGGATGGAGATTGCTCACACAGTTTTCCCCTTTTCCATGCTGCAGGTTTATTGGGTTAAGGGAGCGGTGTGCTAAGGGTTGTATCAGATGCATATTTAATTTGTTAAGGTTGCATATTACATTAATGAGTTACCTGACCGGATTGGTCCTTGTGTTCTTGGGCGAGAGCCCACATTTCGATGATACATCATTTTCCCCATGTGCACTGCTGTGCTTCACTTGGTTTTTATTTTATTTAGGATTTTAGAATCTGTGTTCATAATAGACAGTAACAGCTAACATTTATTAAGTTTTATGTGTTCCGGCCCTATTAGGCAGCATTAAGGTACTTTCCGTGACTTATTTCCTCTCTTCCTTAGAAGGCCTCCTGGGGAGGGTAGTTCCTCTTTTTAAATATGAAGGAAGGAAGGAAGGAAGGGCAAAGAGAAGGAAATCACTTCTTCAAGATCACAGGAGATCAGTTATCAGACTCAGGAGGTCACACAGTCCCCTGGGTTAGAGACCCATCAGGCAGACTGGTCTATAGTGCACTTTTCTAATATGTCCTTGTTCCAGCTCAATGCCAAGGTTATGCTACCCCCTAAAACAGTTGTTCTCAACTAGTGAGTCCCAGTTCCTTTGGGAGTTGAATGCCCCTTTCACAGGGCTCACCTAAGACCATCAGAAAACACAGATATTTATATTATGATTCATATCAATAGCAAAATTACAGTTATTAAATAGCAACAAAAATATTATGGTTGGAAGTCACCACAAGGAACTGAGTTAAAGGGCTAAAGTGTCAGGAAGGCTGAGACCCACTGGCCTAGAAAGTAACTACACAGCTCTCTCCCGTTTTCTCTTATTTAAAAAAAAAATCTGTGTCTGAAGAGATGGCTTAGTATGAACTTGCTGCACACACATGAGGACCTGTGTTTAAGTCTTTAGTGCCCATGTAAACATCTGGGTATGGTCACATGATCCCATAACACCAGTCCTGTGGAGCTTGCTGGCCACTAGCCAGCTCCAGGAACAGTGAGAGACCCTGCTTCAAGGAATACAGGGGAGTTTATAGAGCAGGACTGGAGACCCTCTTCTGGCTTCTGTGTTGGCGCATGGTAGCATGTGCATGTAACTGAACACACATGTCTGTGTGTACCTCATGGGAGCATTGACTCCTTTTCAGGTGTCTGTAGAAATATTTTGTTTGGAGTGAATTCTCTGGTTTTTATTTTATTGTCTGTCTGGTTGCTTAATAGTTTATAGGCACATTTTACTGATTTAAATCTGAGATGTATAGGAAAACTACAAGTACCATATAAAGAACTTTGTGTCTTTAAAAAAAATCATTACAAGGTTTTTTTTGTTTTTTTGTTTTTTTTCACTAACAAATTGAAAAAACAGCTACTGACTCACATGTGTGAGAAACCCTATGACAATACAATGGATGTTTCCTGACTAGAGGGCTTTTTAAGAAAGTTTACATTTTGTGCCTTTTAAATGCTCTTACCCACTGAGCCATCTCACCAGCCCTTAAACGTTTTGTATTGATACATATTAATTATTTTTTAAATGGTTTTGAGCTGGGTATAGTGGTGCATGCCTTTAATCACAGCACTCAGGAGGCAGAGGCAGGAGGAACTCTGTGAGTTTGAGGCCAGCCTAGCCTACATAGCAAGTTCCAGGACAGCCAGGGCTACATAGTGAGACCCTGTCTCAAAAAAAAAAAAAAAATGTTCATTATGAGATTGTCATACATATGTATATAATATGCTTTGGTCATTGACCACGCCCTCCTAATTACTCTCTTTTGCCTCCTTCCCCTCACCTTTGGTCCTTTTACATTCTCCAGAACTTTCAATGTGCTCTCTCTCCTCCTCTCCCTACCCCATCCTGTGCCCCATCAGAGATAATAGAGCATACCTTAGCCAGGACTACAGACAGCGTCAGCAAGCAAACTCTCCCCACACCCCAGCATCCTGTCAAGGACTGGGGTGCTTTCTGGCTCTAACCAAGAGTCTGCTAGTTCCACTTTATGTGAAAGGACCTACCCCTTGCCTTTAGCTTCCAAAGCTCCACAGGTCACAGGCTTTGGCTTTCTACATCTCTTTCCCGGTTTGGGTGCAGGGAGAAGATGAACTTATTTTCAGTCCTGTTAGGTCGTCTGTGGGTTCACTTTGTGAATCTGACCTGTTATTGCCGCAGTTTAAGGAGCAGAGGATGTCCTCAGATCTAACTTCTGGGAACCATCCCTAAGGTATTTCATCATCGACTTCTGTGCTTGCTTTTGTTTTTAACCCCCCCCCCCCCCGCCCCCCGGGCCAACATGTCAGATTACAGCAAGAAGACATCGGGGAAAGCGACTGGACCTCTGCCTTATTTTTAGGTCCAGAGGTCGTCCCTTCTCCAGGCTAAGTAAGCTCTGTTCACTTTGCCCCTGAAGCTGCTGGGTGCCTCTTAGTTGTCCCAGGTGCAGGACTGGGACAACCAGCCTCTGTGCCTGAGAGGTCCTCCGGACTAGAGCTTGGAGCTCCCCTCTGGCACTGACACCTACTACCTGTTTTGAGTAGTCCTCTAACTTTAGATCCTGAAACAGCGTGGACCACCTAGGAGTGGGGAGGCTAACGTTTGCTCCTTTCAGCCACTTAAGCTGCCTGGGGTAAGCCCAGGCTAAGATTAAGATGGGTGAGGGGGACTCAGCCTGCCCTCTCAGACCCTCCCTTACCCTGTAACTCCACCCCTTCCCCAGTCCTCAAGACGAATGAGACAAAGAGCTAGTCCACCCTCCCGAGTGCCCCGCACTACCCGGCTCCTGAGTGTGGGAAAGTCTCGGGACCAGCATCCATAGCCACAGGTTCCCCCCAGACACACCCTGCTCCGGGTCTACCCCCAAACTCCAGTTCAGTCCTCTAAGTGGGTGGGACCCACAGCAGCTTCCCAGGTGGGGAGCACAGGCTCCATCGGGTCCTAGTGCCGCCGGGCACAGAGAGACTGCCAGCTGGGACAGACGCTCACTCGCGGTTCCGTTGTGGGGCGACCGGCAGCCACCCGGCCGGCCATGAGGGGTACGCCCCTGCTCCTCGTCTCTCTGTTCGCTCTGCTTCAGCGTGGTGAGTTCTTTTTAGAGAAGGTGGGAGGGACAAGGGTCGCAGTGTGGGAGGAGTGGCTGGACCAGCTGGGGAGTGGGCGGGGCAAGCCCTATGGGGATGCAGGCTGGCTTGGGTGGGTGGCCCGTCAGGTTTGGGGTCCCCGCTACCTTATTCCATGCTGCCAGGTCACCATCACTGACAAGTGTCTTCAGGCTGGGCAGTACAGATCAGTCCCGGAGCTAGGAGGTCCCCAAAGGGTCCTCCGAGGCTCTTTCAACTCTAGTGAAGTGATGAACTTGTTATGGTGTAAATGTGTGGGAGCAAGCCTGCTGTTTGGAGAGAGCGGGGTCACCAAGACACTAGCATTCCATACGTGCGAAGTATTTTGGGGGGCAGGTCTTCCAGATATCACATATATGGTGGGCACTGCCAAGGCTGGTCCCCTAACCATGCTTAGCTGAGGGCAGGTTGATGAACTGGGGTCTGCAGCTTACAAACTTAGCATTGACACTGAAGAGACTCACTCAGCTCTCCTCCCCAGATTCACACAGACACAGTGAGGGTTTCTTCCAGACTCAGCTACCCCTTAAATTCCAAGGTCCTTTGTAGCTTCTACCCCCACCACCTCAAGCTGTGTGCACACCAGTTTGTCCTCTGAGCTCCCATGGACCCAGAGAACCAAGGCTGCATCTTCCTCCCATAAAGATCACCTCCAGAAGGCGCTAGAACAGGGAATGCGGAACGTTCAAGCTTTCCTAATCAAAGTAATGTTGGCACAGTATGCATTATGGCTTTGGGTCACTGCTGGGTGCCCCTATTCTGTTACCCTCTCTCAATCTCCTTATCTGTTCCACGACAACGATCTGCCTTGCCTGTTATCTGGCAAACACTGGCAGTATTTCTGAAGTATGGTCCCACCAGGCTGTCTGCACCTTCCTCTACAGACTCCTGAACCCCAGCCTAGGCTCAGGGGGGTCTGAACCTCTGGAAATGGAACCTGGGGATCGGCTTTTCTATAGCCAGGTGATTCTGACCTGTGATTGGAGAAGCACTGATAGCACTTGGTGAGTTCCTTCTAAGACAGCATTCTGAGTTTCTAAGACGCTCACAGCTACCCTTTAGTGAGCACACATCTGCATCTCACAGGCCCCTCCTCCACTAAGCACATGCCCTCACCTGACAAGCCCTGCCCTTCAGATACACACTTGCCAATGAGATTCTGTTAACCGTTGCATCCCCCGATAGCTCTCTATTTCTAGATTAGATATGCTTTCTCAGACTGGACACACAGGGAGACACTCACAGTTCCACTATGGTCTCCTATCAGATTCTTACCCTTTCTCCCTTTCCTCAAGGGAGCATTCTTGCCAAGGAAAATCTCCAAAGGCAAGACCTTGTGCAGTGGCCATAAGGGTTCTCGTTTTCAACATTGTATCACGATGACCTCTAGTGGTAGCTTCTCTGCTTAACTGTATAAAAGTTTGACTCGGTGAAAGTCCTCAGGAGCTGGTGGTGACCCTCCGACCTGTTACTTGTCTCTTGGATCTGACAGACTCTCGAAAGCATTAGAAGTAAATGGCAAAGCCTGCCTATGTGCTCTTGGGGTTCCCCTCCACTTTGGAGGTGAAAAGAGGGGGTGCATTTCAGCCATAATAGCCCTGCTGGTCATTTCACTTCTCTGCCCCATCCACAGGCATGCTAACAAACACAGACACAAGTGATAGCCCCAGCAGGACAACCTCCTTCAGGGGCAAGTTAGCAGGGGTATTGAACAAGTACAGGGGACAGGGAGGGCTTCCGTCTTAAAGAAACCCCTGGACCTGGCTTTGTCTGACTTGCTAGAACCTAAATGGTCTAGGGCGGTTGTTCGCAACCTTCCTAATGCTGTGTGACCTTTTAATACAGTTCCTCATGTTGTGGTGACCCCCCCAACCATAAAATTATTTCATTGCTACTTTATAACAGTAATTTTGCTACCATTATGAATTGTAATGTAAATATCTAATATGCATACCTAATATGTGACCCCTTAAGGGGTTGTGACACAAAGGTTGAGAATCACTGATCTGGGGGAACTCTGGGGTCCTTATTTGGTCCATGAGATGGGAGAGTCAGTCAGCTAAATATTAAAGAGAACAAGCTGAAGGTGGTAATGATTAGTACCCCAGGTGGGCTCAGAGCTCAAGCACAAGCCCCCCTCCCCAGCCTAGAACCTAAAGTCCAGCCAGACTAGGATCCCAGGGCAACAGAGATAGATCCAAGCTCCCCTGGAACTGCAGGACTGGAGGCTGGGTGCTGCAGAGCCTACCCCAGTGCTGCCACAGACTGCCAGGTAGACCTTTGACAAGTTAGACTCATCTCTATGAAATGAGAGGTCAGGCTCCAATAAACAAAAAATTGTGAGAGGAACCTAGATTTATCCTTTGGCTACAGATAGGCCCCCGGGGGTATTTAAGCTGGTGGCTTGTAGAGAGGGAATTGAAGATGTGAGGAGTCAAACTCAGAGTCAGTCCACCCATGTGCTGGACAGCCCTCCCACCCTGCCCCCAACCCAGTGTGGAGGCAGGGCAGCAGGCAGCAGGTGTGCCTGGAGCATCTTTCTCAAGGCTCTAAATATTGCATCTGTTCTAGATAGGCAGCCAGTTGGAAAGCGCGTGAAGAAGGCAGGGCAGTGGCTGCTCACCATGAACATGTGGCCAGCCCAGCACCCACCCACGAGTCTACTTCACCTTTGCTAGACTGGGGTGATTCATATTCTAAGTACTCGGCTCCAACCAAAGAGGGGGGAGTTTGGTAAGATGTGAAGGCTCTTTAGGAAAGATCTGACCAGACTCCTGGGCTTGGTAAGATAGTCAGCACCTCACCCGCATCCCTACCCTGATCTCTCTAGCCTTCTCCTCTTTTAGCATGCTACCTGCTCTCCTTCCCTGACGGTGTTCCTTCTGACCATCCTCATCTCTTTTCCTGCTCCTGGGCACCCTGTTCATGTGCTCTTGACCTACCTTCCTTCCTTTCTTTCTTCCTGTCTCCTTCTTTTCATGTCCCATCCTCCTCTCTCCACGGTCTCTTTAATGACATCATAGTACACAATCCAGTCCTTAAACTTCACCTTTACCTCATTCCCAACACAAGAGACAGATGAAACAAAGACCCAGATACCACTTGGCAAGGAATCTCAATGCGCAGGAGGGACAGATCTTGGGCTGTGGGTGCTCAGAGGGATGATGTCTGTCTGTGCAGGATGCTGTGCTGGAGCTGGTCCTTAATGTGGCTTAGAGCCAAGAACTCTGTCTTACCAAAAACCAGCTGCCAGCTGGACTACTCCATTTGATGTCTCAAAGAGACCTTGTGTTCTGTAGGTCAAAGTCTGGGTCCAAGAAAGGCTCCCCTAGAGTAACCCTGTTTCCTTATTTCCTTATTTTATTTCATGTGTGTTATGCATGTGTATAGTGTAGCAGGTGCATATAGGTGTCTTTCCTTGAGTACTCTTTTTTTTTTTTTTTTTTTTTTTTTTAAAGATAGGCTTTCTTGGTGTACCTTAAGCTTACTAGTTTGGGCTAGACTAACCAGCCAGTATCATTCAGGGATATGCCTATCTCTGCCCGCCCCACAAGGCCACAAAGGATTTTTGTGGGTGTTTAAAGGATCCAAGTTCAGACCCTTCTGCCTGCATGGCAGGCAGTTTACTGACAGCCATCTTCTTCAGCCCCTGTTTGGCTTTTTTTTTTTTTTTTTTCCTCTAGGAAAACACTACCACATACCCAGCTCTATCTACAAGCCCACGTTTCAAGAAATGTCCCTGGAAGAGGTGCCCATGTGCCTTCCCCAGGGCCAGGAACTGGTCCTGGGCTTTGCTGTTATTCTCAGCAGGCAGCATAGCACCTGGCACAAACTCCACTCAGACATTGGTCAGCTGGTGGGCTAGGAACAATCCTGGTGAAAGAAAGGGTATGCTCAAAACCCGGAAGTGAGACGGGAAAGAGGCAAGCCCGCGGTGTGTATGGCCAGAGAAGAGAGTCTGGGCCAGTCCAGAGCAGAAGAGCTAAAGGAAGGCTTAGCTGAACGGTGGAAATGGAGGACAAACTAGAGGAGTTGGGAAGTGGAGCAGATAGGCCTCAGTGGCGGAGATAAGGGGGGGATGTTGGGGGGAGACAGGAGTAGGGAAAAACGGATGCCCAAGGTTGGAACAGGATGTTACAGCAGGGAACAGCATTTGCTACCAGGAAGAGCACGAGGAACAGGTCTGTCCCAGAGGAAAAAAGTGACACAGACAAGCCTGTTCACAACCTCCATCCCCGCACAGCCCCACCCCTGCTCCATCCCCACCCCACCCCCACACAGCCTCACCCCCAGGTCCCCTACTCCCCCCCACACCCTCCTCCGCATAGCCCCACCCATTGCAAGCCCTCCCCCCACATAGCTCCATCCCTCAGTTCTCCCCCTCACATAACCCCCTCCCCCTGCACAGCTCTAGGCTCCCACACTCTTCTTCTCACAGCCCCCCTCTTCGCTGCCACAGCTGCAGTGGGGTTCCTCCGGACAAGGGCCCAGCAGGTCTGACTGTGCGATTTCCCAGGGGACTGCCGCCTGGCCAACGCAGAGGAGAAGCTGATGGATGATCTCCTGAACAAAACCCGCTACAACAACCTGATCCGCCCAGCCACCAGCTCTTCTCAACTCATCTCCATCCGCCTGGAGCTATCACTGTCCCAGCTCATCAGTGTGGTAGGTGCCTGGGCAACTGTGGCCTGGGTTTAGAAGAGGCAGGACTTTTTGGGGGAGAGAAGTGGATGACTGTTCAGGGTACAGGGCTGAGAGTTAAGTGACTAAACTTTTCTTCTACTATTTCTTAAAATGTATATTAATAGATATATTTGATGGACACATATTAATTTTCTTTTATGAAATGTAGTGTGATGTTGCACTTGTGTGTAGAAATATCCAGTCAATTATTATCAACCATGGGTACCAACTTCTACCCAGCTCCATCCTGTGCCCATTTCTCATTCCTCCTCCGAGCACAGCCTTTCCCCCATATCTAAACAATTTACCTAAACTGAGAGGATCATGCTTCCAGGTTAGGATTCTTTCATCCAAAAACAGTATTACCTGTGCCTATACACATGCTGTTCTCTCCGCCCTGGACAGTCTACCCGCTCTGTGCACTTCGTAGTTGGAGCCATCTGAAAACCCATGCTCTCATGGCATGTAGTAATGGAACATCGGAGAGTGGCTACAACAAAAAGGGCCATCCATCAGATCACATGACCAGGAGCAGGTCGGTGCTCGCAGGATTGCCTGACTCCATAATTCAGTGGTGTCAGGACTCTAGGGCAGGGCCAGAGGTGCACATGGTTGTGGGAAATCTTTTGGATTCCTTTTGGAACAACCACAAAACTCTCTCAGAGTCCTGCCCTCTTGATAAACACATCTCACTGGCCAGGGCTAGCAACTTACATCCAAGCCTAACCAATCATTGGCCAGAGGATTACTTTGGCTGGTTTAGATCTGTCGGGGTGTGGCAAGGAGACCGTGAGGTTTAGTTGTGAAAGAGGAAAGATAGAGGAGGACCACTAGGCAGGCATCCTATGGCCCCCTTGTGGCCCCCTTCAGCTGGGTCTCCAACAGTCACAGCTCCCAGCTTGCTCAGAGACAGCCTCCATGTTGCTAATTTGGTGGGGGAAATAGGAACCAGGCCAGGAGAATGATGGGTACAGAGGCTCAGGCCTGTGGATGAAGGCCTGGACAGGCACAGAAGGTTCGACAGGTGTGGGAAGGAGGGTGCCAACATTCCAGGTGTTCCAAACTGGATGTGAGGCAACAGGGGCGCTGAGGAAGGCAAATGTGAACGGAATTTCCTCCCTTGTTCCCCACAGCTATCTCAGCGTGGGGTTGTCTGAAGGAACCAATGTCCCTTGTAAACCTTCCCACGTCCTCACCAAAGGGTTAGAACCTTTGCCCCTGGAAACCACTCGGAAGAAGTGATCACATGGGAGATGTGTCTAGCCATCAGGTGCTAGCTGAGGAGGCAGGCATCCTCTGGACATTGTCACCTTCTCTCGCCAGCCCAGTGAGTCCAATGTCACCTTCTCTCACTAGCCCAGTGAGCCCAGTGTCACCTTCTCTCACCAGCCCAGTGAGCCGGACAGGCTCAGCTTCGCCCATCTGTACTGCTCAAGAAAGGTTTGCCCAGATTGGCAGTTGCCTCTATCCCCTAGGAGGGAGCCTAGCCCCAGAGTGGGAAGAGGCACACAGCCTGCCTCTGCCCTTTCCCTGTCATGGAAAGCTGAAAGCAATGAAGACTTCTGGCCAGGCCATGCCAAGACTACTGTCTGAGCATCCCCGACCGGCAAAGGCCTTGTACTTAATTAGCAAGCCAGCTGCCTGCTCTGGCAAGGGTGGACAGGCAGGCAGCTCTGGCCACACTGCCAGACTCAGACTGTTCCTGCCAGATCTGAGCTGTGGACCCTGTGGAGTAATAAAGGCTTCCTGAAGCAGGAGAGAACACGGCCTGCAGCTTCACTTCTGCAAGTGCCCCTATGGGCTGTCATAGCCCCAAAGGCAAAACCCTTGGCTTCTATGGGGAGAGTTCCCTTCTGGTTTAGGGAAATGCATTTGGTTCTAAGGAGTGAGTGTTAGAGATATAGCCAGTTTAAAGATGGAATGTCTAGGGAACAGACTAGGAGTTTGTGCTGGAGGGGCAAGCAGGCTTTCCCACTCTTCTCTTTGAGGACTGACAGCCAAGGTCCTATACCAATGTTCTGTCACATTCAGCAGCCATTAGTGGAGTAGAGAAAAGTAAAAGGCAGAAGAAATGTACAGCAGAAATTTCTGGAAGATAGAAAAGACCCATATCTTTTTGTTTGTTTTTGTTTTAGAGGCAGGGTTTCTTTACAAGGTCCTTCCTGTCCTTGAACCCACTTTGTAGACCAGGCTGGTCTCGAACTCTGAGGTCTGCCTGCTTCTGTTTCCTGAGTGTTGGGATTAAAGGTGGACAACACCACTGCCCAGCTAAAATCTCCCATATCTTAAAATGAAGAGGCTGAGGAGACAGCTCAATGGACAAAGCTCTTTCCCATATCATATGAGGGCCAGACTATGGATCTCTAGAGCCCACTTAAAATCTAAGGAGACCTGGTGTCCACCTGCAAATCAGGGACTCAGGAGGCAGAGACAGAGGGTCCCCAGGGCAAGCTGGCTCTGTAGAATAGCTGGAATCAGCGAGCTCCAGGTTCAGCAAGAGACCCTGCCTCAATAAGGAGAGAGCAACTGAAGATGACACTTGCCTTCGGTTTTGAAGCCTGCATACACACCTGTACATCTGTGCACCCACACATGTACACACACACACACACACACACACAAACAAAGCAAAAACTGCATTTGTGAAAACTGGTCAAGCAGGCCACCTGATACTAACACTGCTCACTTCGGAAGCCATGAGTCCACATAAAACAGGGTCTTGTTAGAGACAGGGTCCAGCTATGTAGTCCTTCTACCTGTCCTTTACCTCAAGAACCTCCTGCCTCAATTCCACAGCTCTGCAGATGCTGGAATTATAGATATACACTATTATGTCTTTCTTTAAAAACATTTTAAAAAGATAAATGGAGGTTTTCAGCTTTCAATGATGGCAGAGATGTTGGAGGTTTTCTGGGGGAATAATTAGAAAGGCTGGACAAAATGCTGGAGGGCAGTTGGAGCCTCAGCCAGGACTTGAATGGCCAACTTCTAGGAGGCGACCCTGACAGCCTGTGGTACTTTTTCCCACACTTGATGGCTGGCCAACAGTATCTGCCCAAGAAGCTAAGGCCTGGAACAGAGCGGCAGCTTCAGAGCTGGGAAGCTGGCTGGTGCCGGGGCCATCCCAGGGCTGAGAGGATGCTCAAAGGCAACTTGGATCTGACCAAGGACATAGAACCCTGGTGAGGCTCCTAGAAGGGACACCCCAGTACTGGAAACGAGCAACAACAGTAAATCAGCACACACACACACTAACACACACACACACACACACACACACATACATATACACACATACACACATACATACACACATATACATACAGTCACATACACACAGACATACACACACATATACATACACACATACACATACACACAACAACAACAACAACAACAACAGCAACAACAAGTGTTCTCTCCAAACCAGCTCAGCCCCAGACTTGATTAAGATGATCGCTGCACTGCCTGCCACAGCGCCTGTGGAGGGAGGTGTAGTCAGATGGAACTTAGTAGACGTGGGGGCGGGGAGACGATCCAGTCAGTACTATGTTTGCCACAGGAGCACAAGAACCTCAGCACCCAGCAAGTGGTCCTCTGACCTCTGACCTCTGACCTCAGAGCATAGCATGTGCATGTATGACCATCCACACAAATAAACGAATGTGGTAAAAAAGAATTTTAAACATTTAAGTTTTATGCTGAGTGTATTTTGCCACAATTCAAAATTTTAAAAAAAAATTTTTTTCTTAAAATGAAAATAGCTGTCATTAATATATTCAAGGAAATGATGATAGAAATTTTCTTCAGAGAGCTAGGAATTTTTAAAAAGAATCAATGATCTGATTTCTAGAACTCAAACATATCAGAACCTTAAAACTCACTAGGAAAAACACTTATCAGAAGGAGACAGCCAACATTCATCTTTCTTCCTGCCCTTCCCCTCACAACAGCCTGGGTTGTGGGTGTTATGGTTGGAGCCCAGGGACCATCCTGAACCATGATCATGAACCATCCAGTGTGGCAGCAGAGAGAGCTGGAGAGGAGCCAGATGGGCTTGTAGAGTGAGCATCTGAACGAACATCCGTATATGCGCAAAGTGTCACATGGGGGTCGATTTTGTTCTTCTCATGTAATTACCTGGTCGAATTGCTCGAGGAAGTAAGAACACTGGGAATTAGTTAATGAAGAGGAAGCAGAGAACACAGGATACATTCCAAGATATAAAGAAAGCCAAGAGGACTGGGCCACAGAATGAAGGAGCCCAGGGCAGTAAAATAAGGCTGGGGGAGCTGTAAATCTAACCCTGCAGAAGACAGGCGGCCTAAGTAGAGATAAGATTGAAAAGAAATGGCAGGAACTTTAGAAAACTCATTATTCCTGTAGAAAAACATAGGTGTGTGTGTGTGTGTGTGTGTGTGTGTGTGTGTGTGAGAGAGAGAGAGAGAGAGAGAGAGAGAGAGAGAGAGAGATGCAGAATGGATTTAGACCAATTAGATTGTGCA
Source organism: Mus pahari (assembly GCF_900095145.1). Classification (NCBI taxonomy): domain Eukaryota; kingdom Metazoa; phylum Chordata; class Mammalia; order Rodentia; family Muridae; genus Mus; species Mus pahari. The sequence continues at coordinate 49,978,491 of NC_034599.1, read as the reverse complement.
GTGGTCCAAGTGAGGGTACTAGCCTGAGTTATGATAATAGGATTAATTTATTCATCCAAAAATATTCATCAGGCATTCAACATATCCCTGTTGCTCTTTTTTTTTTTTTCTCCTCAGTGTCCTTGGATCCTAGAGGAAGGTAGGGACAGTACACAAAATGATAGTGTCCAGGGCTAAAAGTGTTATGAAGACAGTATACAGCATGTATGGTGAAGGGAGGCAGGGTGCGATTTAATGTAGGAAGGCTAGAGATTTCTCTGATGAGGTGACATTTATGAGAAGTGACAAAAAGTAAGTCAAAACCTCGTGAGTTTCCAGGGAAGGAGAGCGTATGCAGAGGAGAAGACACAAGCATGGCCACAGTGGGGCTTGCAAAGGCAGAAGCAGGCATAGCTAAGGCCACTCGGCCTGAGGAGGGCTTTGGCTTTGGCTCTGAGTGAGCTTCGGAAGTGCTAGATGGTTTACACAGAGCCATGGTCTAAGGACCTGAGGTCCCAAAGACCGGACTGTCGGCTGGGAACCTACTGAGTTGTCCAAGGAACAGAGAAGAGTGGTAACAGAAATGGAGAGAAACGGGTGATTCTGAGATGTAGGAAATGTGCCTGAGTGTGCTTGATAGATCAGGTTTGGTGTGTCAGAGCTTCCAGGGTCAGTTGTTGTTGTTGTTGTTGTTGTTGTTAGTGGGGAATCACAAGTTTTGTCTCTGATGTGCTGGTGTGAAGTGTGTTTGAGTTACCTAACATGGTTTGAATGTCAGTGGCCTCCACAGCCAGGCTCAGGTATAAGAATCCTTGGTCTCCAGCTGGCAAGACTCTTGTGAGAAGTTGTGGAATGTTTAAATAGTAAGGCCTGGCTGTCAGAAGTAGGTCACTGTGGGTGGGCTCATGGCTTAGGACATTTTAGCCTGGCTCCAGTTGTAGGCATGAATACCTGTTATCCATCTGCCACCACAACGTGACCAGCCACAAGTTTCCACATGAAAGCCAAAGCCCCAGCTACCCTGTATCCCATGCCACGAAACTGTGAGCCAGGTCACTCCTTTCTTCCCCCTTCGTCACTTGTCAAGCATTCGGTTGCAGGGATGAACAAAATTCTTAATATGGACATTGAGAATGAGAAGAGGGACCATTGCTGAGGTAAACCTTCCCTGGATGTGCATAAGGCTTTGGAATCATACAGGGAATTGGGGGTGTATATAGCTAAAGAACTGGGGAAGTCTTAGTATGCTATAACCAGAGTTTAATGGGTCAATTTGGTAAGCTTTGTGAAAGACCAAGATGCGGGTTGGGGGGTGGGGTGGGGAATGGGACAGGAAAGACTAGGCTCATGAGATTTAAGAAGATATATCCTGGAAAAAATAAATCTGGTTCTGTTCTACCCATGCCCTAACATTTTGAATGTAGCTAAACTAAAAGATAATGGACTAAATTGCTTTTGGAGAGGAAATATTAAAACAGTATAACATTCATGCTTTGGCGTGGTTAATTGCTTACTGCGTTTAGCAGGCTTTATATGCCAGGAAGGTATAAAAAAAACATACTTTGGAAAGGAATGTGGATGTGGCTAAAGTTGAGGATGGATGGGGTTGCAGACAAAGTGGTTGTGGCTGCTAAAAAAAAAAATTAAAAAAAAAAAAAAAAAAGGTTGGTGTGATCTAAGAGAAACCAGGCATTGTGCTCTGGCATAAAAGGAGAGGCGCCCTGAGAAGAACAAGACTCCAGCAGGGTACTGAAGCCTCAGTGAGTGAAAGGGCCTGAACTGGAAGTGCTGCTGGCGGGCTTTCCTCAAACCCACCACCACAGGGAGGGGAGTGTCTTCTCAGGATTGGCCACAGGGTGCAGAGAGAGGGAAGCAGCTGTGCTCCTCTGGAGCTGGAGTTACAGATGGTTACACTCGAGCAGCCACTGCTCTTATCCATTGAGCCATCTCTCCAGCTCCTCTCTTCCCATCTGTCCTTGCTATGTTCCCGTATGTCTCTCGATTTTGGAATGCAAATGCTTATGGCATTCTACATCAGAAGTAACTTATCTTTTGACTTTACAGGGACTCACTGTTAAGAGCGTGCCTAGAATCTTTTCTAAGATTCCAGACTTTTACAGTGTTGGAACCGTAAGACTATGCAGCCTTTGGGAGTTGGAGTAAATGTATCATTACATTATAAGATGGCCAGGGGCCTGTGGCGACTGGTGACAACGTGTTGTAGTGTAAATATGGAATGTCCTCTGCAGGTTCATTCCTTTAAACACTTGTTCCCTAGTACTGAAAACAGTAAAACCTTTCAGAGATGAGGAAACAGGCCATTACGAGCAGGCTTGTGGGTCATAGCTTCATCCCAGTTCCAGCTCCAGCCTGTCCCTGCTTTTCACTGGTCTCCAAGTATGACCAGGTGTGAGTTCCACATGGAGGCTGGCGCTCTAGCTGCCATGTCTCCCTCACAAATGAAACTGTAAGTTAAAACCAATCCCTTTATCCTGAGCTGCTTCTTGTCACATGTAGTCGCAGCATTACAAGAAGTACCTAATACACCACCCAAAAGAGATTTAGGTGACAGCTAGTCACTCAGCCCTGGGGTTCTGAGACTTTTTGCAATAAAGTATATTCCATTTGTGGGGGTCCTCCTTCCAAATGAACTGATACCCCCCATTTCCCTCCCCAGAATGAGCGAGAACAGATCATGACCACCAGCATCTGGCTGAAGCAGGTAAGTGCCTTGGAGGGTCTCCAGCCCAGGTGATGTTTCCTCTGGGGCTGCTCTTTGGTGACAGTGGACCTACAGGTGACAGTGGCCTTGCCTGTGTACTTAGGAATGGACTGACTACCGCCTGGCCTGGAACAGCTCCTGTTATGAAGGGGTGAACATTCTGAGGATTCCCGCCAAGCGTGTGTGGTTGCCTGACATCGTGTTGTACAACAAGTGAGTGACGGGGTGACCAAAGCCTAGAGTCAGGACAGGACAGCAGGTCAGCCTTCAGGATCGTCCACTTCTGAGTCCAACCACAGCCTTCCTTTTCTACACTTCCCTCAGGCTTCTAGGCCATGGAGCTAGAGAAAGAGAGGTGATGGAGACAGAGCCTTCCGAGTGGGAGGGCGGGAAGGGAGGTCCAGAGGCCCTGTGCTGCTCAACACAGCAGGCACTGGGATAGCCTTTGGAACCTCAGGCCAGTGCCTTTACTTATAATCCTTGTCTCACCATTCTGTCTTTTTGTGACTTGGTGGCTTTGTCAGAGGTAAGGACTGCAACACTGACCTGTCATGTATGCAGTTCATGATAGCAGCTGAGTCAGGAGGATCGGGAACCCAGGAGTTTGAGATCAGTCTAGGCAAAGAGAACAAGATAGAGGGAGACAGAATGAGAAGGCAAAGATCAAACAAGACAAGGGTCCATATCTCTTCTCTCTTACTTCATTGTTTAAGGAGCTTGGTGGAGTCCTCCACATTCCCCAGGCCTTGCTGTCCAAGCTGGAAAAGGAGGGACATAGTAAATATACTGCTTCTTTAGACTCCCGTGGGGCTTAACTGAGTTAATTCTGTGAGAGGCCTTCAATGTCTCATGGTTGGCCAAGAAAAGCAGGCTTGTTTCAGTGAGAAAGGCAGATGACTACCAAGGGCTCTTGGGGGTTCTGAAAATAGGCCAGGCCTCCTCTGTAGATCTGTGATGTTCTCCTCTATGTCCTGCCCTACCCCAGTGCCGATGGGACCTATGAGGTGTCTGTCTACACCAACGTGATCGTGCGTTCCAACGGCAGCATCCAGTGGCTGCCCCCTGCTATCTACAAGAGTGCCTGCAAGATAGAGGTGAAGCACTTTCCCTTTGACCAGCAGAACTGCACCCTCAAATTTCGCTCCTGGACCTATGACCACACAGAGATTGACATGGTTCTTAAATCACCCACAGCCATCATGGACGACTTTACCCCCAGCGGTGAATGGGACATTGTGGCCCTCCCGGGACGAAGGACAGTGAACCCGCAGGACCCCAGCTATGTGGACGTGACCTATGACTTCATCATCAAGCGCAAGCCACTCTTCTACACCATCAATCTGATCATCCCGTGTGTGCTCATCACCTCGCTGGCTATCCTGGTCTTCTACCTGCCCTCCGACTGTGGGGAGAAGATGACGCTCTGCATCTCGGTGCTGCTGGCACTCACATTCTTCCTGCTGCTCATCTCCAAGATCGTGCCTCCCACCTCCCTTGACATTCCCCTCATTGGCAAGTACCTCTTGTTCACCATGGTGCTGGTCACCTTTTCCATCGTCACCACTGTGTGTGTCCTCAATGTGCACCACCGTTCACCCAGCACTCACACTATGGCATCCTGGGTCAAGGAGTGCTTCCTGCACAAGCTGCCCACCTTCCTCTTCATGAAGCGCCCTGGGCTCGAAGTCAGCCCCGCCAGAGTCCCTCATCCCAGCCAGCTGCACTTGACCACAGCTGAAGCTGCATCCACCTCTGCCTTAGGCCCCAGCAGCCCATCCAACCTCTATGGGAATTCCATGTACTTTGTGAACCCTGTCCCTGCCACTCCTAAGTCTGCAGTCAGCTCCCACACGGCAGGCCTCCCCAGAGATGCCCGGCTGAGGTCCTCTGGGAGGTTCCGGCAAGATCTACAGGAAGCATTAGAGGGTGTCAGCTTCATCGCCCAGCATTTGGAGAGTGATGATCGAGATCAGAGTGTAAGTCACCGCCCTGCCCCCACCACTTAAGCCATCCACATGGAAATGCTGTGGTACAGCTTCCTAGGTGAGGAAGAGCTAAAACCAGTGATATTCCTGTGTTGGTCTTGGGTTAACCCAAAGCAGAGTTTGAGATGGGGTTTGGGTTCAGGTAGCTTACTTGTGATATAACCCTAGGAAGCACAGTGAGGAGGTGGAGAGGGCAAGATAAAGGCAAAAAATAGGTGGGCTCTAGGGTATTGGTGAGCTTACTATTGTGGGTGCAGCAGCCCCATAGACCCTCAAGGCGCCAGACAACTAGCCTCAGAAAAGTCCCTTGGATGGAGGCTGGAATATTTATCCTTCAGCTCCATCCCCCTCCAGTTGACAACACCCCCCACCACCACCATGTGATCTTTCTCATGATTCCCTTTATGCCCAGTTGCCAGATCAAGCACCCTGGGTGATAGAGAAAACCCTGACCAGAACTGAGAGGAGCAGCATGCCCTGGAGTAAAAGGTTCTCAGTGGATTTGAGGGAGGTTTGAGCATCCTTAGAGAGCACAGCTTGGGCTGGCTGCTCCTACTCATGCCAACTTGCTAAGCAGCCCTGTGAGGACTTATAACTTTCAGGAGTATAGGAACACCGGGAAAAGCACTATTTCTACCAGGCTAATAAATTATCATGTGGGGTGACTAGAGTTACAGATCTTCTAAAATGAGGTTAAGTTCTCCTTCACAGGAAACCATGAATTCTAATCCATGCATCTCAAATAACTCCTCTGAGGGAATTACATATGTGTTTCAGTTTCACTCTGTTGCTGTGACAAACCAAGGATGAGTAGCAACTCCAGAGAGGGAAGAATTTTCTTGCTTATACTTGTAAGTTACAGTCCATCACTTTGGAAAATCGGGGCAGAAACTCAAGGTAGGAACTTAAAGCCAGGCCTGCTTACTATTCCAACAGGATTACCTCTAGCTGGGGAACTCACCGCAGCCAACAATGATGACAGAAATCTTGGAGGAAGGCCCCTTGCTGGCTCACTCAGACTCTAGCTTTCTTATGCATCCTAGGCCACCTGCCCAGGGAATAGTGCTGCCCAATAGTGGGCTGGGCTCTCCTGCATCAATTAACAATCAAGATAATCTCCCCCACACAAGCTCACAATCCAGACTGTTCAAGGTAAATCCCTCAGTTGAGACTCTCTTCCCTGGTGATTCTAGGCTGTGCCAGGTTGACAAAGAAAACTAGCTAGGATTATGGGTAAGGAAGATTTTACAATGGAGGCCTTCATGGTTAGATCTTCCTATGCATTTCAAATGCATGACAATGTTCCAGTTTTTATGTTGCAGCATTGTGTCTCTCCACTTGGCAGCTACATGAACAAAAGAGAATTCCTTCCTTCTTACCTTTTTGCAATTTCTTCCTAACACCTGGAGTCTCAGGAGAGAATTCTGGTGTTCCATTAGTTAGCACCAACTGAAAAGCATGGGCTTCGAAAGTCCCAGAATCACACTGTGAGGAGGAAAGAAGAGATCTGCTGAGAAAAGGAAGACAGAGCCTGCTGTTCAGAGAGTAGCTCTTGCCCTGTGGCCTCAGCTTCAGCGGGGGTCTTACTAGATTCCTCTCAAGCCTCCAACTCAGAATTTTAACCAGATCTCCGGGACCTCCTAGGCCATTGTAGTCAGAAGCATGGCTCTGTTGTATTTGATCGTATTATTCTTCCTTACATTCTCTTCTCCACTTCGCTCCCTCATCTCTTTGTGGCTTAAGCTGGGCTTGAACTTACTACATAGCTGAAGGTGGCCTTGAACTTAAAAAAAAAAAAAAAAGTATCAATTCTTTACTCTTAGAACTGGCCTCATCGTCCACACCACGACCACTCTGAGCTGCCCTGTGCATCCTATTCCTTCTTGTGTGTATCAACATTCCTACTGAATCATGAGCTCTCACCTGTTTTTATTGTCCTTCACCATTTCAGTCAAAACACTCAAAAGTGCTGGTGGATCTTCTCTTTTCTTGAGATAGTGTTTCATGGAGCCCAGGAGCTCCCTCTGTAGTTGAGGGTGTCCTTACATTTCTCTTCCTACCTGTGCTGCCACGGCAGGGACTTCAGGCACATGCTACCACCTAGCTTTTATTCTGGTGCTGGGGATCAAACCTACGGTTTTGTACAAGTTAGGCAAAAGCCCTATCACTAAGCCACATTCCCAGGACTAACCTTGGATTTCTGTCTTCCGGCCTCCACCTTCCAAGTGTTAGAATTACATCCTCAACTGAGGCAGGATTTCTGGGGGAAGTTTTAGGAACCACTTCTTAAACTCCTGTGAGTTTCTGTGCACATCCAGGTTGAGAAGGTCTCCTGCACCTAAGCTTAGACCTTTTGGGGCTTCCCTAAGAGGGAAGGAGCCAGGCAGAGCTCAGTGGGATTATAACCACCTGTGTTCCTGGAGAGCCAAACTTACATCAGGTGCTCCGGCAGGAATGGACAAACAAACAACTCTGCCTCCTCCAGGGATCCTGGGAAGAGTCCTTATGCCACAGTGGGAAGCAGAGGCCCAGAGACATCGTCTGACTTGTCTGGGGTCACACAGCTGGCACACAGCTGCAATCCTTTGAACTCTAAGGCCTCTCTAAGGGTCTTGCCCCATACTGTGCATATGACAATCAATGACTGGCAAACTTTCTCACATGTGGTGAGAGAAGTCTGCCTCCCCTCTCCTGGCAGGCTCGCTCCTGAGCCATCCCTGGAGCGGTTTGTCATCTACAGCACTGTTGCCCTCCATGGTGACTAACTGGCCACTGTAAGTAGCTCAAAAACATGAAAAGATGGAAATATGCCTGAAATTAAGGTTGTCAAAATGAATCCCCCAACCCTAATATCACTGTGTGGAGAGTCGTGCAGCGCCTTCCGGATCTTAGGAGCAGGAACAATCGGTATTTGAGGGAGTGGAGGCTGGTCTGACATAGGATTATCCTGGAGTGTGACACACTCCATTGATGGGGCCCTGGAAAATTGGGTCACTGACGTCAGCTTGCCCATTGTTGCCTGCGTTTCTAACTCTTGAGTCTTTGCAGAGCCTTCCCAGCTAGGGGGTGGGGGAGAGAGGCTGGGATGCTGGGTATATGGCCATTCTGTGGTATCCCTGAAGGCCAGCCAGGTTTCTGCTAGGGCCACATCCTGGGATTGGGTCTGAGAAGGCGAAGCCTATGTAAAGCAACAGAGTTGGAATGCCAGAGAGCAAGATGATGAGGCCAGAGGAGGTAAAGTCTTCATTACAGAAAACAGCTATTTCTACAGTCCACTGCTGTTTATATATTTCATTGTGAATAGCGTGGAACTGTTCAAACTGTGGCGGCTCCAAATGTTATACAAGCCCCTGTCAAGCAGGTGGGCCCTTCATCTCCCTCTCAGGCAGAGGATTCGGGGTTAAAAATCAGAGGAAGGAATCTTGTGATTCCCTAAGCTTCACCTATAACCAGATTTGGCTTTAAAATCACCATGTGTGATACACTTGGGTCTCTGTTTCTGCATCCATGGATTCAACCAACTGTGGGGATAATAATGGGTGGAAAAGGTCTCTTCAGTAACGTGTACTTTCCTCCTGTTCAAATACAAACCAACAACGACTCGTATAGCACTTACACTGTTAGGCACTCACAAGGTCTATAGACATTGTAAATGCAGGGGAGGGTTTCACGATGTCTTATGTCTTTATGGCTAAGATGAACTCCATGACCAAAACCAACTTGGTATAGAAAATTTAGCTTACATATCCTGAGTTCATCAAGGGGAGCCAAGGTTGGAACTCGAGGCAGGAACTGAAGCAGAAGTCACGGAGAGACACCATTCACTTGCATGCTCCTCATGGGTGGCTCAGCCTGCTTTCTTATACAACCCAGAACCACCTGACCAGGAGTGGCAACATCCACAGTGAGCTGGGTCCTCCACATCAATCATTAACCACAAGAACACCCTACAAACTTGCCTACAGACTAATATGATAGAGACATTTCCTCAGCTGACATTCCCTCTTCCCATAGGACTCTAACTTGTGTCAAGCTGACCAAAACCTAACTAGCATATGTGAGTTATATGCAGATATTGCACCCTTTCTGTAAGCTCTTAGCAGCATCAGGGTTGAGGGCTCCTAGGGGATCCAGAGGAGACTGAGGGACATCTGTACAGCCCAAAGCCCCATGGCCTTGCTACTCCCTTCCCCAACCCCAGTCAGGTCAGGCAGGATTGGAGAACATCATGACAAGCCCAGCAGAGGCCAGCCTGGGATTCAGAACCTGCCACACCAATGCCTAGTTCTAAAGCCCCGAGCTGCCTGTGTGGTGGTGGTGAGCAGGTGAGGCTGTGATTCAGAGGGAGGAGGTACCCTGGGCTTGGCACCTGTAACCAGCCTCTGTTTGTCTGCAGGTCATCGAGGACTGGAAATTCGTCGCGATGGTCGTCGACCGCCTGTTCCTGTGGGTGTTCGTGTTTGTGTGTATTCTGGGCACCATGGGGCTCTTCCTGCCACCCCTCTTCCAGATCCACGCACCCTCCAAGGGCCCCTAGGCTACCCAGCGTGTTATGGGCCCCTGGGTTGTAGTGAGATGATATGAGCAGCCCAGTGGGCGGTTCACTGCTTCATCTGGGTCGTAGCTAATGAGACCCTAAGGAAAGCTAAGACTATTGGCAGTCGGCCCGTCAATCTAGCCATGAGAAGGACAGAGATAGGTGGCTTGCACTGATCGCTCTGAATGCCTTCGAGTAAGTCCCTGAAGGAGGGGCATTAGGCTGCTGAAGTCCAGTCTGGCCTCCTTCCTTCCATGTGCCAGGCATTGGAGTCAGACAGCTGTGTATCATCCCATCACCCCCAGCCCGCCTTTCCATCCCTTTCCCTTCAATCCAGGCTACCCACTAGATTCCCTGGCCGTCTTTCATTTCCTCACACTTCCAGATCCTCCCAGGTTAGAACCTTCATATCTTCTGTAGCTACCGCCCAAACCTCAGACTCTAAATTCCCAAGATTTTCATATGGCTGCACTAGTCAGAGCTCTATTCCCATGATCCTCTGCTCCAATATGTCACTTCCTTGTACAAGCCTTTCCTAGCCATGCACTCCAAAGCAGCGTCTCCCATACCGCGTTAAACCTCCAGCTTCCTTGAGTGTCCTCCATTGATAGCTGCAGTCCTTAGTTGGTGGCACACTGGTCACCAGCACCTTGCCCATTAAAGTCTATGCTCTACAAGGGCCAGAGTGCGTGAATTCACATTCACACTCCAGAGCTTGGGACGGAGCTCTGCACAAAGGTACAAAATAAATGTTTGTTGAACGAATGGCTCCTGCTCTCCTTCAAACACACACACACACACACACACACACACACACACACCCTTTGAGTAGCTGTCCTTGGTCCCTGCCTGCTTTCTGCCTTTACACCACGGTTGGTTCAGGCCTGTCTCTTTCTCACACTGATCTGTTTCTCTCACAGTGCCTGCCCCATTGTTGGCACTCAAGATACTTCTGGAACTAAGGAGTGTTAGTGGCTTTCTTTTTAAAAAAAAAAAATAAATAAATGTTGCTGTTTTTTTTTTTTTTTTTTTACCCAGCTAGCTCCCAAATAATTTTGACTGGACTACAATATTTATTTAACAAGCCTTAAGGGCACAACAACTGAACAGCATTAGTCTATCTTAATCCTCTGAACTGATCTGGCTACCTCCCAGTCAAAACCCCAATGATACTTGCATTTTAGCACTGATCTGGCTCTCTGGGCTCCAGGTGTTTTTATTATGGTGTCTCCTGGACTCTCTACTCAAAGCGAATCCCCAGTCTCTCTCCTGCCCCCTTCCCTGGGGGGGGGGGGGAGAGGAAGTTCAGCCCTTGCCTCTCCCCTGCTTAGTCTTTGACCCATCAGGGAATAATTCGGGAGCAATGTTTACATAACATTGAGACTGGAGATTCTCAGAATAAGAATTACAACCAAATGTCGGGGCACAGAAATCAGCTTTTGAATAATATAAAGGTAATCTTTACACAGGGTATTATTTCATGCCTACAAAGGGGAAGATTTAAAATTTTTAAGTATTATTTTATGTATATGGATGTTTTGCCTTCATGTATGTGTGTGTACCACGTACATGCTAGTACCCCCAGAGGCCAGAAAAGGGCACTGGAGCCCCTGGAACTGGAGTTACAGACGTGAGCCACTATGTATGTGGTGGGAATCAAACCTGAGTCCTCTGGAAGAGCAGCCAATGCTCTTGGCTGCTGAGTCTCCAGCCCCTGAAGGAGAATATTTTAAAGTGTTTTGTTTCTAGAATTAACCTACAATAAAGTTGACTTCTTTAAAGTTTAACATTTGTATAACCATCATTGACACTAGGACAAGAGAAAGACGTGGCACTCAAACTCTGCTACCCTGTATCGCCCCTCCCCCTGCACACTTAGCCCTGGCCACCCTTACCTTTTCTTCACTGCTGTAGTTCAGTATTCTCAAGCCTGCTGCCATTAGGTACTGGCTTCTTTCTGCTGGGTCTTTAAAAACAACTTCACTGGGCCACTAAGATGACTCAGTGAGCAAAGGCCCTTTCCTCTCAAGCCTGGAGGCCCGATTCTCATCCCTAGGATCCTTATAAAGACCCAAGGAGAGAATTGATTCCGCAAAGCTGTCCTAGGGCTTCGATGTGTGTGCATGTACACACACACTTCCTCTCAGGCTTCCATGTGTGTGCACACCTGCACATACTTTATGCTCTCTCACACACACAATAAACAAAAATCTTTTTTAAATGATCACTTTTATTGAAGTATAAATTCACTCCTTGTGCACTGGGCAATTCCGTGATTTCATCACCAATCCAGCTTGGTACTGCTCCATCACCCTTACAAGGTCGCCAAGAACCATCAAGGAAGCCTTCATGGACCAAGCCATCCCGGTGGACAGCCAGAGAGGTCAAGAGACCCCAGGATACCTATGCTGTCACCGTCTATTCCTGGGACACATGGGTTTGCAGCTGGCAGTGAGACCAAGGGAAATCTATAATGGACACAAAAGGAAATCTATGACGGTCACTATGGGAAGCCAGATCCTCTAGTGATTCCAACTTTACAACTTTACTTATAAAAGTATTTATTTACTCTGCTGGGAATCAAAGCCTGGACCTTAGGAATGCTAGGCAAGCACTCTACTGCTGAGCTATAACTATCAGCATTTGTCTCTTTTCTCAAGGAGCATCTCTAGCATAGTCTAAATAAAGTAGGGAAAATAATATGAAACCTCCCAGATGTCGTCCCTGTGTCCACCATGGGGAACTCCTTGCCAATATTGTTTCTATCCCAAGCCATCTAGTCTCTCTTAACTGTATGCGCTCTCTCTCTCTCTCTCTCTCTCTCTCTCTCTCTCTCTCTCTCCTCTCTC
>NC_034599.1:49955170-49966307 GCF_900095145.1 Mus pahari | reverse complement strand
CTCTCTCTCTCTCTCTCTCTCTCTCTCTCTCTCTCTCTCTCTCTCTTTCTGTGTGTGTGTGTGTGTGTGTGTGTGTGTATGCGTGTGCGTCGTGCTAAAAATAGTTACTTTAAGAGCATCAACTTCCATGGTCCCCTTTTGAGTTACACTAGAGCTAGCGCATGTAATAGGCCCCCAACCCTCCTCAGAGCTGTACCTGCCAAAAAGCCACGGCTAGAAATTTGACCTTTTATTCCTGCCATGGTGACAATGCCTGATCCCGTCTGGTCTGTAGCCTAGAGGTTTCCAGACTCTGGGCAGCTCTGGGCGAGGATCCACGCAGGAGACCGTGGCCCGACGCCCCTCCCACGACGGGCGCAGCTCCTGCCTTGGCCTCCCAGCCTCCCCGCCCTGCGGCTGCTTGCAGCGCTTGGCTGCCTGGGGTTCGTGCACTCGGGCGCGCAAGTACGCGGGAGCTTGGCGGCGCGAAGCCGGGAGGAACCTCCGCGCTCTCCGCACTAGTATAGCTGTGCTTCGGTGGTGGTCAGCGCCAGAGTGGCTCCCGCCCTGTCCATGCGGTCTTCAGACATGGGTGTTGTGAGGCTCGCGCCGCCGCTGTCCATGATGATGCTGGTGCTGCTGCTGCTGCCAGGTACGAGCGGGGAGCGATCGGTTCCGGAGTCCAGGCTGGCTGCGGGCGGTGGCCATCGGGCGGCGGGTGGGTCGCCTGTGTGAGGCTGAAGCACAGGGCTCTGTTCCTCGCACGGCTTTGGCCACCAGAGCCTTAGAAGTCTAGGCACCCACTTGCCTTGAATCTCAGCGTGGCCCCACTGTTCTGCCTGTGCACGCGCATCCCAGTCCCTACCACTGAGTCCCTTGGCTACTCCTTTGTTCCCAAACCTGCCAGTTAGCTGAGGCTCCAGGCTAGCCCAGAACCGGCACTCTGCTTCTGCTCGGGAGATAGAAGTTTGGGTCTCGGTCCTGAACGTCGCCCTGCAGCCCTGCTTCCAGCATCTGCCTCCTGCCCACCGCTTGGTTTTATGTGGGAAAGCATGTGGCCAAAGAAGGCTAAATATTTGTCTAAAGCTACCGAGTCGTTTTGGAGCTGGGGCTGGACCAAGCCTCTGGTTCTGGTCATCCGGTATCTGCGCAAAATGATCGCGTTGCCTAGAGACCTTCGACGCGATCGCTCCTCCCAGGCCGTCGTGGAGGCTCTAGAGGGGAGCCTATTAGGAGGAAAGCCCTTCCAGAGACCCAGGATGGCTGGCGGGTGAAGCAGAAAAGCAGCTATGTTGTCCCTCTGAAGGCGGTCAGAGCACGCAGGGGCGGGGGTTGGGGTGAGGGTGGGGATGACACCAGCATCGTGGCTGTGCATCATCATAGTCTGCTCTACTGCATGGGTCCTGCTTAAATCTAAATCACGGCCTGAAGAAAATAAGTTACGCCTCCCCCCCCACCCCCGCCGCAAGACTGTACCTAGACTGACCCCAGTACTGTAAGCAGACAGCTTGAGCCAAGATGTCTTGCTTAGTTGGAGTGGATTTGTAAACAAAGGATGCCCAGGGACCAGAGGTAAGGGCTGGGATGAGGATGTGAAGACAGCCCTGCCAGAAACCCAGTGGGCACCTTGGCTCCTAAGATACTGATAACCAAACCCCTGCAGAATTTGGAGAGGATGAAGGGGCTGTAGTCTCTAACATGGTGGAAAACAGGGCTCCTGGCCTGGGGGAACCCCAAGTGGCTCCACCCCAGGGTGAGTCATCTTTCCACTTGGGCAGCAGGAATACCACAACCTTCCTTGGTGGAACAATAAAGGTTTGAGCAGCTAATAGCTCTTTTATTTATTTATTTTTCTTTTAGAAAGCAAGGTTAGGTGGTTATGTAAAGGTTAGAGTTTTATTAAGAAAACAAAAACAAAAAACAAACAAACAAACAAACAAACAGTATCTGGTTCTCCTGGGAAAGGCATTTGCCACCCAGCCTTATGACCTGCGTTAGATTCCCAGGACCCACATTGTGGAAGGAGAGAACTGAGTTACCCTCGGAGCCTGCCCCCCACATGCCACAGCATGCACCCTCCTCCATTAATGTAATAAAAAAATTAAAGAAGAAAATAAGGAAGTCTTTACTTAGATTTAAGAGAGAGAAGGAGGGAGAAAGCTAAGGAAACGGCAGAGCACACACAGAGATGGTATAGATTCTCTGAGGAGAATCCCACCAAGCTAACAGTCCTCCCGCACTTGCCACAGGCCAGTGACTGAAGCACTTCACCTCCACCTTTGATGTGCACTCATGCATACTCTTTATTTTGATAGCTAAGAAATGATGGTTCAGAGAGTTTAAGCTACTAGCCTAAGTGCACACAGCTTCCCTGGGGTTGCCGGGATTTTCCCCATTTCAGAACTCAGGCTTCTAAACCACTGAATGTGCATGACCTCGGTTTCCCAGCCTGTAACTTCAAGGGAACATTAATAGCCTGGAAGTCCAGAGTACCCTGGCAGACGGTGGTCTGTGGGCAGGCTGCCCTCTCTGGGAGAGGTGCATTTCCTCAGGGACTGACAGGGATACCTCCTTCAGTGGCCAGTGCCTCGGAAGCTGAGCACCGCCTGTTCCAGTACCTGTTCGAAGATTACAACGAGATCATCCGGCCGGTGGCTAACGTGTCCCATCCTGTCATCATCCAGTTTGAGGTGTCTATGTCTCAGCTGGTGAAGGTGGTAAGTGCTGCGCCCCTGGGGTTCTAGGGGAGTCTTCTGCAGTCTGCCTTATTTTGGTCATTCACTTGTCGACTTCAATCTTACTTTCTAGGATGAAGTAAACCAGATCATGGAAACCAACCTGTGGCTGAAGCAAGTAAGTATCCAGGTTCTGTGTACTGCTGCCCCCTGGTGGTGATGGCTTTATTTGTTGCTGGGGAAAAAGGGGAGCTGGACTGAACACTACTCCTGAACCCAGAACAGGGTCACCTCACTGCTCTTGAGGGCTGACTCCTCACTCACGTCACAGATAGACAAGCTACATCCTGGAGAGAGAATTCTCTCCATAGCCCCCCTACAAAACTGAACAAGCTGGGTGTGGTGGCTCAAGCCTTTGATCCCTGCACTCAGAAGACAGAGGGAGGTAGATCTTTGTGACTTCAGTGCCAGCCTGATATATATTGCAAGTTCCAGGATAGCTAGAGCTATGTAGAAGGACATTAGTCTCAAAAAACAAAACCAACCAACCAAACAAACAAACAAAGCCAGTTTGGTCTGCAGAATGAGTTCCAGGCCAGCCAGGACCACACAGCGAGGCCCTGTCTCAACCCCCCCCCCACACACACACACTGGAACCCTGACCCCCAATTCCAGTAACACTGGCAAAACCATCCTTCCTTTCTCTTGCAAAGCCAGGAGTGGGTTCTGTTGCATTGTGGGTAGGGCAGGAGCAGAACACTGGTGTTCTGTTCAGGAGGAGGCAAAGAGCCTGGTTCCCACACGTCCTCCCTAGGGAAGCTTTGGTCAGATCTTTTGGGAGACATCACAACTCTGCAGCCTAATGGTGACCCATCTGCCATCTCAGCCAGCCAAGCACTCAGCTCCTACAAGCCTCTTTGTTTGAAGAGGCTGGCGAGCCAAGCGAAGTGTCCCACCTACGCGATCCTCTGTGGCCACAGCCCCACCCTGCTTCCTTCTGGTGATCTGTGCTCAACCAAGTTCACTGTGTGGCTGAGGATGACCTTGAACTTCTGGCCCTTCATCTTCCTAATGCTTGGATTATAGGAGTTGTCCCCATGCCTGGTTTATGTGTTGGTTGGGACTGAGCCTGTTAGATAAGCATCCTACCAAGTAAGCTAAGTCTCTAGCCCCACATATTCTGTGTGCGTGTATGTGTGTGTGTGTGCACGCGCATGCGCACGTGCGTGCATGCGTGCGTGCGTGCATGTGTGTGTGTGTGTGTGCCTAGGCACATGTGTGAGGGTGTACATACATGTGTGTGCATGAATTTGGAGGTCAGACGTTGATAGAGGATGTCCTCCATGATCAGCCATTGCATCATTTGTTGAAAGCAAGGTGTCTCACTGAGCCTAGAGCCCAGTGATTCTGTTGGTCTAGGGAGTCAGCTTACCTCAGGGATTCTGTCTCTGTCTCCCGGAGATTATGCAGTGGGACGGTTGTGTGCTCAGGGATTCCATCTCTGCTGAGGATCCTCACATTTATGCAACAAATCCCTTATTCACCAACTCACACCTCTTTTCCTATTTGAGACAGGTCTCATGGCGCATGGCCTAGGATTCCCTATGTAGCTTAAGCTGGCCTTGAACTCACAACCCTCTTGCCTCAGCCTCGTGCCACTACACCTGGCTGATGAGTGATTCCAAAGTATGTAAAAATAAATAAATAAAAATAGGAGTTTAATGATGAACCTGGTAGAAATCCAGAAGGTTGCCACCTTGACTAATTGATCGAAGGCAATAATTAATGGATTAGGCTCCACAGTCATGAAGGCTGACTAGAGCAGGGGCAACCTGCATATTTAGCTCATGCTGTCTGCCCTGCTGTCCCCATGTTGCTCCCTTGGGCCAACATTTTCTGCAGCAGGGAAGTGGTTCAGTGACCCTAAGCAGGGGTGACCTGTCACCATGGTGGCCATAATGAAATGTCTGTCAGGAGAAAGAAAACCTGGCTGGTCCTTCCACTGTCTTCTCTCCCCCGCCCCCTCCTTTGGCCAGATCTGGAATGACTACAAACTGAAATGGAAACCCTCTGACTACCAAGGGGTGGAGTTCATGCGAGTCCCTGCAGAGAAGATCTGGAAACCAGACATCGTGCTTTACAACAAGTAAGAAGCTGGCTGTCCCATACTCTTTTGGTCTGGCAGACTGGGCTCTGGGTCCTCCAGCCACCCACTATGCTTACAGTCTGGGCTTTTTGCGGCCCTTTCCGAGAGGGCTCTGCTTACTCGTTCACCCTGGTGGTACTGGGCATCCGTTATGCAGTGGGTACCATAGATGCCAGTGAGCCACAGAGTGGCAGGATGCTGAGTGGTTCCTATCATGTGTGGCTGGAAGAAGAGAAAGGTCACCAGAGAAAGCTGCTGGAAGGAAATGACCTTGAAGGTCACATGGGATTTGGAAGAGGGGACCTGCAGCAGGGAAGGTCCGGGGACGCGGGAGAATATGCCATGGGTAGCTAGAGTGACCTCACTAACTGCACTGTTGTGTATGAGGCTGGAGCAGCCCCAGTGTACGGTGGGGGAGAGCAGGGGAAGGACTTACACGTGGCACCGGACACTAGTTCTGCAGGCAGGGATGGGAGGAGATGGCTGTCTCACCCTCTTTGAGAGGGAATATTTGTGAGAGAAAATCAGGGCTGGGCAAGACTCAGAGGTTGTCCCAGGCTCCCAGGCTAGAGACCAGAATAATCACTGAGAAACTGCTAAACACACATCTTCCTGGGGTTAAAACATTTTCTTCTTTGTTTTTTAGTGTCTTCTCTAAAGCTTATATACATATTTATATGTCTTCTTTGTAGGTAAGTGTCTTGTTCTTTAGCGTGGCTACCCAAAGGATTTTTATCAGTCTCTGTTCATCCCATTTCCTGCCATAGACAATTTTTTTCCGAGTGGTTCCGGAAGAGAGTTGTGTGGGTGTTGAGAGCTCTGAGATCGCCTCTTGGCCTCTTGGCTAAGGTCAGTGTGGAGGGATCTGAGATCGCTACAAAGCTGCCCCAGCCTTGACTGGCTTCACTGCACCCCTCTGCGTACCCTCACTGTAATGATTTGTTTATTTGTGGTGGAGGTGCAGTACCCTAGTGCTGGGGTTGTCAGTGCTCATCACGGAAGCTTCTCCGTGTAGTCCTGTTCTCTGAGAGGTGGCTATTTCTTCTATGTTTATGACCCTAAAACTCACTCTTTGGACCTCTAGACCCCATTTTCTCCTATGTTACCCCCATTCAGCAGCTAATCCTACCTAGCCCCTGGGTCTCATGATGCTCTGGCCTTATGCCCTCAAATGCTGACATTCATGGGACACCGGAACCCTCGCTAATGGTGTGGATAGTGGGCTTGTCCTGCTGCCGTAGGTGCCCCATTGTTCGGCTTTCATGAGTCTCTGCTGCTGTGATTTTCTTTCTATCCTTGCTCCATTTCCACACATAAACTTTTCATCTTCTCTTGTATGTAAGGACCTTTGCTAATCCCTTACACTTCCACTGCCTTTTCTCATTTTGACCAACTCACAGAGTCCGGCGGTAGAGCAGCTCGAACCCTTGCTGCGGCTGTTGTTTCTTTGTCTCTGTTGACACCCATTTCTTGAACTCCCTCAATATGTGTGATGGGTAGAGATTTTTCACTTAAGTTTTTGGCCACTTGTTTGGTCAACAAATACAAGGGCGCCATGTGGCAAACACTGTGCCAGATTTTCGTCTCCTGCTGGGTCCTTGTGTTCTGTGACTCCTGGTGGCACACATTTTTAAATCCCAACCTGTGGGCTGGAGAGATGGCTCAGCAGTTAAGAGCGCTGACTGCTCTTCTGANGGTTGTGAGTTCAAATCCCAGCAACCATATGATGGCTCACAACCATCCGTAATGAGATCTGATGCCCTCTTCTGGGGTGTCTGAAGACAGATACAGTGTACTTACATTAAATAAATAAATAAATAAATAAATAATCCCAACCTGCACAGCGAACAGGCCTTCTGGTATGGGCAGGTACAACCAGGGGCTTCTGCGGCTGTAACAAGTGAACAGGATTCCTGGAGACCACAGGGATGAGCTGCTGGGTCAGGGCTGGCCTTCCTCTGGTACTTGTCCATTGAATACATACACAGTTTGCTGATGCTTCACTTGGGGACTGACATTCTGAAAAGCCCAGGCTCTACCCACAGATGTTCCGTGGACCTTGAACAAATCAACCCTGTTCTTTGGCCTTCAGTGTTCTCTTCAGAGCAGAGGCATCCAGCTACCCTGGAAAGACCAAGTAGTAAATAATAATAATAATAATAATAATAATAATAATAATAATAATAATAATAAATTTTTAAAGAAAATTTAACATTTTTTTGAAAATTAGAATTTGAGTAGATGCAGTTTCTGCCACAGTTATTCAACTCTGTCCTTGTAGCTCAAAGTAGCCACCCAATAGACAACACCTGTCAACAACTTTGTTCCAATAGAAACGTGTGGGAATCGTGATTAGGAAGAGAGCAATGGTTAAAGCACTTCCTCCACATAATCATGAGGACCAAAGTTTGCATTTCCCAGAATCCATGTAAGTGTCAGGTGTGTGTGGCAGCCTTGGAAGGCAGAGACAGGGCCACTCCAGGTGAACCTTATTGCCACTCTGGGTTCGATTAAGCAACTCTGGGTAAGCTCTAGGTTTGACTGAGAGATCCTGCCTCAATGAATAAGGCTGAAAGAACAATCAAGGATGATTCCTGACATTGCTCTCAGACTCTACATGCACTGCATACATGTTCACCCCACATATGTGCCCACATACACACAAATTTACATACACACCTTTGCACAACACAAACACACACGAATGGAAGAAGAGAAAAATGGTGGGAATATGGAGGGGATGTGTCTTAGTTATGGTTACTATTGCTGTGATGAAGCACCATGACCAAAAGCAACTTGGGGAGGAAAGGGTTTATTTCATTCACAGTTCAGTATAATAGCTCATCATCAAAAGCAGTGAGGACAGGAACTCATGTAGGACAGGAACCTGGAGGGAGGAGCTGACGCAGAAGCCAGAGGAGGGCTGCTTACTGGCTTGTTTCCCATGGCTTGCTCAACCTGCTTGCTTGCTTTCTTTCTTTCTTTCTTTCTTTCTTTCTTTCTTTCTTTCTTTCTTTCTTTTTGTTTTTGTTTTTTTGAGACAGGATTTCCCTGTATAGCCCTGGCTGTCCTGGAACTCATTTTGTAGACCAGGCTGGCCTCGAACTCAGAAATCTACCTGCCTCTGCCTCCCAGGTGCTGGGATTAAAGGCTTGTGCCACCATGCCTGGCTCAGCCTGCTTTCTTATAGAACCCAGGACTACCAGCCTAGAGGTGGTCCCATCTACAATGGTCTGGGCCCTCCCCCAGAATCAGTAAGAAAATGCCCTACAGGCTTTCCTACAGCCCAATCTTATGAAGACATTTTCTCAGTGAGACTCCTTCCTCACTAATGAGTATAGTTTGTGTCAAGTTGACATAAAACTAGCCAGCACAGGAAGGCTTGTGGTCATAGTTTGCCAACTCCAGGACTGGGTCCTGGGCTTTGAAAGTAGGTTCCTTACTCCCCTGTCACTTATTGAGCCTGGACACCCCAAATAACCTTGTTCAGGAGGCCCCTGTATTCTGTAGGGTCTTCAAGGTTCTGCTCAGCTCTCATAGGGCTCTGGGGATGGGGTATTGTACTGAGTCTAAGCAGAGCCCATCTGGAGACTGTATAGAGCTCTGCCCTCTCCTACTGCTCCTTTCCTCCAGAGTCATAAGGGATTAAGAATTTGGAGGGGTTAAGAATGTAGAAAGCCATTAGACAGGCAGTAGTAACCTTTGCCTTTAATCCTAGCATCCAGGAGGCAGAGGCAGGAGGATCTCTGAATTTGAGGTGAGCCTGGTCTACAGAGTGAGTTTCAGGACAGCCAGGAAACCCTGTATCAAACAAGAAGAAGGAGAAGGAGGAGGAAGAGGAAGAGGAAGAGGAAGAGGAAGAGGAGGAGGATAAAGAGAGAAAGAAAGAAAGAAAGAAAGAAAGAAAGAGAGAGGGCAGGGAGGGAGGGAAGGAGGGAGGGAGGGAGGGAGGGAGGGAGGGAGAAAAGAAAGGAAGGGAAAGGAAAGGAAGGAGACTGTGGAAAGCTATAGAGAAAGCCAGGTAGGGGCTCAGGCATTGAGTTCTCATATAATAGCTGTTCTGCTCAATGGAAGCAGTGTGGGTAGGAAGGACAGAGGCCAGCAGGGAGGAATGAATTATACTGGACACTTCTTTCCAACAGCAAATCATTTTTACATGACAACCAAAGGGGCATGAAAACCCTGAATGCCTCCCACTACCGAAGCTAAGAAACCCACAGAGCCGACACTAGATGTCAAGAGCCTTCAGTGAACCAGGCATTGGTGCCTCACACCTGTAATCCCAGCATTCAGGAGGCCAAGGGGGAAGGATAGTGAGTTTGAGTCTAGCCTGAGCTACAGTAGCATGTCCTTATCTACAAAGGAAGAAATCCTTCAGTGGGAGGGACTCTTGGAGAACCATGTGACTTTTCTGTCAGACGACTTCTCTTGGCCACTGAGATGGAATGCTGAATACAAGCTCTACGGGGAACTGAGCTTGTCAAGAGTTTGTCTGCTAAGAAGTCAGTTTATAAACACGAATAGGATGATTCTAAGAAAACTGCATCATCTATATAAAAAGAAAGGCAGGTGCTCATGGCCAAAAGAAAGACTAGAAACATGGGGGTTGAGTGGGGGCAGCTAGAGAGGAAAGCAAAGGGGCCTGCTGGCTGAGTTTGATTTGAAAGTGTTCATTGAAATCAGAAAACTTGGTCTTTTATTGGAGAGTAGCGTAGGGAGGAAAGGGGAGCAGTGCTAGAATTGGGGTCTGGTGGAGAAAATGAGATTCCTTGCTAGGGTGAGTTTTACAACAGAAGCACCTATGGCTGGCCCATGGAACCATTCCCAGGTCTGTCGTGGGACTTCACACATAGATAGAGCACTTGGTGGAAACAGGCTATAGAGGTGTTAACAAGGTCCTGCCTGCCTGCTAATATTCCCAACAGCTGCTAAGACACCCATCTCCAGGACAACATTCATCTCATCACAAAATCAGAGCCCAGTGGGGCCCATTTTGGGTACTTAGGAGTCTCTATAACATCAAGCTGAAAATTGTACCCTCTGGAATGTACTGGGATATGACATAGCGGTGTGTGGTGGGGAGTCCAGGAGATGGGGAGATTTTACTAGGAAAAGCTGGGCTGGGGGTAATAAGTGTGGCAAATCATGTGCCAGCAGAGATGGGGGTGGTGGTGGTAAATAACCAATGTGGGTGAGCATTGCTGGGGGAGGTCTAGCCTCAGTATCTCCACTGGAGAATGGGGCAGTTGGCACAATGACTCTCTCTCATATCCCCTTGTTTTATAAATCGTCACTTGTTATCTTCCCGGCGGCAGCACGGGAAGCCAGGCTGGGGGGCTATAGAGTGATGACCGTGAGTTGTGTGCCCCACTATGTCTTTGCAGCGCCGATGGGGATTTCCAAGTGGATGACAAAACCNAAGCTCTACTCAAGTACACAGGAGAAGTGACTTGGATCCCTCCGGCCATCTTTAAGAGCTCATGCAAAATCGATGTGACCTACTTCCCGTTCGACTACCAAAACTGCACCATGAAGTTTGGCTCCTGGTCCTACGACAAGGCAAAGATCGACCTGGTCCTCATTGGCTCCTCAATGAACCTCAAGGACTACTGGGAAAGTGGCGAGTGGGCCATTATTAAAGCCCCNGGCTACAAACATGAGATCAAGTACAACTGCTGTGAGGAGATCTACCAAGACATCACGTACTCGCTGTACATCCGCCGCCTGCCGCTGTTCTACACCATCAACCTCATCATTCCGTGCCTGCTCATCTCCTTCCTCACCGTGCTTGTCTTCTACCTGCCCTCCGACTGTGGGGAGAAGGTGACGCTCTGCATCTCCGTGCTCCTCTCCCTGACTGTCTTTCTCCTAGTGATCACCGAGACCATCCCTTCCACCTCACTGGTCATCCCCTTGATCGGGGAGTACCTCCTCTTCACTATGATTTTTGTCACCCTGTCCATCGTCATCACAGTCTTTGTGCTCAACGTGCACTACAGAACTCCGACCACTCACACGATGCCCACTTGGGTCAAGGCCGTGTTCTTGAACCTGCTCCCCAGGGTCATGTTTATGACTAGGCCGACCAGCACCGAGGCAGACGCTCCAGAGACGAGGACCCTCTACGGTGCTGAGCTNTCAAACCTGAACTGCTTCAGCCGTGCAGACTCCAAAAGCTGCAAGGAAGGCTACCCCTGCCAAGATGGGACATGTGGCTACTGCCACCACCGTAGGGTAAAAATCTCAAATTTCAGTGCCAATCTCACAAGAAGCTCCAGTTCTGAGTCTGTCGATGCTGTGTTGTCTCTGTCTGCTCTGTCACCAGAAATCAAAGAAG
>NC_034599.1:49917749-49954905 GCF_900095145.1 Mus pahari | reverse complement strand
GAGAGAGAGAGAGAGAGAGAGAGAGAGAGAGAGAGAGAGAGAGAATTCGCCTCGAGTCAGAAGCTGTGTTCAGATCAGTTAGATGCCCTTGAATATATTAGTTACCTCACTTGTAGTCCAAGCTGGCCTTGAACTCACAACTATACTGTCTCAGCTTCCTCTGTAGTGGGATTCCAACACTGGGTCATTGTATCTTGTCTCAGATTTATACAGGGATAAGGGCCATGTCTTAAATCAACATTGATATTAAAAGTATTGACCATCAAGGGGTCTGCTGAAGCAGCCCCGAGACCGCGCTGTCTTTATCCCCGGTTTTCAGATGAGGACATTGAGACCAAGGGAGATGAAATTTGCTCAGACTAGAAAGGAGCAGAGCTTGATTGAAAGTAAAATTTGGCCGGGCGTGGTGGCGCACGCCTTTAGTCCCAGCACTCGGGAGGCAGAGGCAGGCGGATTTCTGAGTTCGAGGCCAGCCTGGTCTAAAGAGTGAGTTCCAGGACAGCCAGGGATACACAGAGAAACCCTGACTCAGAAAAACAAAAAAAAAAGGAAAGTTTGTCACCTTTTCCTACAGGCTGTCTCCTACAGCCTCGGGGGTGTTCTTATTTGTCCTATAGAGGGATACATAAGACTCAGGTTGTGGACCTGAAGTACAGGTACGAGTCTCACAAATTCAGAGAGAGTCACTTAAATCAAACAGGGCATTAGGATTCTAACTTTACCACAACTGTGACTTCACGGTGTCACCGAAAGGACACATTTACTCAAGCTTATAATGGTGAAATAGAAACCACATCTCCCAGGCCATTTCAGTGTGCTTAATTGAATTACAGAATTACACGCTGCTTCTTCATTATGTGATCATTGCTTCAGATCAGTTGACTCCTGGGCTCTCTCTCGGTGCAATTGTGGTTTCTTTGCTTTCTGAATTGTCTGGGAGTTTAATTACCATAGATTCTCCTTCCTGTTTCAAGCCTAAATTGAAGCTCATTATATACAATTATTCTTGCTCTTTCTTCCATCTTTGGCTGTACCATCAGCCATTATGTCTGCTGTTCAGCCTGTTTGGCTGTACAACTGAGGATGTCATTTGGTAAGGTGGGCAGTTTAAAGGGAAGTAGGGACAAAGAAAAATGTCAGGCTTGCCCGATGGGCTTATTTCACATTTGGAACAGATGTTACACGGAAATTAGAATCTAAAACAAGTATTAGTACTTTGAAACAATGTTAAATGATGTTGGATTAAAGTCATCATTCTAACAAAGGCTCCAGATCCTCCTGTAGAGGTATATTAGCTTTAATAACTGGAATTCAATTTAGAGAAAAATAGATTTTACACACACACACACACACACACACACACACACACACACACACACACACATTTCTGAGTGGTAGTACATACTTGTAATCACAGCTCTCAGGAGGCTGCGACAGGGTGATGAACAATTTGAGCCCTACCTAAACCGTGTAGACATGAAGACCAGACCTTGCCTTGAAAGAGAAATGTATTCTCATTAGAAACAGAGCTAAAATAGCATGTATTTTTCTTCTGTATCTCCGCTACATGAAACTTGAGGTTAGTAGATATATTAGTGCTTTTCTTATTGCTGTGACCACATGCCTGATAAGAAGCAACTTAAGGGAGGGTTTATTTGGACTTACTGCTCCAGGGAGAATAGTCCATCATGCAGTCACAGTGGCAGGAGCGTGAGGCAGCTGGTCACACTGCATCTACAGCCATGAAGCAGAGAGATGAAGGCTGCCATTCAATTTACTCTCCCATTTGTACTCTTCTAGGACTCTAGCACAGGAAAGGATGCCAACCATGGTTAGGGTAGATCTTTCCACCTTCATCAGTCTAATCTAGATAGTCCCTCATGGTCACCTCCAGAGGCAAACCTAATTAGATAATCTCACCTGAGTATGCCCAGTGGCTTGTCTCCTAGGTGATTGTAGATCCTGTCAAGATGACAATCAGTATTAACCATCACCATAGATTTCCTCAGATCATATCAATGAGTAGAAAATATTTCTTATATATTAAATAAAATGGCTTCTTTACCTTAAAAGACTTAATACTAAAAACTGACCCTTCTCCTTCATGTTCCATTTTCTCTTATGCTTTGTTTTCCAGATTCAAGATGATTGGAAGTATGTTGCCATGGTGATTGATCGCATTTTTCTCTGGGTTTTCATCCTGGTGTGCATTTTAGGAACTGCAGGATTATTTCTGCAGCCCTTGATGGCCAGAGATGACACATAAACTGTGACCTGTTCGCCAAGGCTTCCCTGTGCTGATGCAAGGACACTTTCTCAATAGCACCACACTTTATCCAATCACTGGCTTGGAGTTTGCTATTTCAAAGGTTTTTTCAACTCATCTTGATTTTTTTTTTTTGTAAAAAAGAAATGTGGGAGAAAAATGTCTAGTTATTTATTAAGGATAAATGAACATTTCACTACCCCCATGATTGAAAACTAGATAGAAAATTTTTCTGTTCATAAATATTAAATCCATTAGCTCAGGATCTCTATAGAACTCATTTGTTCAGCCCATAAACTACTTGACGTTGTAGAGTATTCCTGAAGCACCCCATCACTTCCATTCTTTACTATTTTTCCAAAGGCCACGCTTCCACTTCAGTTTTGTTGTTGCTAAACCTCACATATCATACCCTGAGACGTGACACCTGGTCTCACACTCATTGTTAGTAAACTACCATAGTCTGTTAAAGTTGCTAATTTAGAAAAACATCCCATAGAGCCCTGCAAGACTTTAATCCCAGCACTCAAAAGGTAGAGTCAGAGGCAGGTTGGATCTCTATGAATTCCAGGCCAGCCTGGTTTAGTTAGTGAGCTCCAGCCCAACCATAGCTGCATAGTGAAACACTGTCTCAAAACAACAAAACCACAAAAACTGGACAGCTAAACACAGTTATTTCTCATAGTTTAGGAACTTGAGAAGTCTAGGATCAAGGGGCCAGCAAGACTGTCTGGGGAGGAGTCTTCTTCATAAAGCATACCTTCTAGTGTGTCTCCACTTGACTGAAAGGGCTAGTGTTTCTGGAATCTTAATTCCCTTTGTCAAGGCATGCCCTCATGACCTAATAACTTCCCAAACAGTATTGCATAGTAGGTTCACACATGCGCTGCAGGGAGTCATCCAGACTCTAGGATGTCAGGGTAAGGCTTCACCTTTTTTTGTTGTTGTTTTGTTTTTCATGACAGGGTTTCTCTGTGTAGCCCTGGCTGTCCTGGAACTCACTCTGTAGACCAGGCTGGCCTCGAACTCAGAGATCCACCTGCCTCTGCCTCCTGAGTGCTGGGATTAAAGGCGTGTGCCACCACGCCTGGCCAAGGCTTCACTATTATAGCACTAGGGTTTGGGCTCCAGAATTGTACTGGGATAAGAGATGTGTGGACTTCGGCAGCCAATGGTTCCTGCCCACTAGGATGCCAATAACAGGCCTGTGTGCCTCGGTTGTCAGAGTACCCAGAATGTAGGACATTGTCAAAATTAGTTGTGCTTGAGAAGCTATTTGAACGAATTGAGTTTCCCACATTACATTTCCAAATCTAAACCACAACTCCTAGAGCTCATAGAGACCATTTTGAGTATTCTCACTAGTTTTTTCTTCTATGCAAAAATAAAACCTGACAATTGCAATTCACTGTGGCTCATATTTCAGTAAGTCAAAAGTAAATGTGTTCTATGAAATTTGTTGGCTTACAAATATCTCAACAGTGATTGAGATATAAGAGATGGGGGATATATATATAAACTAAGATAGCTAACAGCAATTTACATTAGTTTTTATTAGTGTTTCCTCATATTGTTTAGCACCTGAGATAATAAACTCTAAAGGAGGAAATGTATATTTGGGCTCATTGTTTCAGTCCACAGTCACTCATGTGGTCTATTCCTTTTGGGCTTGTGATGAGACAATACTTCATGGTAAGAAGCATATGGTTTATCAATGACATTCGCCTCAAAGCAGCCTGGAAGCAGAAAGAATGGGGAAGAAACTGGGCTCCTGTATTTCCAAGGACACACTCCCAATGACCAAGCTCCTTTCTTCCTAGAGGTTCCACACCTCTGAGTAGCACCAACAGGCTGGTGACCAAACCTTTGATACACTGGCCTTTGGCACTTACTCAGAATGTGGCCTGGTTTCCAAAGACTTATGTCCATTTCATAATTTGTTTTTGCCAGACTTCCCAACGTCTTAACTGCTTCAGAATTGTTCCATAGTCCATGTCAAACGCAGCAGAGAAGCTGTAAAAAGATTATAAATGCATTGACACTACGTAAACATTTCTATTCCACAAAGGAGCACAGATGTGTAGAAAGGATCAGATCAAAGCAAGAGCAAAACCAAGCAGGGCCGACATCTGGCCTCTGGCGCACACAGTGGCATGGCAGTGTGTGAAATCCCAAGGGCACAGGCAGTCCTGCTCCTACGGACTTAGACTGCAGCCCCTGTGCCTGTACTCTAGGGCTGGCTGAACTCACCTCATAAAGCTCTCCTCAGCAGGCACTCCACAGTTTGTTACCCCTTGCTTTCTGGGGTCTCCATTGTAGATTCAGCTTCACACTCTTGTTTCCAACATATTGCCAGTTTGAGAGCTGATAACCTCTGAAATCTTTGTGGAAACCTCCAGGACTCCACAACCCCTGCACTTTGCACGTCTATATAATCGGCATCACATGGATGATGCTCAGGTTTGTACAAGCTATACAGGGCCTACCTGAGCATCTGCAGATGAGGAAGGAGTTTCAAGGCAACAGTTTCTAAATTGCCCTATGGAAGGAGGCTGACCTGGGTCTATTTAGGAAAAACTGTCTGAATCCATTGAGCTTACAACAGACGCGAGTCTGAATAATTCTTGAGGCGCCTTCACAGTATGTTATTATCCTGGTGCCAAGCACTTGACTTCCCTTTTAAAATATATTTTTACTCATTGAGAATTTCATGCATGTTTTGGTCACACTCATCCCCTCCTCTTACACTCTCTCTCTTCTTGACTCATTCAACTTTGTGTCCTTTAAAAGTGATAATTAAAAAATACACTTATCAAGACCAATTTGTGTTGCCCAAGCATTCTTGGGTATATGGCCTCCCACTGGAATGTGGTCAGCTTACCCGGGGCTACTCTCTTAGAGAAACATAACTCTTTCTCCAGTGTCCAGCAACTGCCAGCAGTAGCTCAGCTAGGAGCAGGACTTCACACCCTGCTTTGCTCTTTGTGATGAGATTTTATCTAATTGTATCAGATATCTTGGCCTTGCACAGGTCTTATTCATGTTATCACAACCACTATGAGCTCATAGGTGTAGCTGCCCTTCAGAAAACACATTCCTTGTAGTCATCCAACATCTCTGGGTCTTACACTCTTTACTGTCTTCTGAAGTGGTCTCTGAGCCTTGAGAAGAAAGGGTGTGGTATACTGTGTCTCATTTAGGTCTGAGGATTCTACAGTTGCTTATGCTCTACACTGTGGCCAAGTGGCTGAAAGATGCATTTATATAAGCGTAAAACAATCAGTCACTAGGTGTCAGTTTAACAGTATGTCCATTTAGCAGAATAGTAGTAATATGTTCTCCCCCCAAAAGCCCATTACCTGTCTAGTCATAGGTTCTTGGCCATTGGATGGTACCAGGTATGGGCTTTGTCTTCTGAAGGATTTAGACTCAATCAGAAAGTGGTTGGGCACTCTTGTGATGTTCACATGCTATTGTGCCAGAGGGTGAATCTTGCCAGGCAGTCGTTAGTATAGTTCCTAAGGTTCACAGTCAGTTGCTGATTGCTTTTGTCCTCTGGATGCATTCATAGCACCTTCCACACTATGAAAGCAGTCCAGTCGGGATGAACTTTCCAAGTCAGTACCAGCTTCATTTTTTCATGTTCCATGACTTAAGTATGTGCTACTTCAGAAATAGGGTCTTACCCTCAAGTTCTGGCGGGTGGCCAGAACATTGGTAATAGCATGTCTGGTCTGGTCTTTAATACTCATACAAGTAAGTGCTTACACATCCTAGGCTTTCTCTATCCCATTTCTTCAAACCTTTCCAGATTCAAGGCTTCAGAGCTACACCATTATTTATTATCACAATAACTACCCTTTTGTGTGGCTGTTTCCTCCAGGTTGAAATATTCCCTTCTAGGAGGAAGAGGGAGGCTCACTAGATTCATAAAACTCACAGCACTTACCAGACTCCCAAGATTTATTCCTGAATTTATAAATGAGGAGGAGGAAAGCAAGGAAGCAAAGAAACCACGAGAAGAACGCCTTGGACAGTATGAGTACAAGAAAGCTAAAAAGCCTGCAGTTGTTGCGAAGCCTTCCATCTTACTAGACGTGACGCCTTGGGATGATGAGACGGACATGACAAAACTAGAGGAGTGTGTCTGAAGCATCCAAGCAGGTGGCCTGGTGTGGGGTTCCTCTAAATTGGTTCCAGTGGGATATGGCATTAAAAAGCTTCAAATACAGTGTGCAGTTGAAGATGATAAGGTTGGAACGGATATGCTGGAAGAGCAGATTACTGCTTTTGAGGACTACATACAGTCCATGGATGTGGCTGCTTTTAACAAGATTCAAATCATTCAGTCAGTGCACTTAAATAAAAGCTTGAAAGAAAAAAAAAAACAAAAAAATAATAGCAAACAACGGGAAAGAGGAAACTGCAAGGCTGTTATCTGCAGGTTGTAAAAGTTGTTCCCCAGCTAGGGTGGGCTTTCTATGGTTTCTTCCATGACACTGGGAAAAACCCCTCCCCCCATGTTCCTATAAGTAGCCACAGTAAACTCATTGGTTTCCAAGCTGTACTTGGGCAGAATTGTCTCTTTGTTCTATTCCTATCTTTTTAAAGTCTAGAATGACTAGAAGTAGACTCCACAGCAAAAGTCACACCAGAGATTCCACCTCAGGGTACTAATATTCTATTAGCTTCCTGTTGCCATGGGAAAAAACGTTTGAGATAATCAAGAGAAAGCCTTGAGGTTGCTCCTGCTTGCAGAGGCCTTAGTTCATGAATGGCTGGCTCTTGCTTTGAGGTCAGTGTCAAGACAGTATATAACACTGGGAAACACAGAGCAGAGCCAAGTCGTCTATCTCGTGGTGTCTGGGAAGCAAAAGGAAGAGCTGGAGTCTCAATATCCTCCAGGGCACACTCCTAGAGACCTGACTTTCCTCTGCTAGAGCCTCTCCTCCTGAAGATCCCACCACCTCCTAAAACACCATGGCCAAGCTTTCAACAATGAGCCTTTGAGGGATATTTACTAAACTACAGTACAGACTTCCACCCACTCTAACAGTTGTAAACACAACAATCACAATAAAATAAAACTTGACAGGGTCCATCCTGCCTTCCAAAGAATGCTGACTTGAATTTAAGTTGTTAATAATATATTATTAATAACTGAAGATGCTGCTAACTTTACAACTAAGAGTTGTGAATCAAACACGAGCTTTTGGGTTATAGCTGAGTTGGGGCACTAGGGATGAAGTTTAACTACTTTACCCATGTTACATTATACAGTACTGACTGATATCATACCTAGTAATAGACTAGCTAGACTAAATCTAAAGCATTTTGCTCTAAGATTTGACAATTATAATTGGGGTAAAAGATGATTGAGACATTATAAGATGTGACAGTGTGCTTACATCAACTCAGAAGGGCAATTTTTGTTTGGCTTTTGAGACAGGATGACCTACAACTCACAGCAATTCCCCTGCCTCTGCTTCCTGAAAGTAGAAATGACAGGTATGAGACACCGTATCCAGCCCAGAATGTTTTTTTCCATAGAACTATCAAGACAGAGACATAGCATCCCGTTTTGAGATGGGAACCTGTGCAATTGCAGTATTATTCTGAAGTCAGAGATAAATAATGTACATAAGTAGCTCTCCTAACCAAAGAATATGGACAAGGTGACTGAAGTCATTACAAAGAATATGCCACTGCAGAATTATAAAGTCATTACAAAGAGTATGTCTGCAGGAGTTGCCTGTTGTATGTTTTCAGTGGAAGCTAAGCTGCAAAATTACTTAGCACAAAAGCCATTCCATATCGCCATATGAAGAATAAAGTAGACTTAAGGAGTTTCTAGTTACCATTTTTCCTATTAAAATTGTCAGTAAAGAATAGCATCAAATCAAGTGTGGTTTGAACAGGAATGGTTCTCATAGACTCATAGACCGAATGCTTGATCACCAGGGAGTGGCACTAGGAGGAGGTGTGGGCTTGTTGGAGAAAGTGTATCACCGAAGGTGGGCTTTGAGGTTTCAGAAGATCAAGTCAGGTCCAGTGGGTCACTCTCTCTTCTTGCTGCCAGCCAATCTGGATGTAGAAAACTCTTGACTTCAACATCATGTCTGCCTATACGCTGCCATGCTTCTGCCATGACAATAATGGACTAAACCTCAGAACCTGTAAGCCAGCACCAATTAAATGTTTTCCTTTATAAGAGTTGTGCCGGGTGGTGGTGGCGCACGCCTTTAATCGCAGCACTTGGGAGGCAGAGGCAGGCAGATTTCTGAGTTCGAGGCCAGCCTGGTCTACAGAGTGAGTTCCAGGACAGCCAGGGATACACAGAGAAACACTGTCTGGAAAAAAAAACAAAAAAAGAAAAAAAGAGTTGCTGTTCATGGTGTCTCTTCACAGCAATAGTTATTATTAAACCAAGTAATCGGCTTATCTCCTATAAAAGTATGATGTGTTTTATATCCATGAATACGGAGCAGGGCAAAATGGAGTGCACCCATAGTCCCAGCTACTCAGGAGGTTTAGGGCCAGCCTGGACAATTTAACAAGACCCATTCTGAAAATTCAAAACCACACAAATATATGCTTTTACTAAATTTGGGGAAAAGCTTTTAACAGTCTTCAAATATAGCTGCGTTTTCCAGCACTCCAAAGATGCCCTTCATTACTGGTTGCAAGTTAGTAGGATCTGCCAGGATGCAATGGCAGGCCTTCACTGGTGCAGGCGGACAACGTTGCTACTCAAGGCTATTACTGCAGTTCTAATGGACAACAGTAGCCAATGTCAGAAACTGCTAATCTGTTACAGCCTATATCAAATTGTAAATATTTTCATGATGGCATATCTGTCCTAAGAGCTGCTTGACTGCTCACTAAATCCAGTGTGATTTCTTGGTTTCACTTAATTGTGTTTCCAATGTGAACTGGGACTATTATACTGGCCCATTTATAAATAACAGGAACAAAAAGCCCTAGAGTCCCAATGATTGAAACCAGAAGAAACGTCCATAGGAACATCCGATCAAGAACTTGGGCTATGAATTTCCAATCTTCAACAACCTGTTAAAAAAATATATATATATAAAGCTGTATTTTAGTATGAAAAACAGAGATAATCAATCATTTGCTGTCTCCTAGGCCCAGATCTCTAAGACAGATTAGTATAATTTATTAAATTCCATTCTAAATTTAAATTTGGAATTTATATTCATTAAAGTCTTACCTTTTAAGATTCAATCAATAACGTAAGCCCTACAATAATTCAATTATACTGCCATAGAATAGTACAGTCAACAAGTACTAGTGTGTTAAAAGTAAACTGGCCACAGTGGTAGGAGCATGTAGTACCAGCTACTTGGAAGACTGAGGCATGAGGATCAGAAGTTGAAGGCCAGCACCTTGGAACAATAACAAAAAGTTAGTTCACAGCCATAACCTGCACGTGGCAGTATTTGCTGAAATCCCAGCATTCAGGAGGCTGAAGTGAAAGGATTGACAGTTCAAGGCTAACCTGAGCTACACAGTGAAGCTTTCTTTAAAAAAGGGGACAGTAGGGGCTTTGGCATAGTGGAACATGCCTTTAATCCCAAAAGGGGAATTTCTGTAAGTCTGAAGCCAGCCTGGTCTACACATCAAGTTCCAGGCTAGCCAGGAATACAAAGTGACTGTCTCAACAAAAAAAAAGGAAGAAGGAAGGAAGGAAGGAAGGAAAGAAGGAAGGAAGGAGGGAGGGAAAAAGGAAGGAAGGGAGAAGGGAGGGAGGAAGGCGGCAAGGGAGGGAAAGACAGAGATGTGAAATATTAATAAAAACTTAGAATTTACATATCTTAATGGGACCATTAAATGTAAATTCAGATATGAAAATATTAATAGTCAAAACTTTAAAGATAGAATATAAATATAAAAGAAATTTATTTATAATAGAAATAAAAATTGACAATTGAAAACTTGTATTAAAAAACAGTTCTACACTATAAATTGGTAAAACCAATTTTTAGTCCAATTTTTGCATTTCAACTATCAATTATCATTAGCAAACCAATCAAACTTTTTTTTTTTTTTTTTTTTTTTTGGTTTTTTTCGAGACAGGGTTTCTCTGTATAGCCCTGGCTGTCCTGGAACTCATTTTGTAGACCAGGCTGGCCTGGAACTCAGAAATCCACCTGCCTCTGACTCCCGAGTGCTGGGATTAAAGGCGTGCACCACCACGCCCAGCTCAAACTTATTTTTATGTAAGGCTTTAAGCAAATTTTGTCTTAAGCAAATTAGGAACTATTACTGCTTAATATGAAAACTTTGAAGTATAAAATAACACTTGAAAACCCCTTACTCCTTTTCTTTATTTTTATGGTTATTTATTTCACTTTGCTTTTATGGGACATCGTCTCCCTATGTAGACAGCCCATGCTAACCTTGAACTTTCTAAAGTACATAAAGATAGACTCTAACTTTCAATCCTCCTGCCTCAGTCCCTGAATGGCAGAATTATAGCCATGTATCTTGCTCTTTTCAATTTTACTAATATTCTTTTGTAAACAAGCTACAAAAAGATGTCTTTATGCAAAGTATCTTGGTTGTACTTTTAAGGTCTACATTAGACTCAGTCTTCAAAAAAGGTAATTTTTGATAACTATAATGTAAAAATTCAGAAACAAAGTTATGGAAGATAAATCTAAATCAGTAAATTATTCCAGAGCCAAAGAACTATGTCAATATTACCATCCCTTCAAATGCATACTGCTAAACTTTCTCCAGGGTCATTCAAGACGCTCTGGGGAAATGGAGGGTGAGATTCGTGTGGATACCCTACTGTGCGGGGGTGTTTATACTCGCCACAGACCTCGCGGACATCGTTCTCTTTCACGACGTGCCTCGTGATGTAGCGAATGCAATCGAGCGCGGACTCCAAAGTATTCCGAGATTTAGGTCCACCACCTTTCTCGGCTTCTTCTCTCTGAGTGAAGTACCTATCGGCATGACTTCTCATGCAGAGCAGTTTGGGAAGCTTGTGGAGAAATATCTTACGAACCCACGGCGCCATAGCATTGTGTGTGGAAGAAGAGCGGTGGTGGATGTTGATGGCAAAGACAGTCACCATAATGGATAGGGTCACGAAGATCATGGTGAACACCAAGTACTCCCCGATCAGAGGTATGACTTTGGAAGATGACGGTATAATCTCCTCAATCACCAGAAGGAAGACAGTCAGAGAGACCAGCACCGAGGTGCACAGGCTAATCTTTTCACCTTCGTTTGAAGGGAGATAGAAGACAACCACGGTAAGAAACGAGAGCCCGATGCAGGGTATGATAAGAAACAGGGTGTAGAAGAGAGGCAGCCGCTTGATCACGAAGGAGTAGGTGATGTAGGGGTACCAGCAGCAGCTGTCCGTCCGGTTCCCCTTGCTCCCCATTGCGCTCACGATTTCCCATTCTCCATTGTCAAAAAAGTCTGTTCTGTCGACATCTTGGTCCTCTAGTATTATATCGACCTGGGATCCATCATACGTCCATGAGCCGAATTTCATGGAGCAATTTTGGAGATCAAATGGGAAAAAGGTCACATCTATAGTGCAAGAGCTTTTGTAGTTTGCTGGCTGCGTCCACGTGACAGTGCCATTGTACCTGACAACTGTTTTCGTACTGGCCCCTTCGAAACGTCCGTCTGCACTAGAAGAAACACAATAGTAGTGCCAAAGTCAAACAACCCAATGACACATTTGATTAAGCCTAATTTAAAAGGAACCTGTGGGTAATAGTGTGAAATGAGTTTGAAATTACTGTCTGCCCAAATGCCTGCTCCACCCATGGGGACACGCTTCGTGGACATCTTTCTATCATGTAAGAATTCTGCTGGGAGTGAGCCTATTCTTCCCTTTGTATTGTGAGACAGACAAATCCATGTTTCTCAAAATGTTGAGATTTTAGTCATTGAAAAGATGCCACTTTACATACAAATAGGATCGGGCTATTTATATACTGGGAATGGCAGAAAGGCAGAGCCTGAATCCTCATTCCTAGACTTTCTCCTCCACCAAAATAATAGACGATTTCTACCCTAAGAGGAAGGAGTATCGGCACCGTGCAGGGCACACCTGGATGCTCCCGTGCAGCGCAGGCGCAGCTGCAGACAGAAGCACCTGATTCTGTCACAGTCTTGCTCTGCAGCTTCAAGTCCTGTGGGCTTTTCACAGTGCTGTGCAACCTCTCTATGCTGAGTCATAGCAATGTTTTCATACGGAGAGCAGCTGAGGCTCATGGTGCTGCGCCATGCTACCTTGCAAGCTTTGTTCATCCTTTCATGCTAATATGGAAGCAAAAGGTTTCAAAAGATTGCTTTTGCACAGCATCTGATCTGTCTGCAAGCCAAAGCTTTTGTGCAAACAGGACAAGGCGCTTTCGGTTACTGAGAGAGAGAGAGAGAATGTGCCGGAAGCTGCCTCGTGTTACCTTCTCCATCCTTCCATATCGGGGAACACAGGAGTAAAAGGCTTCAAAAGATCATTTTTTGCATAATGTTTGCTCTAAAAGCCTTTTGCAAATAAGACAGGGTGCTTTAGGATACATGCAAACTCTCACATTTACTCTGAGATGGCCCTGGGAGAAGAGGGGAGGAGAAATACAGCTGGTAACTGACGTTATCATCAAAAATGAACCCCAAACTCCTCACCACGGGAAAAATGGATTGTGCCATCATGACAATGTATTTACGTAATATTAGAAAACAGGGGTGACCATAAACTGTAACCTCAACTAAAAAAACAAATTCCCTGAAACCTGGAAGTCTGACTTGAATAAGGGGTAAGTGGAGATGACAGTGTCTTTGGGTGAAACCTTACTGTACTGCATGAGAGCTTTGTGATCATAGACAAGTGTAACTACCTCAGGCAAAGTACGATGGGTGGAGCCCAGCATGTAAGCTCGCAGTGAGCACACTCCCAAGCACTTGAGTTTACTGCATGTGTAAATGAACCACAACCATTATCTCTATCCCCACTTCTCTTTATTCCACGTTGGCCACGTCCTTTATCTTATTTCAGAAATCAGATAACTCTTTTATGATTAAAAAAAAAAAACCAACACACCAAAAAAGGCAAAGGATCCACAGTATGCACGCAACAAAGAGACACAAAGTCGATCCATTCGATTTCATAGCTAAACACTTTGCAGACAAGAGGGGAAAAATTACTAGTGCCTAGTAGCAATACAAGTTTTCTTTTTTTTTTTTAAGATTTATTTATTTATTATATGTAAGTACACTGTAGCTGTCTTCAGACACCTCAGAAGAGGGCATCAGATCTTGTTAGGGATGGTTATGAACCACCATGTGGTTGCTGGGATTTGAACTCAGAACCTTCGGAAGAGCAGTTGGTGCTCTTAACCGCTGAGCCATCTCTCCAGCCCCATAAGTTTTCTTTTGGAAATGGGAAATAATACTTAGAATATGACTTACTTATCAAACAAAACGATGTCTGGGATCCACAGAGAGTCTGAAGGAACACGAATAATTTTTATTCCACCATAGTCAGCAGGATTCCATCTTAATTTTACATCTATCCATTCCTTTAAAATGAGAAAGTCACCTCCATTTCAATCAAGCAATAATAAAATAAGTTTAAAATACACTTTTTGTCATACCCAGGAACTTTAGGCATGAATCATTTGTACTCTAATTCAGTAAACCTCAACTAATAATAAGCCATCCCTCTGAGCAATGTCTCTCGCTGTGGTCCTCCTGATGGGGCACAGGTGAGTACCCATGCTGATACATCCAAGCGTCTCTGCTTGGCCCCTCTTCTCCTACCAACTGACTGTACTCAAAACCTGAAGCCATGGACCAGTCCCTAAAGTCCAGGTTCAGGGAAAACGTTCTCCTTCCCAGCTATACTGTGCCCTGATTTGGTGGAATGAGAGTTGGATTTATCATACATCCCATACACTTAAGTATTTTGCTCAGTGCCCAGGCAGTAACAATTCTGTGACTGTATCAAGCTAAGAAATGAACTGGAGATGTAGCTCATCTGTAGACCTACCTGGCATCCTTCAGGCCCTGGGTTCAATCCCCAGTGCAGCAAACAGACAAACAAACAACATCAACCTGTCTTTTGTAAGTCTGGAATTAGGGAACTGGTGGTGGGTATAAATAATCAGAGACAGCAAAAGCATAAACAATGGGAGACACTCAACAGCAGCCAGAGACACAAGAATGGTGGCCCAGAATTTAAAAGCCCTTCATGTAAAAGGCATTCTGTCCATAAAAATAATTCATTACAAAGGGGGTCACTAGGGAATGGGAAGGGTGCTGGAGGGGGAGGGGGAGTACAGGGTGGACACAGTCAATGCATGAGGACTGCATGCATGAAAATATCACAGTGAATCCCAGTAACATGCACAGTTAGCATGTTAATAATGATAATAAAATAACTAGTTGCATCCTTATCCTGTCCTGTTGCAATCAAATTAAAAGCCAAAATTCTGGGGCCAGGCAGATGGCTCAGGACGAAGAGCACTCACTGCTCTTGGAGAACAGCAGGTCCAGTTCCCAGCACCCACATGGCAGCTTACAACCCTCTGTAATGCCAGTCCCAGGGGATGTAATGTCTTCTTCTGGCCTCCTTGGACATTTTGTGTATGTGTGTGTGTATGCAGACTAAATAACTCATACATAAACAGAAATAAATATTTTTTAAAAATAACAACAAATAAAAGTAAAACTCCAAATCCTTGTGGTGTCCTATAAACTAATACTCTAATGGCTTTTAATATTTTAGTGGCTTCTCGTTGCTCCTCTGACCCCATCACCACACCCCTCCCCATGGCTCACACACCTCTAGCCATACTGGTTCCCTTGCTAGATGCAATCCCACCTCTTGGCCTTTTACTTACTGGCCCCTCTACCCAGAACAGTCTTGTCCCCTAGGTGCCCATAAGGCTTGTGTCATCTCCCCTGAGACTTTGTACAAACTTTGCCTTTTCAGTCATTTTTTACGGCTTGGTTGGGTGTTTCTTTTTGCTTACAAGTATAGTAGCCAACACTCTCCATCCTCTTTGCCACGTGACCCTCTCTCAGCCTGTCTGTCTCTAAGGCACTATGGCTCACTCTGTTTCCACTAGGATGAAGTTCCTGGGGAACAGTGAGTTCTGTCTGCTCCATTACTGCCGTTTCTCCAGTGCTTAACACATATCAGAACCACAAAAAATGTCAACTAAAGCAGACACAGTGGTGATCCCAGAACTTGGGAGGATGAAGACAGAAGACTGAAGCTGCATAACGAGACTCTGGTTCAAAACATGCACATATACATACATACATGCACAATGAGTACAATGGCTCCATCTATTCTCAGCTCTCTCAACCTGACAATCCACAGGGCACACACTCAAGCTCCTCCTTGCTGTAGCCTGTAATGAACAGTGTAGCCAGCTGCTTGCTCCATGCCTGTGTGATTGCTATACACACCTGCTTCAACCAGACGTTGGTTGTCATTAGCTGGTTTTTCTCATCCTATTAAAAAAAGAAGAAGAAGTAAGGTTGCTTATTTCTGTTACATAGCAATAATTCTTTAAAAGTGTGTACATTTGTGGCAGTTGCTGACAGTGATAGGCATCACTTGTAAGCCTGTCTACTTTTCTGAGTTCTGGCTAAAAAAAAAATGTAATTCATTTTTTCCTTTCTAGTTCTTCTTTGAGTATCAACCAAACCCCCACGTATGCTTCTCCTGACATTCTGGCCTTCTCTGTTTTTCTGAAGACCCTGCCTTCCCTCTCTAGCTGCTCACAGACCTTCACTGCTGACCCTAACTCAAAAGGTGTGGTTTTCTTCTCCATCTCCCTCCTCCCTGCACCTGTTGAGATTTACAGCTGCCCTGCCCTGCTTCTCTCCCTGCCTTCCCCACTCTCTCTTCCTTTCCTTTCTCTCCTCCCTCTCTCTCTTCCTCTCTTCCCTCTCCCCATCTCTCTCAAACTTTAATAATATGATCCTTAAGCTTAAAAAAATATATAATCGGTACATTTCAATACAAATGTTCCTCTCCACATACAATGAACATTCTGCTAATTCATCTGTTTTTCAAGAAAATAAGATTAATCTGCTATTGTTCCTCTAAACATTCTGTAGTTCAGGTAAACTACCTAAAGCACCCCACTAGCGGTTCTCTCTTTAGTTTTCAGGGCCTCAACTACTATATTTCCTCAAACTCAAGAGAGGCTCTAAGATATGAGTACAGCATCCCTTAGCTCTGAAAGGGTGGGAGAGTGTGTGCTACTGTACTCAGCCCGCCCTCCTTAAAGGAAGGAGAATCCAGGCATTCATGTACAAACATGGCATCATTATAAGAAGACCAGACAAGTTTATGCAAGTAAATTATATGAGGATTTGAGAGAAAAGCAGTCAGCAAAAGTGTATAAAAACACATCCCAGGGGCTGGAGAGTTGGCTCGGTGGTTAAGAGCATTTGTTGTTCTTGCAAAGGCCCTGTGTTCAATTCCCAGTCCCAGACAGAGGCTCACCACTCCCTTACACACCAGATATGCATGTGATGCACAGAAATGCATGCAGCCAAAGCACTCATACACACAAAATAAAATAAAGAAATAAGAATCCCAAGTTTGTAAAACAGGCACAAAGGAAAAACTGGCAAGAAATACAACAAACTGTATTTTTTAAAATACAGGGTCTCAGGACTGGCTCAAACTCTCTGTGAAGTAGAGGATAACCTGGAACTCCTGATTCTCCTGCTTTTACCTCCCAAGCTTGTAAGTATGAACCCGCTCCTACCTCAGCTATCAATTGTTAACATTAGTCACCAATGGATGGTAGAATACAAATCTGTTTATTTTATTTGTACATTTTTACACTTTAAAAACTCTCTAAAAATCATGTGTTTCTTCTATAATCATAACATAAAGACACACTAGTGTTGTTTTTAATATAAGTAAAAAATTGTTCACTATACTAAAAACAACTGTTGGCATTATCAGACCAATAAGAAATTAGTTTTTAAAGTGTGAGTTTCTTAGGATAAACACCGAGAAGCAGGTAATTCACCCCTAATGAACAATGCATAAAATCTCTCTGGAAACATTGTTTTATTTATGTGTATTAGTGCTCTGCCTGCACGTATGTATGTGCACCATATGCATGCCTGGTACCTATGGAGGTCAGAAGAGGGCACCAGATCCCCTAAAATGGGGGTTATCAGTGGTTGTGACCATTACGTAGGTGCTGGGAAGCAACTCTGGGTCTTCTGCAAGAGCAGCCTTAAGCTCTGAGCGCTCTCTCTACTCCCTGATGTTTGAAGTATGATTTATTTTTCTTCAGACAGGGTTTTTCTGTTTAGCCCTAGCTATCCTGGAACATGCTTTGTAGACCAGGCTGGCCTTGAACTCAGAGATCCACCTGCCTCTGACTCCCTAGTGCTGGGATTAAAGGCGTGAGCCACCACTGCCCATTGAAGTGTTATCTTGAAACAATATTAAGATAATCTATGATTCTATTATCAGACCTCCCAGCACAGGCTCACATACATTTAAGGGGAACTTCAACATAAAATGTTTTTATATGTTTAAATTTCATTAAGGATAGGCCTATTACTAGCAAATGAGATAAAACCATTTCTAAACTTCACAACAACATATAAACAGGGTATTCTTATGCCTGTGGCATACTAGCAATTGTTTCCTGAAGAGCCCTATGAGCAAAGGGCTATGTTTGGTCACCTTGGCAACCTCCAGTGGCTGACTCACACCTGGGAAAAAACTGATTTTTCCTAAGTGCAAAGTAGAGCATG
The DNA here is from genome assembly GCF_900095145.1 of Mus pahari. NCBI lineage: Eukaryota > Metazoa > Chordata > Mammalia > Rodentia > Muridae > Mus > Mus pahari. Next base: position 49,936,844 of record NC_034599.1, on the reverse strand, counting down.
TAACGGCATATATACTTACCACATCCACTAACTGAGATATTGCAAGGCCAAACTTGATTTTTATCTTGTCACTCAGGTGTTCCACAGGACGAACCCACCTTTCATAGTCTTCAAATAAATCCCTAAACAAACTGTCTTCATGTTTTGCAGCAGAGGATAGTTCAGGCAACCCTGCATAACAAGTTTGTAGGAATTAGTTTGCTGGCTGCTCTCCCCCAAATAACCATACTTTAAGAAACTCAACGTTATCAATAATCCAGTTAAAATTTAAGTTGTTACTGTTTTTGTTTGTTTGTTTGAAACAGGATATCAAACAAATTTGTTTGTTTGAAATAGCTGGCCTTCAATTCCCTATGTAACCAAGTACAGCCTTCAACTCCTGATCCTCCGGACGCCGCCTCCAAAGTACTGGGATTATATGCATCCACCGCTGCATCCATCCAGCTAATTTTTAAGATTTCTTTTTATTTTAAATTGTGTGTGTGTGTGTGTGTGCGTGTGTGTGTGTGTGTGTGAGAGAGAGAGAGAGAGAGAGAGAGAGAGAGTGAGTCCAGGGTGTATGTGTGCACTCCATGAATACAGTGCCTACAGCGGTCAGAGGTGTCAGATTTCTCCCGGAGCTGGAGTTGCAGTCGGTTGTAGGCTGCTTGATGTGGATGCTGGACTCAAACTCAGGTCCTCTGCAAGAACAGTATGTGCTCTCAACAGATGAGCCATCTCTCCAGTGACTTTTAAAATGAAATACTAATACAAACACTATGGTTAAGTCAGAGACACTCGGGTTTGCCACAGACTGGCCTCAGTGGGCCCCCCCTCAATCCTCAGGAGAAATCAGGGTCCCAGTACAGGTAGGCAGGAGTCAGTGAAAAGGTTGACAAACAGACACGGACACAAGGGAGCGTGCTGTATCTGAATGTAATTTTGTCAAAGTTAGCATCAGATTTATATATTATTACAGAAGAAAACAAAGAAGTTAGGTGTCACAACAGGCAAGGTATATTGAAGTTATCTGACACAAAACAGAGAAATGCCTTCAAAAGACTAGCAGGAACCAGGTAATGTTTACAGTTAAGACAAAAACAGCCCTGCCAGCTAGGCGTGGTGGTGCACACCTTTAATCCCAGCACTTGGGAGGCACAGGCAGGTGGATTTCTGAGTTCGAGGCCAGCCTGGTCTACAGAGTGAGTTCCAGGACAGCCAGGGCTAAACAGAGAAACCCTGTCTCGAAAAACCAAAAAAAAAAAAAGTAAAATAAAAATAAAACCATATAAAAACCGTGAGGAAAAAAAAGAAATATCTTGAATTTCTTAATAAACATTCAGAGTTAATACAGAGTAACTTAACATTTAAATACCAGTGGCTGGTTTATTTATTTATTATTTATTTATTTGATTTGTTCCCTATGGTAGACTACAAGAACTGGAATGTAGCTTTGGGTCCAATGCCTCGTGCTGCCAAAACAAAAAGTAAAGGCTTTTCAATTGTCAGGGGTATAGATAGGGATTGATGTCAAAATTCTAAACAAACAGACTTAATAAATTCTAACTTTGCTTCATTAAAAAAAAAAAAAAGACCCAGATATGCTGAAGTAAGTCCATTGATTAACTAGAAATATTAAGGCCTGTACTTTAGTTGGCCTAACTTTATATATTAAAATATTGACTGAATTATTTAGGTGTGTTTTGCTATATATTTGTATAAAACTACTTTGGGCCCTAGGTCTTAACGAAGCTCAACAGTGAGGGTCCTGGAAGCTCTGCTCTCTATTATAAAGAGAATCCCAAGGGCATAATCATAACCTTCCCCCAAATGGCCCTGCCAGTTTTCCCATCGCAGTAAGTGGGCCCGTCCAAGGTCTGGTTCTGTAGTCTAAAACCTATGTGTTACACTTAACACCACTCTCTCCCTCACTGCTATACATAATCAGGAGTCAAACAGATTTTGCCTCGAATAATTCTCAAATGCATAAATTTTCTTTCTCTGCTGTTATCTGTCTACTACAGGCAACCTGAATCTCCCTCCAGAACTAGAGAAATTCTACTAGAAGTAGTCTCCAGGGGCTTTTGAAATGGCTCAGCTATTAAAAGCACTTGTTACTCTTACAAAGACTTAGGTTCCGTACTCAGTACCCGTGTGGCAGCTCACTACCATCCATAACTCCAATTCCAAAGGCTCCTGTGACTCTTCTGATCTTCCAGGACATAAGGTACACATGTAGTGCACATGCATGCAAGCAAAATACTCATAAGCCCAAAATACAATAAATAAACCTAAAATAACCAAACTGATCGCTAGGTGATACAGATGAGGGGATCTCCCCATGCCCCTGTGCACTGAGCAGGCATTAAAATCAGTTACTATTAGTTAACACTAAGGTTAAATGTACATTGTAAGCTCCTCTTCTGCTATCATTGTCTAATAACTAAGCACACACTGGGGCATGAAGATATCTCATTAGCAGCTCTCAGACTCTCCCTCAATTCTCCAGATGACTTACACAAAAGAACAAATGGGTCTGACAGATAACCAGATAGCCCTGAACACTCTACAGATACCTCAAGAAAGCTATATATTGACTGCAGCTTATCACTCTGGCTCCTGAAGGGGCAACCCTGGGACTGCCTAAACAATTGTACCAGATTTCTTGCTTCCACAAGCATCAGTGAACTCTAGACCACCCTGCCACCATTTCCACTTTGGACAGAGCGGGGGGGGGGGGGAGGGGAACTCCTACTGTTGCTAGAGCAGGGAGCTTTCTGTGACTGATGATGGCCTAGGTGGTAAAGGCACTTGCTGCCAAGCTTAATGACCTTGGGTCTTGCATGGTGGAAGAAGGCAGACTCTTGATAGTTGTCTTCCTGAGTAGCCCCTTCAGGAACCCCATTCTCACTGGAAACAGGCACCCTGAATGGTCCCACCAGCGGCTGAATTGGGGCAGCCAAGCTGGGGCAGCAAAACAGTTCAAGAGTATCCAGAGAAGATGACAGAAACAAAAATAACAAGAGAATAGAAATCTGAAATGAATAGAGGCTGGAAGGAGTCAGAGAGGAAAACCTGCAGGCTCTGGTTGAAGAGCTCCAGAGAGCTGTCAAGTCTTCAGGGCTCCGCCCCCAGGCTGAGAGCTTTAACCACAGCCATGCCAAGAGCCAAGAGTTCAGATCCCAGAAGCTGGAAGGCCAGAACACCTAGAGGATACTGCCTGACCACTGCCGCCAAACACTGCCAGAACCGAAAGCTGCTGGATACCAGCATTTGAGGAGTTCCTCTGCCTGCCTGAGACTTCTGTCCAGGTAGAGAGAAGAGCCACAGGGCAGGTGATCAGTTGCAGAGCCATCTTTGCAGTACTCCACTTGCTCACCATGGCTTGGTTCTCAGCAAAGATCCAGGCAATCTTTTCAAAACATGGACAGCCAGTCCAACAGCCCAACAGCCTTCTTCATGGGGCTGTCCCTACCCTCTGCTCCCACTGCTCTCCTTGGTTCCAACTGCACCCTGACCTAGCACACCTCCCCATCTCTGAGGCCCATGCCCTTCCTTTCCCACATCCTGGCTAAGTCATTCATTCTTCAGATCTCAGCCAACCCATCTTCCTTGAAACCTCTTTTCTGCCCTGCTTCTCACTGGGTTTCTGTGCTGGCTGGTGTTCTCATGCTAATTAATTTGCAGGAGGTGCAAAGGGGAAGCGGCCCCATGGGAAGGCTGCCCAGAAGGAAACAGGGTAACAAAGATAAAAATATAGATTTAGAAAATGTTAACTCAGGAATACTGGAGGGGAGTGTGTGCTAGCTTCAGGAAGGTTTGGAAGTGCCCAAACATTAAGCAAGTTATATAAAGGTTGTGTATATTGGTCTTTTCACTCACGAATCCAGAGCTGTTGGGCAGGTGCAGAGACAGGAGCATAGAGTAGATCTTCTAAATATTTACCGCTACAGTTCCTCTTCATAGAGCCGTGTTCCTCATCTATACTGCAGCTATGCAATGTTGAGTGTTTATGACTAGAATCTCTCTTCCTCACTCTGTGTTTTTCTCATCTGTCTCTACATTTAATAAGAGACACAAATAGTAACCATTCAGCCTGTTCAGTGTACAAACATATAACTGAATAAATGAGGCAGAAATCCACTTATTACCATATGCTAAATCTCATTTTTCTCTAATGATTTAGAATGTTACCTTTGGTTGTAGAATAACTGGCATGAGAGCTACCTTCATTTTCTCTGAATCTCATTAGACTCATCTTCTAAAAATTATAGGGACTTTGTCTGACTCAGATTTGAACATAACACACTTGCTAAGAGTTCAAGAGCTAAGGCTGACGTAGTAGCATGCACCTGTAGTCTCAGATACTTTAGAGCGGCTGTTCTCAACCTTCCTAATGCTTCTAAATACAGTTCTTCATGTTATAACCCCTAATCATAAATTGTTTTCACTGCTACTTCATAACTGCAATTTTGCTGCTGTTATGAATTGTAAAGATCTGATATGCAGAATATCTGATATGCAGACTATCTGATATGTGACCCTTGTGAAAAGGTTGTGTGACAATCCCCCCCCACACACACACACACAAAGGGGTCGTGACCCACAAGTTGAGATTTGCTGCTCAAGAGGTGAAGCTGGAGAATCACTTAGGCCCAAGAGTTTAAGACCATCAAGACCCCTTCTCAAAATCAAAACTTAGAATTTTAAAATATCCAGGCTAGATCCCATTCTGATCCCTAATATTTACTATGTGACTTCATGGCCAGTGTCCTAACCTGTCTGCATACGGTTCTCTACACCTGTGAAAACAGGGATAGAACAGTACCTACCTTAAAAGGCTATTGTGAAGGCTAGAAGTGTGTGTGTAAGTGCCCACCCCAGCTTGCTCTTATTCCACAAATAATTGCTACGGTAACACAAAGCAATAAGCCTCTATAGGCAATCATCCAAAAACACTGCAATAAAAGGAAGCAGCTCCTGCAGAGCCTCTCTGAAGCCTACCAATGTCCAACAAAGATAGTTTCCAGGCAGCCCAAGGCAACAGAACCCTGCAAAGATATAGAGGAAGAATGTGTGTGTAGTACAAGGCACTCTTGGTGTGGCATGATGACAAAGCTTTCTCCAATTCACCTGTGTGGGAGGGGCGGGGGTGCTTGGGGGAAGGGTTTGTTTTAGTGAGGGTTGTTATAGGGGTTGTTTGGGAGAAGGGGTTGCTTGGGGAGGATATTTTGGGGGTTACCTTTGAGCCAGTGTCTTACTCCATCACCTAGGTTAGCATACAATCCTTTCTCTTGTTGACTCTACTTCCTGGGTACTAAAGTCGCAGACAGTTTTGTGCTAGCATACCTGCCTTCAAGCCTAGTCATTAAAACTAATAAGTATATTATCACTGTACTAATTGCCATAAGTCACAAATCATAAAAATCACAAAAAAACAGGGAACCAAGTAGTTAAGCAGACTCTGAGAAGCACATAAACACTCCATGACGTCATTCCCCTCAAGTCTTTGAAAGTACAACAAAAGAAAAACTAAGCTGAGCAGCTAACACATGGAACTATATATGCCATTAACATCTCAAATGATTCACAGTTTGGTTTCACACATTCACTTTTAATTCTGAATATCAACTGTCTCGAGTTGAAGAATTGGAATATGACATTTAAAATTTTTCATAAAACCAGGGATGATGGTACCCATACGAAATTGCAGCATTTAGGGAGCTAAGATGGGAATATCAAGACTTCCAGTCTAGCACAGGTTCAAGGTCAGCCTGGGCTGTCTAAAGACAAAAGCTCAAAGTCAAGTAATTTAGAAAAAAAACTACATTTATTTTCAAAGAAACACTCTTGTTCCTTAATTTTACTATGGTGAAGAAGAAAGAACTGCGGAGCTGCAAACCTTCACTGAACGCTTGGCATTCCTCCAGGCCTTTGACCTCTACATGCTACAATTTCTAATCTATATTTAAAAAGGATTATCTCATTAGCAAAGTATAATTGTTATTAATGCATGGCAATAACTCTCAATCCATTATACTAGATGCTCCCTCCCCCTCAAGCACCTACTCCCCAGGTTCAGAGAGTTGAACCTTAAGGCCTACTACCTGCTAAGCAAGTGTACTGGCTGGTTTTCAGTGTCAACTTGACACAAGCTAGAGTGATCACAGAGAAAGGAGCCTTCCTTGAGGAAATGTCTCCATGAGATCCAGCTGTAAGGCATTTTCTCAATTAGTGATCAAGAGAGGAGGGCCCAACCTATTGTAGGTGGTGCCATCCCTGGGCTGGTCCTATCCCTGGGCTGGTCCTGAGTTCTATAAGAAGCAAGCTGAGCAAGCCAGGGAAAGCAAGCCAGTAAGAAACATCCCTCCCATCAGCTCCTGCTTCCTGACCTGCTTGAGTTCCAGTCCTGATTTCCTTTGGTGATGAACAGCAACATGGACGTGTAAGCTGAATAAATCCTTTTCTCCCCAACTTGCTTCTTGGTTATGATGTTTTGTGCAGGAATATAAACCCTGACTAAGACAGCAAGTATCTACCACCAAGCCACACCCTCGGCCCTCCTCTTGCTTCCTGAGACAGGCTCTCAATACGTTTCTCCAGCTGTGCCTTAACTCACTCTGTAGCCCAGGCAGAAGCAGAAACTGTGACCTCTACCTAAGTTCTCATTTGGCTGAATTTACAGGCCTGGACTAATAGGACTGACTACACTGGACCAATTTTATATGTTTTAATTTTTCATTACAAAACATTAATACACTGGATATGGTGATATATACTTTTAACTCCAGAATGAAGGGGGTTGAGGCAGGAGGATCCTGAGTTCAAGGCTAGATACAATGTAGGATCTTGTGTTTAAATAAATAACATTAAAAAAAAAAAAAGATGACCTCTACTTAACTGTTTCACTGCTTTGTAAATCAAATAAAATTTTAAATAAATTTTCTTACTATATCAGGTAGTGTCTAAGTAATTTACATATTTATTTTTATTTTTTGTCTACACTTGCCCAAGTGCTTAGCTGTGAAACATGTGCATGCAATGCCCACAGAGGCCAGAAGAGAGTCAACATGGTCTGCAACAAAACGTGGCTACTCCCAGTCTTTTTCCAACCTACAGACAAATTAAGACATCTGCTGCAATGGTTAGTCTCTTCCAAAAGGTTTGAAGTCTTCAGCATCTGCCACAACTTGAAAACACTAGAACCCAAGGTCATACATACCTCAACGGATCCACTCCAAGAGAACCAGGATGGCTGTGACCATGGTAGCCTCTGCATTAGGGGCAGAACAGAGCACACGGAAACAGTGGATGCCCTACTGGGATGCAAACTTGAACATGTCATACTTAGAATTCTGTGGTCATGCAGAGGACACCCCATAGTAAGAAAGGTGCTTTCTGGAATGTGTCCAATACACAACCTTCAAGCTTAAACATAAACATGGCCACAACCTTCTAATCTAAACAGAAGATTTCTTGACTTGGCATGACTGACTTGAGACAGGGTTTCTCTGTGTAGCTCTGGCTGTCCTGGAACTCACTTTGTTCGAACTCGGAAATCTGCCTGCCTCTCCCTCCCGAGTGCTAGGATTAAAGGCGTGCACCACCACGCCCGGCTTATGACTGACATTTTGAGACCAGCGATTTTTTGCTGTGTGGAGCTATCCTGGACCTGTATATTTCTGCTTCCATCCACCAGATACATTGTCTTTATGCAACAACTGTAAGTGCCTTTAGACACTGCCTAATGGGGGGAGGGGCACCAAAAATTCCCATCTCTGAGAAACACTGCTCAAACAGTCCCAGGTAAGAAGCTGAGTCCAGACTTGTTTTCTCTCTGAATGATATTTTCATTACAAAATTACAAAAAAAATAAGGTATGGTCATTGTTACAACTCAAACCTAGAAGTTAACCACTGATAAGTTTGAAGGGTACACACTTTAACTACAAACACACATGCACATCATATCTGCACAGAACAACACATATTTCCCTTTTAAAGTTCTTTGGCTTTATTTCTTCCATTCAAAAGTATGTTATGGTTATGCATCCATCCCTATTCTTTCTTCCTAAGTACAGAGTGGTCTGCATTATGGGTCCTTGTCATACTCGAAGGTTTCACAGGTGGGTATCTATGTTGTGTGCACTAGGATCTGTTTCCAATGACGATACTATAGAAAATGCTGTAAGTAACATCCTTGTACATCTGCCGTCCCTGTCTTATGCAGGGGCTGACTCTTAGAAGTGCGACCTCTAAGTCAAGGGTGTGCATTTCTTCAGTTGTGCTACATGTTGCCAAGAGTCTTCCCTAACCCCTTCATAGGCTACATAAGAGTGAAATAAATCATGTACCTAAAAAGGTTTGTAATGGTGAGAGATATACTCTATTCCCGACCCAAAATTGAAGGCATTCCTGGAGTAGTTAATCCTACCCTCTGAGGCTCCTTGTATCTTTTTTTAAGTTAACAACAAAAAAAATGACTTTAATGCCTCTTTTAAAAAATTCTCCTTGCTGCAGTCCTAGGAGAGCTATTTTAAGAGATACCAGGATAAAGCAGGGAACATAGCATTCGGTTAATACAGGGGACTAAGCATGCACTAACTCAGCACTTTCAGTGTGACAAATAAGGCCAGTATGCTTACTAATCATTGTTTCAGTATTACAGATGAGTGCAGGGGTGTTGTTTTCAATTGATTTTTAACACAAAATCACAGGACACAATTACACTGCAAATGCTATTACAAAGCTCAGTTCTACATCTTTCCCTGACTCTCAGAACCTGAGGAGTAACACAATGACCTCAGGCAGTGTTAAGTTTAGGTCCAGTCAACAGTCCTCAAGGAGGCCAAAAAGAGGCTAAGCATAATCAAAATCAAATAAATGCAGAGTTTGCTACTTTAGTTTGGCACTAGAAATCTTTCAGTGGGTAACAAATACTTAATCTTTCAATGGGTAACAAATATTTAAGCGAGTACATTGACAGCATTAGGAAATAAAACACCTGACGGGCATAAGAAGCTGCAAGCCTATCTGACCTTCATAAGACTCCTGCAAACCTTTTCCCCCGGAGCCATGGGGGTGGCACACCACTGTAATCCCAGAGTGTGCTGGTCAGGACAATCAGGAGATGACGGCCATTCTTACCTACCTAGCTGAGACTGAATCTTGTTTCAGAATTGTCCAGTTATGAGCAAATAATGACTTAAGGAAATACAGAAAGATGAAGACAAGAACCAGGCATATAGTCTCAGCACTCAGGTGGCAGAGTCAGGAATTCTTCAGGAGTTTGTTGTTAGAATTTAAAATTGTATGTGTATGTGTATTTGGCTTGCATGTATGTATGTGTATTTTGCTTGCTTATATGTATGTGCACCACATGAGTGACTGATCCCTTCATAGGCCAGTAGAGAGAACTGGATCCCTTTGAACTGGAGTTTGGAGGTTGTGAGCCATCATTTGGGTGCTGGAAATCGAACCCAGGTCCTCTGCTAAGATAAGTGCTCTTAGCCAATGAGCTATTTCTCCAGCCTAAGACTTTGATCTTAAGGTCAGCCTCAAGGACCCCTGAGTTCAAGGGTAGCCTAAGCTACATAGTCACAGTGAGACCTTGTTTCAGGAAAGAAACAAGAAAAGGGAAAGGGGGAAGAGAGCTGCTTTGTGGGAACAGGGAACTAGTTCTCGTTTTCTTGGCTTCTAGCAGGCTTTTCAGATTTTTTAAAATCTATGTGTCTGTGTGTGCCATGTTTTGAATGTGCATACAGAGGCCAGAAGAGAGCACTGAATTCTCTGGAGTTAGAGTTTCAAGTGGTTTAACGGCTTCATGTGGGTTCTGGAAGAGCAGCAGGTACTTTTATTTCCCTCTGGGTAGCCCTGGCTGTCCTGGAACTCATGTAGATCTGCCTGCCTCTGCCTCCCAGGACTAAATGTGTGTGCTACCACACCCCAGCAGCAAGTATTCCTAACCACTAAGCCATCTCTCCTCTCCTGCCCTAGGTTTCTTTCTTTTTTAAAAAAGTTGTTCTTTTTGAAAAAAAAAAAAAAAAATTACTGGGAATTGAACTCCGGACTGCTGAGCCATCTCTCCAGTCCCAAACCCCAGGTTTCTATTAGTTTTATGTAGTTTAGGCAAACATTCGCTACTTTCATTGGATCCTGAGAATGATACTAATTGACACAAATGGGAACTTACCTCGATATCTCTCTTACTTAAAGTGTGTTACTCTACACAGCAGTGGCTACATATAAAAATGACATCAACCTGGGCTACATGAGACCCTGTCTTAAAAACAAGCAAGCAAGCAAACAAACTCAAGTACAGCCAGTACAGCATGAATCTCACAAACTTCCCTTGGAAGCTCAGAGACATTTGAGCCGCAGGCCCTGCCTCTGACCTTCTGAACCCCCATATGCCCTTAACAAACCCTCAAGGGGTCCCTTCACACAGTAATGTATGAGAGGCTTTTCAACAAAACTACCGGAGTGGGATCCTCATGAGTCAGGGAAGAACAATTCTGACCCATAGGAAACATCTGAAACACTCTGGAGACATTTCTCAGTAGGGTGCTGGTAGTGGCTCACAAATAGAGGTAAGACCCTTTCCCACAGAGATGTTGTAAACACATTAAATAGCCAGTTCCTACAGGGATGCTATTGACATGCTACATGGCTAAGAGCCTTTCCCACAGGGATATCGTAAACACATTAGATGGCCAGGATTTGAGATCAATCTGGTCCAAAGAGTTAATTCCAGTACAGCCTGAGCTGCATAGGGAAACCATGTCTCGGGGGATGGGCATGAGCAGGTGGGAGGGTAGAAAAGTTCCAGAGAGGGCAATAGAAACCAAGGAAGGGAACACCCAAGCCACAAAGATAATGCCAGATATCCAGTCCTAGAATCATCTCAGTCATCATAAATCCATCCATATATGAAAGTAATCTAAAGTATATGAAACCGACTCACCAAATAATGAAAAGTTACAGCTGGTTGAGTCATTGGCCAAAGGGATATCATGGAAACCCCCAAACACCTCAGTCTATTGTCAAGGCTTCTGGTTGTTTTCCACAAACTGATAGTGAGGCTCTATTGCTGAAGCCAACACTTGCATATCTCATGGAACACAGAGAAGCCACGCTGGTGCCTAACTAGAGCCTTCATCCCCACTGACTGATGTTCATGATCTTCCACGGTTCATGGAAGATATTCTACCACAAACTGCAATCTACAACAGTGACGTGACCGCATGACATCTTGGTGCTGTGGTAGCACAAACACTGTAGGAGTGACCAGCCATTCTCTAACTGGACCTAAGGCTGACTACATAAAACAGAACCTGTGCCTGACACTGCTCTGGTGGCCAAGAACCTAAGACTGGATAGTCCACGGGTCTAGAAGAAAACCAAAGACTACTGTTCCGCTAAAAGGACAAAGCAATAAAATGACTCCTAATGACATTCTGCTCTATTAACAGATCAATGTCTCAGCCACCATCAGTGAGGCTTCCTTCTGCAGTAGATGGAAACACAGAGACCACAGCTGGGCAATGTATGCAAGGGGGGGGGGGGGAGACAGTCAGAGATGTTGGAACGTTTAGTCTAAAATAGGACATCTTTATTAAAGCACTTTCCTTAAGGGCTCAGGGAACTGTACAGAAGAAGAGGCAGAAAGACTGAGAGCCAGAGGGATGAGGGATGGATGTCATCAAGAAAACACTGCCTTCAGGACACAACAGGACTGACACACATATGAACCCACAGAGACTGTGGCAGCATGCATAAGGCCCTGAACAAGTTCAAGCCAGACAGTGTCACAGCACTGAGAGGGGAAGTGGGCACAGGCTCCCACTTATAACCAAAAAGTTACTTCAAAATGACAACCTCTTGTAAAGGAAAAAAATTTAATTTTTTTCAGTGGAGTCTCACTGGGTGTATAAAACACACTTAAGCCAGGGCAGTGGTGGGGCATGCCTTTAATCCCAGCACTCGGGAGGCAGAGGCAGGCGGATTTCTGAGTTCGAGGCCAACCTGGTCTACAGAGTAAGTTCTAGGACAGGCAGGGCTACACAGAGAAACCCTGTCTCAAAAACAACAACAACAAAAAACCACAATTAAGAGTAAGCCTCATGCCTAGCAGTTGACTGCCAAAACAAAACAAACTCAGTGATTTTTTTTTTTTTTTTTTTTTTTTTTTGGTTTTTCGAGACAGGGTTTCTCTGTGTAGCCCTGGCTGTCCTGGAACTCACTTGGTAGACCAGGCTGACCTCGAACTCAGAAATCCGCCTGCCTCTGCCTCCCAAGTGCTGGGATCAATGATATTTTTGTAGATATTTTTGCCTCATATTACTTTGTTTGGGCTTTTGTTTCATTTTGTTTTGTTGTTTTGTCTTACTGGTCTTTTGCTTGTATATTATGGTTTCTGATTTAGTGGGATTTTGTTTTGTTTGTGGTGTGTGTGTTGCATTTTTCTGTTTTGTTTTTGTAATTCTGGATTGTTTACCTGTTTGTTTTCTAAGGAGAGAAAAAGAGACTATTTCTCTGAATGGGCATAGAGTTGTGTGGGTGGGGAGGCAGGGATGATCCAGAAGGAGCTGGGGAGAGGAAACTGTGATCAGAATATACTGTATGAAAAAAAAATTCACTAAAAGTATATATTTAAAATATTAACCCTCCAAAGTTAAGTGCCTGGTCTGTATCACTTTCGTTGGCCGATTAAAATATGAGGTTAGCTAAGAATAGTGACTAAAAGCAAAGCCCCAGTCAGACTCCCCAAGTTCAAATCTAGATTGTCTCATTCATTAGCTGCAGCCTAGACCAAATCATATAAATAACTTGTATGTCAACCTCATCATCCGATGAAGTAAGCTCTAAAGAGGCAGAGGATTGTTTTTACCGTCATCTCACCGGCACCTAAGACACTGATTTGTCCTGAATGAATCCTGCAGGGTGAGCTGATAGGAATAATACTTCACACACTGCAGGTTGTTTCACGGGAGTTAGAACATACAACGCCGGAGCTCTGCACGCATGCTCAATAAATAATACTTTCTTTAAAAATCATGAATGATAAAAGTGAAGTTGACAGCCACATGAGTGTATTTCTATAAAATTATCTTACCTTCCTTTGATTGAAGAACATATACTAAAATAAAATTTCAACCACTTAAAACGTCGCACAGCTAAGAACTGTACCTAACTAATGACTGTTTAATTTCCATAACTGTCCTCATCACAGGTCAGTTCAGAGACCTATATCATCTTAATGTACTAGTAAATTATATTTCATCGCAGACGGAATTGCCTTCCAGGCTGCCTTCCACAGCTCTGTGACCTTCAGTCAGCCAAATAGGTATGGATTGCTGCTGGCTGACAAGACGAGAATTCCTTTTGTCTGGGAATTGGCTCATGGGAAACCGTAGGAGTTATGATGAGAACGTAAGATGAATATGAGAACAATAAAACATAAATATAAAATCAATTCTCCGAAAAACATTCGCCTCCACTCTATCATCTTAAAGGGAGAGATAAGGAGTCAGCAAAGTTGAATATGCCATATATATATATATATATATATATATATATATATATATATATATAACCTACAACCAGTTCCTAGGTCTCTTAACTCCACACAGAACTTTGGCCACTGAGAATTCAGAGGTAGTAGAATACAAAAGCATATTAACATTTATTTCCAAATGCGCAACAATATCACTCTGTATCAGTGTCCTCTTCAAGACACTCATTTAGAATGCACAGAACTTAAGAAGTTTAGAGCTGTACAGGGGAATATGTAATGGCCTTTTCTTACAAGTGAGAAAATATCCAGGGTGATATTATTATTCCACCCACTCATTTATAAACATCTACTGGTCTTCTATAATAGGCCAGGTATTAAGGATACGAAGATAAACAGAAAAGCGGAGCAGCTCTGGAGGGTTGGGAGATGGCTCAGCTTGTCAGGGTGTCTGCTGCACAGCACAAGGACATAGATTTAACCCACAGCCAAATGAAAAAGGCCTGGCAAAGCGTCCTTTTAATCTGTAAAACTGCCCTAGAATCCCAACACTAGACAGGCAGAGTCAGGCAGGATTGTCAACTAGCCTATCCTAATCCACGGGCCCCAGACTGTCACAAACAAAAACAAGCAAGCAAGCAAACAAACAAACAAACAAAAAACGACCACATTGGACAGCCCCCCACACCCCGGGAACAATACCCACGGCTGACCTCTGGCCTCTACCAGCACATGCACATACCCACACACAAAGGAATCAGATCTTAAGGAGCTCACATGGGGTTAAAACTATTATTCAGATGGTTATTAAAGAAGTCCCACCGAGTGGGAAAAGGAGGAGGTCATCAACTCAGGGTAAAACACCAAGTCCTGCAAGAGTTAGCTGTTTACACCAATGAAGACTCAGCGACAATGATTTAATCTTAAAAAAGAGAAACCTTTTCAAATTCCTAGCTCCATCAAGAGAGGCAGGGACACCCTTTTCTAGGCTGTCAGGCACTGCCTGGCGTTTTATATGCACCAATCAATCCTGAAAACGGATGGGAAAAGCAAGCAGTGCTGTCCTGTTTCAAGGGACGAAAGCGGCAGAGAGAATTCCGACCTAAGACAAGACACATTGGAGACATAAACCCAGACAAGGGCATCCATCCCTTTCCTTCTCTAAACTGTTTACACTCTACAAAGATTTCATCTCCTAGTAGACCGATCCTGTAATCGGGAATCCTAGCCTGCGAAGTTACCATTTCCTAAAGAAAATCAGGACTCGCAGTTTAAGAACCTTAAGGAAAGAAAGGTCCGCCAGATTTCCTCAACTCAATAAAACCCGAGCTTAGACGCAGCGACCCTCCACTTAAAGGAGCCGCACCATCTCCAGTATAAGACACACCACAGGTGCTCCAGAAACGGTAGTATTTTTTTTTTTCCAAAGTATTTTAAAGGGCTGACTAAAATATGCTAACGCACTGTAAATTCAAAGTACTAGCTAGACTGATTTGTTTGTTTCTATCCCAAGCCACAACATCTGAAACGCCAACCGGGGGAGAGAGACGGGGCGCGGGAGAGCTTGGAGGGTCGGGCTGGGAGGGTGGTACGCGCGCGAGCCTTGTTCCAAAGGAGCGAGGAACCCAGATACAAGCCTTGAGTCCCTAAGCCTGGGCATGTGAACTGCCTAGCAAACGTTTCTTCAGCAAAGGTTTGCTTCTTCTGGCCAAGATGCTGCAGGAGTGAGGGAGGAGAGGGTAGACTATAAAGTCTCAAAGGCGAGCATTAAGCCCAAAGTCTCCACACCGAGAACCAGCCACCAAGTGGGAAGCCTGATGACAGCCGCACGCTCTTGGAAAGTTGTACCGAGGCACGCCCTACACCAGCCGCCCAACGGCGACAGCCCCGGAACGCCAAAACCGGCCTTTCTTTTCATTTGGGTGCTAACCTGGAACCTCACCCCGAATTTTCAGAAGAAAGGGAAAGGGAGCGGAGCCCCGCTGCGCGGCCCCGCGCCCCTCAGCCCCGCCCCGGCTCACCTCCCCGCGCGCCCCGCGCCGCCCCGGCCGGTCGCCAGCGCCCCGCCAGCAGCTGCACCATCAAGAGCAGGCGCAGCGCGCGCCGCCGCGACCCCCGCGCCGCCATCGCCCGCCCGCCCGCCCGCCGACGGCTGCCTCGCGAATAACTCCGGACCCAGAGGGCCCGAGCGCGCGGGCTGCCGCCGAACTCCGCTCGTTCCTCGGGAGCCGCTAGCCGCTCGCCGCTCGCTCTTCAGCTTCTGCACGAAGCCCACCTCACCGCTCCGTAGAAGGCCCGCGGAGCCCGAGGGCGGAGCCGCGGCGCTTGGCCCCGCCCCGATGGCCGGGAGCCCTGCGCCCGGAGCCCACACCCTGTCCTTCTAGGCTCCGCCCCGGGTCCAGCCCCATCAACTCGTAGCTCCGCCTTTCCCACACCTGGCGCTGCCCTGTCACCCCTTCTCAGCCTTCTGCAAGAGTTGTGACAGGTGCGAAGACTGTCCTGACGTCTGTTTTGTTGAGGTTTTGTTTCCTTTGGAACTGTAAACTCTGGATCCCCGAGTGAGCCAGCAAGACTGCCTCCCTGCTGTGGACTCTCATGCCCCTGCTGTAGATGCTAAGTGATCCATATCAGGAAACCTGCCTGCATTCGAGATCTGCAAGACCATCCTGGTCAAATCACTCTTCTTTTGTGCGTCTATTTTCTCTTCCTTGTAGATGAGATGGATAAACTAGAGGACTCTGAAGGACAGCTGTGACTGACAGCCCTGACATTCATTCAAGTCATCCGCGAAAATGATAGGCAGTTGCTTCCAGAGTAGGCCATGCTGCCTGTGCGGCCATCACTAGGCATTGTAAATATTAGTACCTTCGACTGCCACCGCTCCCTTACAACTTTGATGGAGATCGATGCTGACTGTGTCACAAATCCCTCTAGACTCTACACTGTATCTCATTGCCTCTGCTCATAATTGATTAGAACGCTTCATTTGGTTGAAGAGATTCAGGAAAATTATCTTTAAACTTCAGTGGCAGAGCATGCCAGATTTTTCACAGAAAATTATGGAGTTGGCACCTCTACAATTCATTATAGGCAGAAATCTCACTCCAACCTTCAGACTGTATAAATCTGTTCAAAGTGAGACCTGGTTGCAAAGAATCTTAAAGGCAAAAGCCATTTAAGACCTTTCCCCCCTGGTCCAAGTATATCCAGAGAAATGGAAACTGTCCAAATGGGTGAGTGTATTTAAGAAGGCAAGTGAAGGGACCAGAGAATAAAAGACGTGTATGGTGTTCACAAGGCCAGTTGTTAATTACACCTCTGCACAAGAATGAGACAGTGCCTAACCCCCTATACAACAAATATATACTTTGAAGAATTTATAGGACTTACAGCCAATAATACCATTTGTCCTAGCTGTTGTTTGGGTGACTTTATAGCGTTGTTCTCTCTACTTTTACAGCTAAGGAACGTGGAGACTAGAGTTGAATAATTACTGAAGATCACAATACCTGTCAGTGGTAAAGCTGGGTAAATGGTTGTTAGCTCAGCCACAGTGAGCATAATTAGAACTTGAATTGCTCCGGAGTGTTAATCTACAGTCACAAGAGGACAGTTACCTACATCATCTCTGCAATACATTGCCTGGGATGTCTTGGGCACTTTTAAACCCAGGTAAATAATCTCAGTACACAATGCATTCATCTTGGATGCTTTCTCCTCTAGGATGATGTGCTAACCCTTCACATTTGCCAGCTGTGTGTCTGTTCCTATATCGTTGGCAGGCATCTCCACATTGCTAGGACACACTGACTGACCCATAGACAATGAAGGCTGTTGAGCAGCCACTGCCAAAATTCTCCTGACATAGCATCTACCCACTAAATGTCTAACATTTAGCTAAAGGAACTATCATGCAGTTTGTTTTTTTGTCTTGTATTGCTTTTGCTTTGCTTCGTGTTCATATCTGTGTGCCAGTATTTGTATGTGCATATGGGACCCAGAAGAGGCCAGGGTTGGAACCTTTGGAACTGAGTTAACAGGTAGTTGTGAGCTGGGGATGGGGTTTGGTGCTGAGAATTGAACTGTAGTCCTCCAGAAGAACAAAGGTGTTCTTAAGACCTGCGCTTGGAGCCCAGAGCCTTTGTAAAAAGCTGGACGTGGCTGCATAAGCCCTCCTAGAACTGTGTGGGGTGGAGTCAGGAGAATTGCTGAGGCTCTCTGGCCTCTGGCCCTAACTCTAGGTTCAGCAAGAGACTCTGTCTCAAAGGAAAGGGGTGAGTGACACAGCAGGACAGCTGATATCCTTTTTTGGCCTCTGAACTCTCAAGCATTTGAATACATACTCATGTGCATATACCCACACGCCAGAAAAGAAATAAAATAGAATTTAATAGTGATCTTACTGACCTGGCTACATATGTGAGATGTAATATGTATTTTAAATATACAAGTTAATTTACTCTCCAGCAGCAACACTAAGAAGGTACTTTTATTGCCCCCATTTTGTCTTAACTTCCTCTCCATCCCTTTCAGAAGCCCGTTGGCTTCAGTAATCTTTCCCTTCTTCCTATGTAGACCTACATGCTGGGCGAAGCAGTGCAAGACTGTAACCTCAGCACTCAGGAGAGGCTGAGGCAAAGGCGGCAAAGCAGTGCAAGACTGTAACCTCAGCACTCAGGNGACTGTAACCTCAGCACTCAGGAGAGGCTGAGGCAAAGGCGGCAAAGCAGTGCAAGACTGTAACCTCAGCACTCAGGAGAGGCTGAGGCAAAGGCACCATGAGTTCCACACAAGCTTATGTTGTACAAGGACACACACACACACACACACACACATCAATCGATCCATTCTTATACTTAGATGTTAGCCTTACCTCTAGGCTCGAGTGAGCCTGGCAATGAACTTGAGACCATTAACATTAAACACCACTTACTGTATCCCAAAGTATTCTTTCCTGTTATCCTTCCCATCAATATCCAACAAATTACTCACACTTGGAATCTGGAAACCACCCCTGGCCCCCATCCCACCCCTGCCCCCACTCCCAGATCACTTACTGAGTTCTTCGAAACCTTAAGTGCAGATGGTAGCACGAGGAACATCTGAGAAACTGAATCTTACATTCTTTCCGTGACTTTTCAAAAAATGCCATTGCCTTCAGACCAAGATGTAGACCTCTCGGTTCCTCTAGTGCCATGCCTGCCTGGACCCTATCATGCTCCTGCCTTGATGATGGTGGACTGAACCTCTGAACCTGTAAGCCACCTCATCTGTTCTTAGGTCTAGCCATGCTGGCTCCTTCACTCTCCAGAGCAAGCAACCCAGTCCTATCAGGGGACTTTCACACATGCCGGTTAACTCTGCCTGGACTTTTCTTCCCTTCACCCTTCCTGTTCCCTGCTTTGCCTACCTCCTAGTGCAGTTTCAGCCCTGGCATTATCTGCCACTCCTTGAAAGACAAGCCAACCTTGTCAGCCTTCATCATGACCCCATTTCCCATCCTTCACTACTGTGTGAGTCAGACTGCATTCCTTAGGGATAGGGAGGAAGAGAGAGAGAGAGAGAGAGAGAGAGAGAGAGAGAGAGAGAGAGAGAGAGAGAGAG
>NC_034599.1:49903127-49917741 GCF_900095145.1 Mus pahari | reverse complement strand
GAGAGAGAGAGAGAGAACGGGAAAGGAAAGGAAAGGAAAGGAAAGGAAAGGAAAGGAAAGGAAAGGAAAGGAAAGGAAAGGAAAGGAAAGGAAAGGAAAAGAAAGGAAAGGAAAGAAGAGAAAGGAAAAGAAAGGAAGGAAGGAAAGAAAGAGAGAAAGGAAGGAAGGAAGAGAGAGAGAAAGAGAGAAAGAAAGAGAGAAAGAAAGAAAGAAAGAAAGAAAGAAAGAAAGAAAGAAAGAAAGAAAGAAAGAAAGAAAGGTGTCTTAGTGAGGGTTTTACTGCTGTGAACAGACACCATGACCAAGGCAACTCTTATAAGGACAACATTTAATTGAGGCTGGCTTACAGGTTCAGGGGTTCAGTCCACCATCATCAAGGCAGGAGCATGATAGGGTCCAGGCAGGCATGGCACTAGAGGAACCGAGAGGTCTACATCTTGGTCTGAAGTCAGCCAGAAGACTGTCTCCCATGTGGCTAGGAAGAGGTTCTCAAAGCCCACCCCCACGGTGACTCCAATAAGGTTATACCTCCTAATAGTGCCAGTCCCTGGGCCAAGCATATTCAAACCACCACAGAAGGAAAGCCAGCTTTGGCTCATGGCTCTCAGAGGCTTTTATCTTGGTCACTTGGCCACTCTGCTTTAGGTATGTGGCAGCATAGCACACCATGATCAGAGCAAGTGGTGGGAGAAAGCTACTGAGCTCATGGGGACTGCAAGCAAACAGAAAGAGAGGAAGGGGCCAGGACCCCAAAAGAAATGCCCTCGATTGCTTAGTTCCTTTTATTAGGTTACCCCCGCCCCCAAAGTTCCATACCTCCCAAGAACACCATCAGGTAGATGACCTCAGGTAGAGACCAAGATTTCAACATAAGAGTCTTGATGGACATTTAGGATCCAAACTCTAGCAATCTTGTTTGTTACGATTTGTAATTCTCTCTAGATGCCCAGAGTGTGATTTCCCCTGATTTCTCCTGATAGGCAGCAGCTGTGCCTGGCTTATTCCCTGGTATATTGAGCACATGTTAGATGCTCCAAATGTTTATTCGATGAATAAATGAATGCTAATTTGTTAATTCACTATTCAGAGCTGGTGAACTAGAATGTAGTAGCAATTCTGATCCAGGTAACCTGACTTCCAAAGCTTTACAGTTTTGTTAAAGTGAACTTATAGCTCTCCCCTTAAGTCCGGTTAGTAACCTTTAACGTAGTCCCTTAAAACATAACCATGGGAAGTAAAGTTTGAAGAGTATTCAGTACAGCACCCAAAGGCTCACTAGATAGTAGCTATAATTATTTATGTGACAATTATTTTCAGACATGTTTTATTCTTACCAAACCCCTAAGCAAAGGGAATTTGGTAGTTTGGAATTAACATATGGAATATAAAAAGGGAATTAAGAGGCTAAAAAATTAATACAATAAGTCAAAAATAAACATTGTCATCTGCTGCTGGTATGACCTAATGAGTTGTCTCTTCTATTGATGCTGTTGTTGGCTTCTCCTCCCAGGAACCGGGTCATCCGAGCTAAATTCAGAGCTGAACAGTGTCCTCAGAACAAACCTTCCATTCATTGCTTTCATTACAGCTTGGTGATAAATTTTGCTGTGAGCCTTTAAAATGAAAGCCAAGCTGAAAAGTTAATTAAAGATAAAAATGGATTCTGTCAACTTTATTGCTGAAAGTAAATGAGTTGTCACAGATTAAAGGAACGAAATCAAGAACTGATAGGATATTAAACTTCAACTCCACAAAACAGACGCTGTAAGAAGCGAAAGTCCCTTTCAAGGGTTATTTCAGTATTACAATCAAAACACAAGACTGCAAACATAGATTCATGTAGAGCGCTTGGTTATTCTGTATTTATGCTTGGTGCATGTGTGTGTTCACACAGCACATTTGGAATTCAGAGGACAACTTAGGGAAGTCAGTCCTCTCTTTCCCAGGGACCAAACTTATACTGTTATTAGATTGCAATAGCTGTATTCACGTTTAATTAAACACGATCTATAAATATGTAATATATTCATATAATAAATATACATTTAAATTAAGTAACTTCATTTAAATATACATTTACATATAAACTATACATGAAACTCAGCTATCCTAATAGAATAATCACATAGTGCAACATGCCATAGATTTGACTGCTAGTAGAAGAACAAGTTAACAAGCAAATTATAATTCACTTATAAAATAGAAAATTATAATGTATCCAGAACATGTATATCAGCTCTTGTTTAAAATGAAGACACTGGGGTAGGGGGATGGTGAAGTAGGTAAAGCATCTACTGTGTAAGTTTGAGGAACTGAGTTCAGATTTCCTGCACCCACAGAAGATGCCATGCTGGGCAGGTAGGGACAGGCAGGTCTCTGGGGCTTACTAGACAGTTTAACCAAAATGTAGAGCTTGAGACGGTGAGAGACTATATCTCAAAAAGGAGACTGGAGAGAGACAGAGGAAAGCCTCCCGACTGGAACCTCTGCCCCCATTGTGTAGAAAGCATACCTGCATACAGTTGGGTACACACACACACACACACCCCAAGTGAAGATATTATCCCCACATTAGGAGGGTACAATGTAATATTCCAATCTCCCCAAAGTGTTAAAATCCTTTACATTGGAAGTGATAAATCATGTTATGAAAGTTTTTTTTCTTTAAGACAAATCTGGATTTCTGGAGATAGTCGCTCAGCAGATCTGCAATCACAGGTATGCACTGCTTAACCACAGAGGCTTGTTCATAGAAACGGGCTGCTAGGTGATTTCCTTACTGTGTGAACACCATGGAGTGTCCTTTCACAAACAAAGGCAGCCCTGACACCATTAAGAGATATCTTCTTGAGGAATTAATATGCCACACATGGAGTCCCTTGTTAACTAGGACATTGCTTTATTCAGGGTAGGAATTGTTTACTATCCAAGAGCTCAACACTTGTGATTAGTAAAGATAATTTATAATGAATAATTTGTCTTAAGCTATGGTTCTCCATCAATAATACTGTTACAAACTTAAACAAAGATATTAGGCCATTGTTATCATCTGTATAAGATGCAATTGCAAACATTCAATCCTGTGCAAAAAATAGAATTTAGATATTCTTTCCAAATGTAAACCCTATCCACTCCATATTTCTGTTCTAGATAGGATATTTATCTATGGTTACTCCTACATACGTGAAAAGTGAATCAAAAGTATCCATTCTACCGGAGGTGTGGCCACAGATGTTCTGGGTGTCTACAGTTGCTTGCCAGAACCGCCACTTCAGAAAGTAACTCATTGAACCAGACATGGTGATGCATGCCCGAAATCATAATACATGGTAGGCAAGAGAATCAGGAGCTTCAACGTCATCCACAGATGTTTTAAGGCTAGCCTGGTCTACCTGAGACCATGTCTACAAGAAAAGACAACCTACAAGATGGCTCAGTGGGTCAGGGCACCAGCCTGGAAGCCTGAGTCTGACCCCTGGAGCCACACCCACGTGGAAGGGGAAGAAGAGATCTGCCTCCACAGCACTCTCCACTGACCTCCGCAGGCACATTGGCACAGCAACCTCATAACACTAGTAAATAAAACAATAATAAACAAAACTTGTAAGCGAATTTACGAGTGCCAGTTTACTTGTCCCCAGACTATCCCACATTGATTTGTTTGTTTATTTATTTGCTTGTTGTTTTAATATTTATGTTTGTTGTGTATATGTGGGAGTATGGGTTCTCTCTCTCTCTCTCTCTCTCTCTCTCTCTCTCTCTCTCTCTCTCTCTCTCCTTCCTCCCTCCCTCCACCTTGTTTTAAGCTGAGTCTCTCTCCTTTCTGCTCTGCTGCCTGGTTCTCCTGCTTCCGTCTCCTGTTTGCATAGGAGTTGCTGAATTTTGGTTGCATAAGTCTCCTGTTTGCATAGGAGTTGCTGAATTTTGGTTGCATACCACTGAAACTGGCTTTTTGTGTGGGCTTGGGGGGTTGCGGTTGGCCCTTTATTTTGCTAAGCTATCTCCTTGCCCCTAAAATCTGATCTCCAAAAGGCCACAGAATCCATTTGCATATGTCATGAGCAAACTATCTGTATCAGTTAATGTCCAAGTTGCTCTTCAGACAAAGGGCAACTGCAGGAAAGATTCTGTTAGGTCCAGAATGGCCAGGGAAGCATGACTGCAGGCAGCCCCAGGGCAGCAAGGCCCCGTCCTCTGATCTTTGCTGCCTCCCATTCCAGCAGATCAGGAGACAGAGAGATGAATGCTGGCCCTCATCCGGCTTTCTCCTTTTCTCCATTTTTTTGGTTCTGGCTTCCAGTCCCTGGAATGGCACCAGCCACGTTCAGGGAGAGTCTTCCCTCCTAAGTTAAACTTTCTGGAAATGCTCTCACAGATGTTCTCAGAGATGTCTCCCAGGTGACTATAAGTCTGGGCAGGCTGATAATGAAGGGTTAACATCACACCATGTGCTGATACTTCCAGGGAAGTCAAGGTACAACGCCACCCAAGTGTTCTGCTTCCTTAACAATCTCTGAATCCTCTCCTCTCACCCACTCTTCTAATTGATTTAGCCAGGATTCCCTTTCTCATCCAGCTTCATTTCCTGTTGAATGGTAATTAACATCAAAAAGCAAAAGCTCCCTCGGAAGGTTAGCTTAATGAATGGCATTAATCATGCTGGAGAATTGATTATCTTTAATCTGATTCAGCCACCTAATCCAAGGATCTTAAAATTGGAAATCATTTGGTTCCTCGCCCCACAGCTGCCTCTCGAAGACAGGCTCTTTTCTTGGTCTTCTAATAACAAACCCAATTAATTTGAGGTATTTGCCATTATTTTTGGAAGACTGAAAATTTCTTGGAGAAAGCTATTTTAATCTTTGCTTTTATTTGGTCTTCTCTTTTGGTGAAGTAGAGTCAAAATCACTTCACACACACACACACACACACACACACACATCTGTGCGCACACACACAATTTATATCTATCTCTCTATAAATCTACCCACCTATCTTTCCAATACTCTGTGGGATAATAGATTGTAAAATATAGAACTTTCTTGGAGTATTAGGAACTGTGCAGCTATTACTCTGGTGTCAAACTTGAGTCTGAATCTTTACTCTTTCACTCTCTAGCTGCTCATTCACTCAATAAACATTTGAGGATGAACTGTATGACAAATTCTACATAGGACACAAACACAAAACNACTCTTTCACTCTCTAGCTGCTCATTCACTCAATAAACATTTGAGGATGAACTGTATGACAAATTCTACATAGGACACAAACACAAAACAGAGATTACAATAAAAAGAAAAAAATGCCTTTCTGACAAGGTGACCCAGACTAGAGCTGGAGATGGAGGAATTGCTGGCATACAGAATCCAGATGGAGCGAAGGAAGAAACTTGATATGAGGGAGGCATAGGGAGGAGTCCTGTGATGCATGATTGCAGGTTCCAGTCAGAATGAACTCTAGTCTGAGGACAACTGTGAACAGGGAACGGTTGAGGTTTAAATGGAAGACTGTATAATTTGGGGGCTGGTCCTTGGTACTTATCTTGTTCCTGTATCAAAATATCTGATCAAAGCAACTCAGGGAAGGAAGGACATAAGGAAGAAATGAAGGAAGCCACGGTAAGCAGCAGTAGTGTGAGGCCCCCTAGTTACGTTGGGCCCACAGTCCTGAAGCAGAGATGAATACTAACATTTTCCTCTGCCTTCAGTCCAGAACCAAGCCAATATAATGGTACAACCCACATTTACAGTGGGTTTTTCTACCTCAATTAAGCTATTAATCCCCTATGGACATTACCCAAGATTTGTTTCCATAGTGACTCTAAATCCCATCAAGATGACAAGATAAATCATCACACCCTCTTTAAGTGAAATACAATAGTACAAATACAAAGAAATTGGATACTTATGTAAAGTAAAAAGAACCCAACAAATGAGGAAACCTTAGTATGCAGGTTTTGTTTTATTTTTATAAAAACAGGGTCTCACCATGTAGCTGTGGCTGTTCTGGAACTCATTATATAGACCAGGCTGGCCTTTAACTCAGAGATTTGACAGCATCTACTTCCAAAGTGCTAATATTAAAGGTGTGTGCCACCATACTCAGCAAAGAAAAAAAATAGAGACTTAAAATACTGACAAACATCATAATATCCAGGAAATTAGGGTTTGACTAATGACCTGACACACCATATTGTTCTTGTCCCTACATTTCTTGGCATCGATAAGAATAGAATCCTTGGCTTATAATTTTGCCCACCTGCTACAGACTAGGTTTCAACTCCATGCATGGTCAGCTTTGTTCTCTTTCACCATTTGTAAATGTCCAGTGATAGGGCCCAGAGATGGTGTGTTTGTGGTGACATAACTTTCTATATATATACTTATGGTTGTGTGTTTAGTATGTGTGCACAGCTTCCTTTTAATGTGTGTTTGTACATGTGTGTGTGTGAGCACGTGTGTAGCAGTCTGAGAACAGCTTTGTAGAATCTATTCTCTTCTTCTAGCTTTATGCCGGTTCCATGGACCCTGGTCATCAGGCTTGTCTGACAACGGCTTTTGTCCACTGAGCTGTTTAGCTGCCTTCCAAGACACATGATCAGTCCTTGCATCTTCTTGATACAGTCACCAAGAGTTTGAGGGAGGTTGGTGTCTTGGGAGCCAAGCTTACATGGAGATGGGCAATAACCTTACCATGAAATCAGCTCTGAATTAATATAACATTTCACCATGGCCACTCCAGTATCTTCCTAATGAAGAACTTTCCTAAAGAAGTGTATAGATAGTGCACTTATTAATTACAGTTTAAACATTTATTGGGTGGAGGGCTGAAGAAATGATGGATCAGTGGATGACTTCAAAATGCTCTTGCAGAGAACCAAAGTTTAGTTCCCAGCACCATTGTTGGTTGGTTCACAGCTGCCTCTAACTCCAGTAGATCTGACTCCCTCTTCTGGACTCCACTGGCATATGAACTCTCATAATCACATACTCTCATACCCAGATATAAAATTAAAAATAAAAATAAATCGCTGAGCAGTAGTGGCGCACTCTGGAGGGAGAGGCAGGTGGATTACTCTGAGATCGAGGGCAGCCTGGTCTACAGGGTTGGATTCAGGAATCCAAGGCTACACAGAGGCTTTAAACCCTGTCTAAGGGAATAAATAAATAAGTAAATAAGCCTCTAAAAGAAGATTTTATTTTACTAAGAGCTAAGGGTTCACTATCTTGTCCAGGTTGGTCATGGATTTCCGGGCTCAAGAGAACCTCCAGCTTCATCACCACACTAGACTCAAAGGACTTATGAAAATTTCATGAAAAGCACGTGAGCAAGGAATACACTCTTAGTGTTCTTTCCAAACTATGGAAAGGGCTGAGTTTGAATCTTTGGCTTCATTATTACAGTAAAAGTGACCAGTTTACTAATGGAAAGCCAGTGTAGTATTTAAGACATATTTATATGTTCTGCCTTATGTTTTAAGACCATCATTCTAACCACTAAAGAATGGGTGGAGAACGAGTATGAAGTTGAGGGACGACAGTGATAGCTCACGCTGAAATGGTGTCCCAGGAGCTGCAAGACTTGGCATACGTCACTCAGTCTTTTTGGTCTTTGGATTTTTTTTCTCAACTGCGTAGTAGAACTGTAGGCACACACTGTGTGCTCAGCAGGCTGTCAGTAGCTGAACACCAGAATTTTAATTCCTCCTTTCCAAGGCCGTGTGAGAATGAGCACTAAGGATTTTGTGAGATGACTGACACATGCTGTTTTCTCTGCAAACATGACACATGGCAGCTTCTGTGTGGAGAAATGGGGCTCCCAAAAGAAGCAAAGAAAGAGCAGGACGTGTAGCCAGCACTTGCAACTTTGTATGTTCTTCTTTCTTTCTCCTCTTTCCACCCCATTTCTCCCACCCTTTTAATGCCCTAACACTAGATAGGTGAGAAAAGGGGACAGAAAAGAAAGGAGGTGATGTGATCATTAGTCTGCTTCCTACTGATTAGGGGCACAGAGTTCCTTGATTTTTGCAGTCAGGGTATCTACTTTCTTCTTTTTCTTTCTTCTTTGCCCACAACTATTTAAAAAACTGCCATCAATAGCAACCAACCAACAACCCACCCACCCACCAACAGCCCCTCCTCCAACAACTAAACAAGAAAATCCTCACCTCTCCAGGCTCTAGCATTTATATACCCTCTGAAGAGTTCCCACAATTCTAAACGTTACACTACTGCAACAACTATCGGCAACTGGCAAAGTCACACCCAGACCAGAGCATGAGGCAAATCATAGACAGCTGCTGTGGACAATCTGAAGCAGCCCCATATCCCACACCTGGGATTAAGATGAAAACATATTCTTATAACAGTCCTGTGTTTTTTAAAGAGCCCAAAAACTCCATATTTGTCACTACAAGTAAGTCCTTTAAATTCTCCTTCAAAACTAACTTTAAGGTCAGGTATGATGGCACACACACACACACACACACACACACACACACACACACACACATCTTTAACCCTAGCACTCTGGAGGCAGAGTTCAAGGCTACTATGGTCTACATAATGAGTTCCAGGCCAGCCAGGGTTACATAGTAAAACACTGCCTGTCTCAAAATAAGAACTATATTTTAAATGATTTCTCTACAATTAGCTGAAGGTTACCAGTATACTTACTTGGCATGGAAAGAAATTAGGTCACTGGAATAAGTTAACAGTGGGTATCATTAGGCAAGATGTCATCTGTGATTTAAATTTTACTTTTTTGTGTATTTTCCAAAATTATCATGTCTTGTGGTTGAAATCAGAAAAAAAGTTTTTCTATTCTTCAAGCCTTAGGAGACATATTTCCTTGAATTCTCCCAGCTCTCTGACTCTGCAATTTTCAGAGAATGTCATTACATAAGGTTCTGCCACTGAACTACACCTCCTGCTATGCAAGGTTCTTAGGTGTAGAATCAAAGACTTGGCTTCTCCAGGTGCCATGTATACAGGAACTTGGAGAAAGGATTCCTTCTTCCAGTGTGAAAAGAAGTGAGAATCCCTTCCAGATCTGAGAACTACTTCAGAAACTGACAAAAATCTTAGACACTCAAATAACCACCCATTCCCTAATTTTATTGGGCTACGTTAGAAACAATTGAGGAACACAAACTCAGTTTATAAACTGTAACCCTAATATGAGTGTAGGGTTGATTTAAAAAAAGAGCAAGACAGGCTGGACATGGTGATGCACACCTTTAATCCCAGCACTTGGGAGGCAAGGCCAGCCTGGTCTACATAATGAGTTCCAGGGCAGCCAGGGCTATGTAGAGAGAAGAGACTTTGTTTCAAACAAGCAAGCACTTTCAGATGGACTTGTGAGATGGTGTAGCGGTAAAGATGCCTTCACTGGGCCCGATGACCTGAGTCAAGTCTCTGGGATTCACATGGCAGGAGGAGAGTGTCACTCCCTCCCAAAAGTTGTCCTCTGAGCTCCACATGTTTACTGTGACACATGCACATGTGCCAAACACTTGCAACATAAATTAAAATGTAATGAACTATTATTAATATTAATACATGATAGGCATTTTCTCTCCCTTGGTGACACAGATATGGGGCAGATTCAACCAGATTAAAAGTAGATAAAGGTGGGGCTGGAGAGATGGCTCAGTGGTTAAGAGCATTGATTGTTCTTCCAGAGGTACTGAGTTCAATTCCCAGCAACAGCATGGTGACTCACAACCATCTGTAATGGGGTTCGATGCCCTCTTCTGGTGTGTCTGAATACTACGATAAAGGCAGGTTCATTAGGAGGCAGCTCTCCGGTGAGTTCACTGATCTCACAGTGGAAGTTAGTGGAGTCACACCCAGGGTAAAGCAAGGGGGTTTTCTAGAGCTTAGGCGAGGAGTGATGGCGTGCCAGCTAGGAGCTAGGATGGTGCCCATACATGGTCCAAAACTGAACCCCTGGGCAGGCACTCTTGAGTGGGTTGCAGGAAACGGGGAGACAAGAAGGAATAGTCTCTTAAGTAAATAAAATACATGTCTACACACAGACGACTCCATTTATGTGATCGATCTAGAACAGACACATTTATAAAGACAGACAGTAGGTGAGAATTTGCTCTCAATGGGCAGGGACGTGGACGTTGGGTGCAATGTTTCTTTTTGCAGTAAGGAAAATATTCTGAAGTTGGCTATGGTACTTGTTCAATTCTATATTATTATGTTTAAGTACACTGTAGCTGTCTTCAGCAGTGTCACCGTCCAGGCAGGCTCTCTGTCCTGATCAGAAGTAAAGCGGGAAGCTTTTGCGTTCATCATATATATATATATATATATATATATATATATATATATATATATATATAAAATTCAGTTCTGTGGCTATAGCAAAAGTGATTGCTGTACACTTTTAAAAGTCAGGATTTCCTATATCCAGTGGCCTTGAACTCATTATATGATGCAGGATAACCAAGAGCTTCTGGTTCCTCCATCTCTACCTCCCAAATGCTGGAATTACAGTTGTGTGCACTACTCTCTGTGTTATCCAGTGCTGGGATCAAACCCAGCCTTTTGTTCATGCTTAGCAAACCACCTGAGCTATATCCCTAGCCAAAGTGTACAGTTAGATATGTTTTACATTTGTTCGTTTGTATGCACGTACATACAACACATTTGGAGGTCAGAGGAGAACTTGTGAATATCAGTTCTCTGCTTCCACTACGCAGGATCCAGGGGTTGAGCAGGTGGTCAGGCTTGATAGCAAATGTCTTTACACACTGAGTCACTTCACCAGTTCATAACATATAATTCAAACTATATGATGATAACCAGATGTGGTAGTGAACACCTTTAATCCTAGCACCTGGGAAGCAAAGACAGGTAGATCTCTGTGAGCTGTAAGCCTGTCTGATCTATATAGTGAGTTTCAGAACAGTCAGGGATATATATAGAGAGAGACCCTATCTCAAAACATACACACACACACACACACACACACACACACACAGTTTTTTGCAGAGGACTTAGATTCATCAGCAACCATAAGGTGACTCACAACCAATTGTAATTCCAGTTCCAAGGGATCCAACACCTTCTTCTGACCTCCTAGGGCACCAGGCACACACATGGTCCTTATACATATGAGCAGGCAAAGTATCAATAAAATAAATCTTAAACAAAAATGTGATTGTCACATATGCGTATGCAAGCAACTCCAACTAAACCATGTGTCTTAGGGTTTATTGTTGTGAAGAGACACCATGACCAAGGCAACTCTTACAATGGATAACATCTAATTGGGGCTGGCTTACAGGTTCTGAGGTTCAGCCCACTATCATCAAATATGGCAATATCAAGACAGACATGGCACTGGAGGAGCTGAGAGTTCTACATCTTCATCCAAAGGAAGCCTGTCTTCTAGGCAGCTAGGAAGAGGGTCTGAAAGCCCACCCCAAAAGTGACACACTCCCCCCAACAAGACCACGCCTACTGCAAAAGGCCACACCTCCTAATAGTGCCACTCTTTGGGCCAAGTATATTCAAATCACCACACCGAGTCTTAGTTTCTTTTCTATTGCTGTTAAAATATTGTAACTAAACTAATTTATAAAAGAAAGCATTTAGTTGGGCTTATGTTTTGACAGGGTTAGAGTCCATGATGACAGAGCAAAGTCATGGCAGCAGGAGCAGCTGAGCGCTCACATCTTGATCTGCAAGCTGTAGTCAAGAGAGCACACTGAAGGAACAAGTCTTTTGAAACCTCAAAGCCCACTCACTCTCAGTGACATACCTCCTAAAGACCTCACTTTCTACTCTTTCCCAAGACGTTCCATCAACTATTCAAACACAAGAGCCTATGAGCTGTTTTCATTCAAACCATCCTATTACACACCCTGGCCCCCACATGCTCATGCCCATATCATAATGCAAAATGCACTTAGCTCAACTTCAAAAGTACTTATATTCTGTCATAGTCTCAAGATTTTAAAGTCCAAAGTCAAGAGACTCGAGGCAACCTCTCAACTGTAAGTCACTGTAAAATTAAAGGCAAATGACATACTGACAACATACTGGCATAGAACATATATTACCATTCCAAAAGGGGAGAATTGGGACATAGTGAGGAAATACTGGACAAAATTAAGAGCAAAACCCAGCAAGGCAAACTCCAAAGATGCAGTTCCATATCTGATGTCAAAGAGCTTACGTGCCTCTTTCCCTCTGGCTTTGCTTCAGCAACATACTTCTCTCTTTTGGGCTGGGTCAATTCTGTGCAGCTCTCCTCGGTAGGCATCTCACAGCTCTGGCATCTCCGACGTCCTGGGGTCTCCAAAGCAATCCAGCCCCATTCAATGGCCTCTCAGAGCCTCTTGACCTCTCAGGGTCTACCATACCATACCTTGCTTGGTGGCCTCAGCATCTCTCCTTAACTACGAAGGAAGACTCCACAACCCCTTCACTCATGTATCCTGCATACCTCCAAAGCCACAGGGCTGACATCGCTAAGTTTGGCTACCAACTTCGGATGAATCTTTATGCCCTTAAATCACATATGTAGCAGCTTTGATTTGCCTTTACTTTTTAGGAGCTGGAAATTTCTTACTCCTTTCATGAGTTGGAAGCTTAGCTGGATGGGGTCCTGCCCTGAGGACACCCCACCCTCAGTCCACTGTGGATCCGGCCTCTCCTTGATCTCCTTATCTTTTGCAGCATAAACCTTGACTCCCACAGCAAGTTTTCCTGGTGTTCTTTATCATCAAACTGCACATTGTGGATTTATTTTTGCCCCACTTGTTCTCTTGCATTGTAGATGTGCATAAGAACGATCATTAATAACCACACAGAGTCAATATTAGGCTGTTTGAAAACCCCTCTGCCAAAGAAACTAGTCTATTACTTTTCAATCTGCCTCAGGCAGATTCTTAGGATAAAGAAGAAACTACCCACATTCCTTGTTAAAATATCACAAGAGTGAACTCTAGCCCAATTGCTATTATTGTTCCTGTCTTAGGGTTTTACTGCTGTGAAAGAAACACCATGACCAAGGCAACTTTTATAAGGACAATATTTAATTGGGGCTGGCTTACAGGTTCAGAGATTCAGTTCATTATCATCAAAACAGGAGCATGGCAGCATCCAGGCAGGAATGGTGTAGGAAGAGCTGAGAGTTCCACATCTTCATCTGAAGGTTGCTAGTGGAAGACTGACTTCCAGACAACTAGGATGAGGGTCTTAAAGCCCATGCCCACAGTAACACACCTACTCCAACAAGGCCACACCTTCAAATAGTGCCACTCCCTGGGCCAAGCATATTCAAACCATGACAGTTGCCCTCTGAAACTTCTCTTGAACTGGGCCCCCACAGTGCACATTGCTCTCAGCAACCCTGTCTTCCAAGCTCCTATTAGGATGGCCCATTGAGCTCTGCTTAACATTGAACTGCTTTCCTAGTCCAAAGATCCAACGTCTTCCATGCTCCTCCAAAAAGCCAGAATGGTCAGGCTGTGAAGCGATAGCCCAGTCCCTGGTAGCAGCTTCTGTCATAGTCACTAATCTGTTGCGGTGAAGACACTATAACCAAAGCAGCTTAAGAAGTGTTTGAGTCTTATGGTTTCAGAGGGTTAGAGTCCACGACAGAGCAAAGGCATGGTGGCAGGAACAGCTGAGTGCTCACATCTCGCTCTGCAAGCATGAGGCATAGAGAGCACACTAGCGATGGAGCAACTCTGTTAAACCTCAAAACCCACCCCCCAATGACACACCTCCCCCAACAAGTCCACACCTCCTAATCCTTCCCAAACAGTGCCACCAACTGAGGACCAAGTAGTCAAACATATGAGCCTATGTGGGGTCTGGGGGGCATTCTCATTCAAACCACCACAAACCGAGTGGGTCAATCACACAAAAGACACATGAAAGTACAAAGAAGACTTCTTAGGGGAAAGAACGGCATCAGAGGAAGAGAGAAAAGAGGACAGTGACGTGAAAAGGAGTAAAATTCATTATATACACATGTGTCAGCTGATTTTATGTCAACTTGGCACAAGCTGAAGTCATCTGAGATGAGGGGGCCTCAATTAAGAAAACGCCTCCATTAAATTGGACTGTAGGCAAACCTGTAGGGCATTTTCTTAATTTGTGAGTGATAGGAGAGGCCCAGTCTACTATGGGTGATGCTATCCCTAGGCTGGTGGTCCTGGGTTCTATAAGGAAGCAGGTTGAGCAAGACAGGAAGAACAAGCCAGTAAGCAGCACTCTGCCATGGCTTCTCCATCAGCTCTTGCCTCCAAGTTCCTGTCCTGTTTGAGTTCCTGCCCTGACTTCCTTTGATGATGAACAGGAATATGGAAGTGTAAGTCAAATAAACCCTTTCCTCCCTAGCTTGCTCTTTTTGTCATGAGTTTCACTACAGCAATAGAAACCCTAAGACTACATGTATGAAACTGTCAAAAGACAATGTTTTAAATTAATTATTTTTTTTAAAGATTTATTTATTTATTATATGTAAGTACACTGTAGCTATCTTCAGACACTCCGGAAGAGGGCGTCAGATCTTGTTACGGATGGTTGTGAGCCACCATGTGGTTGCTGGGATTTGAACTCCGGACCTTCGGAAGAGCAGTC
>NC_034599.1:49901998-49903116 GCF_900095145.1 Mus pahari | reverse complement strand
GGTTGTGAGCCACCATGTGGTTGCTGGGATTTGAACTCCGGACCTTCGGAAGAGCAGTCGGGTGCTCTTACCCACTGAGCCATCTCACCAGCCCCTAAATTAATTATTTTTATTTCATGTCATTGGTATTTTGCCTGCATGTCTGTGTGAGGTTGTTGAATCCCCTAAAACTGAAGTTAGAGACAGCTGTGATCTGCCTTGTAGACACTGGAATTGAACCCAGGTCCTCTGGAAGAGCAGTCAATGATCTTAACTACCGAGCCATCTCCCCAGACACCAAGATAGATGATAGATAGATAGATAGATAGATAGATAGATAGATAGATAGATAGATAGATAGATAGATAAAAAGATAGAGATGTAAAATCTTCGAATGATTGACAGTTTTGCTTACACAAGCAAACAAAAACTACTTAGGTATCAGCATATAAAATTAAAATGCAGGCTGAGTTGTATCATACATTTTGTTCCATACTTTTTGGCTAATATCCACTTATCAGTAGATACCATGCATGCCCCTTTGAGTCTGGGTTACCTTGCTCAGGATGGTATTTCTAGTTTGGCTGCAAAATTCATGATGTCCTCGTTTTTAATAGCTGGATAGTATTCCATTTCGTAAATGAACCGTATTTTCTGTATCCATTCTTCAGCTGAGGAACATCTAGGTTCTTTCCAGCTTCTGGCTATTATGAATAAGGCTGCTATGAACATAGTGGAGCCCGTGTCCTTGTGGTGTGGTGGAGCATCTTTTGGGTATATGGCCAGGAATGGTATAGCTGGGTTTTCAGGTAGAACTATTTCTCATTTTCTGAGGAACTTCCAGATTGATTTCCAGAGAGGTTGTACCAACTTGCAATCCCACCAGCAATGGAGGAGTGTTCCTCTTTCTCCACATCCTCACCAATGTGTTGACACCTGAGTTTTCAATCTTAGCCATTCTGATTGGTATAAAGTGAAATCTCAGAATCTTTTTGATTTGCATTTCCCTAATGACCAAGGATGTTAAACAATTCTTTAAGTGCTTCTTGGCCATTCAAGATTCCTCTGTTTAGCTCTGTATCCCATTTTTTAATTGGGTTATTTGGGTTTTTTGTTTTTTTTGGTTTTTTTTTTTTTTT
>NC_034599.1:49900701-49901987 GCF_900095145.1 Mus pahari | reverse complement strand
TGTCCTGGAACTCACTTTGTAGACCAGGCTGGCCTCAAACTCAAAAATCCGCCTGCCTCTGCCTCCCGAGTGCTGGGATTAAAGGCGTGCGCCACCACGCCCGGCTCTATTTGGGTTTTTTGAAGTCTAACTTCTTGGGTTCTTTATATATTTTGTATATTAGCTCTCTATTGGATATAGGGTTAGTGAAGGACTTTTCCCAATCTGTAGGTTGTCATTTTGTCCTACTGACAGTGTCCTTTGCCTTACAGAAGCTTTTCTGTTTCATGAAGTTCCATTTGTCAATTGTTGATCTTAGAGCCTGAGCCAATGTTATGTTCAGGAAAATTTCCCCTGTGCCAATGCGTTTGAGGCTATTTCCCATGATACAATTCACAGACCATATGAAGTTTAACAAGGAGGAAGGCCTAAGTGAGGATGCTTCAATCCCACTTAGAAGGGGGAACAAAATCATCATGGGAGGCAGAGAGGAAGGGAGGAATCTGGGTAGGAGAGGGGAGGGGGAAAGGGGGGCAGAATCAGGTATGGGGGGAACACAGGAGAGAAGCCCACCCAGAGGGCCAAGAGAATGAATGGAAATATGCAGCGACAGAGGATAGGAGGCAGGGGAACCTCTAGAAAGTCTCAGAGACCTGGGGTGTGAGAGGCTCCCAGGACTCAACGGGGATGACCTTTGCCAAAATGCCTAACCATGGGGAGCGGGAACCTGAGGGACCACCTCCAGTAGATAGGCAAGGCCCCCAGTAAAGGGACGGGGCCATCCACCTAACTTCAAATTGTTGACCCAGGATTATTTCTGTCTAAAGGAAATGCAGGGACAAAAATGGAGCAGAGACTGAAGGAAAGGATATGCAAGTGTGTAGGGAGAGAGAGACAGATTGGAAAGAAAATTTGAAAGAAAGATCTCCTTGGTCTGAAGAGATGATGGCTGAGTGGTTAAGACCAATTGCTGCTCTTGCCGAGGACCCAGGCTCTGTTCCCAGCACCCACATGGGTGGCTTACAGCCCACAGTTCCAGGAGATCCTGGTTTCTGTGACCACAGCACACAAGTGGTTCATATACATACATTCAGGCACATAGTCATGCAAAATAAAATATAAATATTAAAAGAAAAAACTCACATTGAGGAAAAAGTAAGTCATTAAACATGTACATTTCTAGTTAACTTTTGGTAATGGGGTATATGTGGATGAGTAATAGGCCAGCAGTTCTTAAGTCTCAGTGTCTCTCTCTCTCTCTCTCTCTCTCTCTCTCTCTCTCTCTCTCTCTCTCTCTCTCTCTCTCT
>NC_034599.1:49897153-49900556 GCF_900095145.1 Mus pahari | reverse complement strand
TGGAACTTTCAAAGTGCTAGACTGTAGAGATTCCAGAGACTTATTTCTGATTAAGAAAAACACCAGATGAAAGCATGCACAGGAGCGCACAATTTGCCACCATGCTGCTATTTTTAAAAGCATGATTCGAAGCTCTCAAAAGTGAAAGAAAAACTTTTGATTTTAAAGTTTGACTCAGAAATTTAAACCAGAGCTCTCTTTGGGTTCTTAATGGTTCCTGTCAGAGGTTGCAGGGTGCCCTGTGAGAACCATCTAGTTCTGCCCAGATGAGAGAATTCAATGGTTGCTATTGGTGAAGGGTGCCTGTTAGGATAAGGGCAGCTAAGGCTACAATTGGGATGCATCAGGCAACATCCTAGAACCAGAAAGCCGGGCAACAGGGATAAAAATATGCCACAGAGCAGCTGAAAGAAGGTTGGGTGAGATTCTAGGCTAGCTGAACCCAAAGCAGGATAAAGCAACTGGCCATTACAGGGTAGCCTCGGCTGCCCCCGCAACTTTTAACCTCCCAGTGTAAAAGCCAAAAGTATGCTGAAAGCCACCCACTGTCCTGCCAAGATGCTAAAGACTAGTTCCTAGTGTGGTAGTGAGGTGCTCGGGGTTCTCTTATCTGAGGTTCTAGTCTCTGAGGTGTCCTCGCTCTGGGGTGTGA
The DNA here is from genome assembly GCF_900095145.1 of Mus pahari. Classification (NCBI taxonomy): domain Eukaryota; kingdom Metazoa; phylum Chordata; class Mammalia; order Rodentia; family Muridae; genus Mus; species Mus pahari. The sequence goes on along the minus strand of NC_034599.1, from coordinate 49,899,904 downwards.
AAGGGACCATCAGGACAGGGAAAACCTACTAGTTCTAACCTAAATGGAAAAGGGTTTTTCAGAATTTTGCACAGCATATGAAGAAGGGACACTGTTTATCCATGTATCAGTGTTTGTTACCTTTAACGTGTCAGTTCCTGTATTGGAACTAGGTTGCAGCTACTGAAAGAGAACAAAGCCCTTTCTCTAGAACCATATTCCAGGAGATGGACAGTATGACAGCCAGTGAGGGGTGTTATGGAGAAAATCAGCAGGGCAAGGGGCTTAGAGAACGCACAGCAAATTGTTCTTCTATAGGAGCCAAATGAGAAAACATTTAATCAAAAGAGAGACATATACCCAGGGGAAGGGCGTTCCCAAGGCAGAGAAACTGGCAAGTATATGAATAAGAGATGAGGGTTTGATGGGTCCAAGGACAGCTAGATGGTTTAGATGAATGTAAAAAGGGGGCACAGGTAGAAAAGGCAGCCGAGGGCCAGAGTATAGGGTGCTGTCCTAGGCTAGTGTGAAGAACTGGACTTTACAGAGGCAGTTGCCTATGGAGAAAGAAAATCAGTCCAGGGTCACTGATGTTCAAGTGAGAGATCTTGGTATCTCAGTCCAGACCAGTCCTGATCCCTACAGGGGTAACCCGTTAGACCCTGGGCATAAGCTGGATATATGGCCAAGGCAATGAATGGATTCACTTCTCTACCCACATTATTATCGAGTGTAACAAGACTGAAACATCATTTAAGGATGTATAGTCAATCCTAGTAAGATTTGGGGGCTTGTCTACTTACAACCATGTACTTGTGCTGCCAGAATTATTACTCAACGTGTGATGGCTAGTTTATGTCAACTTGACACAAGATAATCATTTGAAAGGGGGAAACCCCAATTGAAAAAATGCTACCATAAGATCAGGCAGTAGGAAGCCTGTTGGGCATTTTCTTAGTGATTGACATGGGAGGGACCAGCCTATTGAGGGTGGTGGTACCCTGGACCGGTGGTCCTGGGTTCTGTAAGAGAATCAGGCTGAGAAAATCATGGGGAACAAGCCTGTAAGCAGCACCCCTCCATGGCCTCTGCATCATCAGCTCCTGCCTCTGAGTTCCTGCACTGACTTCCTTCAGTGATGGACTGTTACCTCAAAGTGTAAGCTCAAGTAAGCAAGCCCTTCCCTCCACAAGCGCCTTTCAGTCACGGTGTCTTATCATCCACATAGGAAGCTAACTAAGATAGTGCCTCCACTGTTCTCTGCTTGTTTGAGTGCTCTGAGGCATATCTCCCTAGGTAAGGCTAGCAAGGTGACCCTTGACCTTCCTGAGCCAGCTCTCGTTCTGAGCAAACCATCTAACTTGCACCTTGTTTTCATGCACAAGTGCTGTGGCTGAATTTCGGTTGAAAAAATGATCTTCAGGCACAGTGCTTGCTCATCACCATTCCCAAGCATAGGAAAGCGATAATGTGCCTTGAGAAAGAAATGTACCCCAATGCCATTGGTTGGAGCTGTTACAACTGTGTACATTGCACACACATGCTGTTATCTCAGGACTTAGAAAACAGCCTGGGCTACACAGAAAAGCTTAGAAAACAAAGCAAGCAACAAAGGATATCTTTTTAAGCAGAAACATGCATAAAACAGGTATGAACATATGACTACACTATATATATTTGGTTTTTGCTAAAAGGCCCAAAAGTGAGAATAAGCTGTATAAACAACACAGCAAATATTTCAGATAAGTCACTAAGACCACTCGGAGGCTTGACAGACAGCTCAAAGGAACCAGGTTCCTCTACCAAAAAAAAAAAAAAAAAAGGGATCCTTTATCTGACAGACATCAGCTAAGGAAACTGGCTCTTATCCCTCTACCATGGAATAACCTGTTTTCTAAAAGCCATGCCAACGTCTGGGTCCCCTGCCAAATACTGAGCTAATGGTATGGATCTAACTTTGAGCCCAAGTTTGAAAAGCTGTCAGGTGATTCTAATGTGTAAAACTTACCTCTAAAACTTTAGCAAGCATAAGAATCCCAATCTGCAGCTTGTTAAAACAGGGTGGAGAAGCATCTTTATGCCCAAGATTCTCAGTCCAGCTCATGAACAACAGGGTTAGACTGGGCTTCAACTGCAGACAGTAGGTCTGGGGTGTGACACCCCAGCTTCTATTCCTGTAACAGCTGATGGTGGTCAACAAACCACTTTCTTTCTAACACTGCACTCCATTACTTCTGTCAAGTCACAGAACCCCAAGTGGACAGGTTGAGTAATCGGGCTCCCTTCAGCCTCATTGGAGCTGCCCTTCCGTGTGCTACCCTCTCCTCCTCAGGCTCAAACTCCTCCAGTATGATCTTCTATGAAGCTGCAGCTCCTAACTATGGGTAGCCCCAGTCTCAGGACTTGGCATTCTTTTTACACACACACACACACACACACACACTGCACGCACACCCCAATTCTGGCCTTGCTCAGTCTGTTTAGTTGTAAACCAATCTGGAAGATGGTTGACCATCTGCCCACTTTTGTGAAATCAGGGTATTTCAAGTGTAAGCCACAGCATATATACCTCACATGAAGGCAGCAATGGTCACCCTAGCAACCCTGGTACCTTTTGTTCACTCCTATTTAATTATGTCTGTGTGTGTGTGTGTGTATACAACTGCAGATGCCAGTGGCATTGCAACCCCTAGGAGACCAAGCTGTGGCTGTGACCTACCCAATATGGGCACTGGGAACTGAACTCAGTCAGGTCCTCTGTAAGAGCAGTGC
>NC_034599.1:49884645-49897130 GCF_900095145.1 Mus pahari | reverse complement strand
TTTTTTGGTTTTTTGAGACAGGGTTTCTCTGTGTAGCCCTGGCTGTCCTGGAACTCACTTGGTAGACCAGGCTGGCCTGGAACTCAGAAATCCACCTGCCTCTGCCTCTGCCTTCCAAGTGCTGGGATTAAAGGCGTGCGCCACCACACCCGGCTGAGCAGTGCACTCTTAATTACAGAGCCATTTCTCCAGCCCCAGCTGTAGTATCTTCTCAACAATTGTTGCCACAGAGAAAGTATCCTTTCACCATAACCAATCTTTCCAAGTTTTATTCCAAAAATTATGTGTTGAGATTAAGATGTTTATAAAGATGTCCATCATTACAATAAAGCATCCAACTGGACAGACATGACCCAATTCAGTATGTAATGTCCTATTTCCCCGATGGCCAAGGTAAGGAAGATAATACAAGAAAACACTTCCAGGGTGGAAGGCCAAGACAGCTCCTAAGTGAATTGGTGCCTCTAAGGAGTTATAAAATCCGTGATTCTATTTATCCTTTTCTCTCTGTTCTTTTTCTTTCTTCTCCCGCTCAGCCTTAGCTTCTTCCTCTTCATGTTTTTTGATCAACTGTTCCACTTCCTTTTGCTTGAGGACTCTGATCACCGTCTTTCCACTCTCTCTTGTTAGTGTGGCGATTTCCACTAAAACACGAACATACATTTGTATCAGAGGCAGGACTCAGCAGAGGTCACCATAGCTTATGCTGGTCTCTCTACCTGAGTCTCGCTCGCCCATGTTTTACACTTTATGACGCACCCACATTTTTATGAGAACACAACACCTTTGATCTTTGTGATACCCTGATGCTCTACCTAAAGGTCTTTTCTTCACCCAACAACTTAGCAAACATTTATGTCACCCTGAAGTCTGGCTTGCAGTTGTTCTAACTGACCCACACAAGCTAACCAGAAGAACAAGACAGAATCCTAAACAAAGCAACACTTCTTTATGGACTTTTCTAATTTCTTTTTTAAAAAATGACCTAAAAAGCAGCTTCCACCAGGCATAGTGGTACACACCTGGGATCCCAGTATCTGGGGGGAGCAGGCAGGGGAAGAGCAATGCTAGTCTGAGGCCAGCTTTGATCTAACAGTGAGTTCAAGGCCAGCTGCTGATACAGGATCTCCAAACCAGGCGTTACAGTCAGGCTCAAGTCCTTAAGCATGTCCTATGTTGCAGGACTGTGGCTTTACAGTTCATCAAGACTCATCTTCCTCAAGACATGGGGTCCTTATGTCCCCTAAGTGGCAGCTTCAATGAACTAAAACACATTAAAAACCTAAGGCTGTGGCTACTCAATAAACTCCTCAGCTAAGACAAAGCAGGAGGATACAGGATTACCTTTTTCCGCTGACAGTTTACTAACATCCATTGTCTTATTTAGCACCTTGACAGCCAGAGCAAGAGCTGACTTCAGAGTCATTTCTCCTTCTTTGTAGTCTTGTTTCAACATTGACACAGCTGCCTGAAAAACAAAACATCAACAGAGAGTTTCCTTCCAATCTGTGTATCGTGGGGAGGGCACAAGATGGTTAGAAGAACTAAGGCCTGAATTCATTCATGCTGACACTGAAGAAGTACAACCGCTGCTGACAGCAGGGAAGGCAGCATGAACAGGGCAGGGACAGGACCTTTAAATGAGACCTTGGCCTTAAGAGACTTGTCTTTAAGAGTTTTATTACTGCCGGGCATGGTGGCTCACGTCTTTAATCCCAGCACTCAGGAGGCAGAGGCAGGTGGATTTCTGATTTCAAGGCCAGCCTGGTCTACAAAGTGAGTTCCAGGACAGCCAGAGCTATACAGAGAAACCCTGTCTCGAAAAANGGCCAGCCTGGTCTACAAAGTGAGTTCCAGGACAGCCAGAGCTATACAGAGAAACCCTGTCTCGAAAAACCAAAAAAAAAAAAAAAAAAAAAAAGAGTTCTATTACTTATAAGGGAAAACTAGCCCTTAGCCACAGATAGCATCAACAAACTATCAAGATATAGCACTAGAAACAGGCATTCCCTTCACACTGAAGAAGATAGGAAGTTGTTAAATCCTATGGTAGATACTCTAACACACATCACCACTTAACATTACTGGCCTCTTAGCCTTTCACTACATTTTACAATGGCATGAAAATACTCACAGCACTGTTGTTCCCAATGCATGTGGCTTTCCATCCCCCGTAGTTTCCACTTGGGTCACTCTGATAGAGCTGAAAGCCATAGTGCTTATCCCAGCCAATATACAGCAAAGAAACACCAAAGGGACGTTTGCCTTTAACAAAAAAAAAAAAGAATCAATAATTTCAATTTTAAACCCAACAATCTCAATTTAGAGCTTTCAGTGGACCTGGCCCAAGCCTCTGAGAAGTGAAGCATGCATAACTGGTTTGTATTCTGGCCGCCACAGATAAGCTCAGTCACAAATGCCAACTCTGACTCTAGAAGCTGGGCTGAGGCTGGGGGTGGACATGTGGAAACAGAAGGCCAGTGCTGAACTTCATTAATATGGAAGAAGAGTTTGTTTCAGGCTTGAGTATCTGCTGATGAAGCTGCCAACTGACACATGGAAGCAGATTTGCCCCTGAAGCAGGCACGATCTGCACCCAGTGTGCAGGAAGCTGTGGCAGGACTGCAGGGAGCACCAGAGTAGTTCAGGCTAAACTGTGAATGTCATAAACAAGTGTGGAGTAAGAGATTTCAGGGTGCTCAGCCGTGGGACATCCAGAGCACTCTTCCAACACCCAGGGATCATGGAAGAAGGGACAGAGAGACTGTAAGAGCCAGAGGTGCTGGGTGACAAGGAACATGTTCTCCAAATACAACTGAGCCACCAGGCACATGAGCTCACAGCAGCTGTGACAACATCCACAAGAACAGCAGACAAACTCTCGGCCCCAGGGGAGGGCGCATGAGCTCCCCCCTCCAGCTCAGAGTGTCCAGCACCTGGGGGCTGCTGGGAGAGGAAGGCAGGTTCTTTATGGGTGTGACCCTTGGTCATGTGACAATGCTCTAGGGCAGGTCCCACACCTGAACTGAAGGAGTTAAAAGGGGAAAGGGGAAAGGAGGGAAAGAACAGGAAGCTGAGTGGGCTGAGATGTGGGGGACAGATATGGAAGGAAATGGTGGGTGAATATTATCAAAACTCATTGCAGGAAATTCGCAAAAAACAAAAATATTTTAAAAAATGTGTTTTAAAGCTAGGTGGTGGTGGCACTGCCTTAAAGCCCAACACTTGAGATGCAGAGGCAGGCGGATCTCTGTAAGTTTGAGGTCAGCCTGGTTTATACAGCAAGTTCCAAGATAGTCAGGGTTACACAAAGAAACCCTGTCTCGAAAAAAAATAAAAATAGTTTTAAAAAATCTAAAACCAAAAGAAATCCAACATCAATAAAAACAACCTTAACAAACCTTAAAGCAGAACAAAACAAAGTAAAAAGTTTATTCTTCATAAAATGTTTTCAGTTTTCAGAAAATTTCCAAAAACACTCAGTACCTCCAAACTGTGTGTACGCCTGTTTGATATCACACAGTGCCGTGACCAACTGTTCACAGGGGATTGGCTCCTGATACTGTAATAAGTACCTAGAGTAAAGAGATTGACATATTAAACAGGCTTCTCTAAAATATATACAATGCAAGAAGATGCTCTCTGAAGAGAATACATATTATGAAAGAAAAAGCTTTCCTTGGAGGCATACTGAGTGTCACACGATTTCCGTCCTTACCGTTGAGCAATGAGCCTTAGCTCATTAGTCAGAACGTTAGCATCAGATGTTATGCCTGCCACGCTGCAAGCCATGTCCCTAGAAGAGAAAAAAAAGCCACTGTAAGCAGGGAAGATGCTTGCCAGAGAATTTCTAAGTGATATAAAGCACCTAGATCTATGCTATGAAAATAGCATCTTTTCAGGAGATGTTTACCTAGTGTCATTCAGCATAAATGATAAACGAATGCAGCCTGAACTATTCAACAGATGTACTGATATCACTCTCTGGAAACAGCAAGAGAAGGAACACCAAGTAAAGAAGCCAGACCACTCCCACACTTTAGGGTCTAACTCTCCATGCCTGGCCTGACAGGTGTAGGGGTGAGGGGACACAAGGGTGGGAAGTTCACAAATTGCCTAGGCATGTACCTGCTTTCTGCCTGTTCCCCAAAGCCTTCCCTGGCTCTCTATAGTGTAGACATCGACACTGACTATACCTAAACAAGCCAACAAGTTGCTGGGTAGAGACTAATGTGACTGTGGAGGATGACACTATGTGAGGGGAGTACCAAAGGCCCATGCAGGAAGTGCACTTCTGAGGGTTAAGGAACACAGGACCCGACTGCCTTCTAAATGCCTACACTTTTACTCCAGACAAAAGCGGACCAAGCTTTAATCAGAGAAGCCTCAACTAACAATGGATGCTACAGTGCAGACTCATGGCTTCCCATGACACAGGAAATAACTGAGAGTGTGAGATAGCCCTAAGGATGTCACTCAGACCAACCACTCCCTCTCTAAGGTCTGTGAACATTGTGGGAAAGGAGCTGCCGACTACTTAAGAGAGGAGACAGAGTAAGGGCAGCAAAGCACGTTCTCTAGATATGACAATCGAAGTCACAAGTTTATAACTGGTTTGGGCACAGACAAGACCAGCCCTGTCAATAATTAGCCAAGAGTAGCTCACAGGACCCTACCCCTTCTACAGGACCTATTGGTTACTGGTAGACTCTGGGAAAGACTCCCTGGTTATGTACACACTGCTGAGCCCACCAGACTCCAGCAGGCAGCTCTCACACAGATGGCCCTGGTAATGCCAGTGAATCAAAACAGACAGACATAAATATCTGTGGGGTGAAGGGTGGGAGATGGGAAGGTAAGAACAGGTTGTGGGAGTGGTCCGTATGCTTGCTGTCCAAAGCTGTAATACATAAACAAATAAGTAACTAGGCCCCAGTGCCAAGTCTTCAGCAGGCCTACCACTGATGGCAAAGTCACTATATAGCAGACAGTCTTCCACCAATAACCAGTTCCACAGCCAGTTCCAAGTACTCAAACTGAACGGAATCAGACTGCACCCCGTGGCTGACCTGTGTCAGATCTCCAAGAGCCATGTAAAGAGTCAGGATAACTGTACAGAATCCCTGCGTGTTGTTCTGAACGGCATCCTGAGGGCCTGCTTTACTCGGTACTGGGTTAGTTTATTTCACTATTTTGTTTCATTCGATTCCCATAACCACTCTGATCCCCAAGAAGTTAGGTAATAGGTGCAGCACCACACCTTGTTATCAATGGACTTTAGATTTTAAACCAAAGCTGTGTGACCAGAAAGTACATACATACTTTTACCACTGCACAATGCTATTTTGCACCAAGTGTTTATCCTTGCATCTCAAGTGATTTATACGCATAATGAACATACTGAGACATAACGGGCTGCAAGGAGATAACAAAATAAAGCAAATACACAAATTTTTACAAGAAAAACAATAAAACTGCTCATTTCAGTTCTACCACCTCACATAGATCCTTTCCTAAATATGCAAATCCTACATACTCTGTCAAGTGCAACAGTTTGCACTCTTCCCCATGATCTCACACGTACTCGTTAAGTTTATAAATTTTCTCAGAAAAGAAGACTTCATCCAGAAGTTTGTGGATGTTGCGCCTCTCTGCTGCAAGCAAAACTCCATCGTTGGCTAAAATCCCCAAACAGGTGCCCGCGTGTCCAATGGCTTCCATGGCATATTCCACTTGGTATAAGCGACCTACAAAACAGTGAGACACCATGGTTCCTCTCGCTCTTGATCTGAGAGAAATCAGCAGTGACGCAGGTAGGCTGGCATCAACAGCCCTGCATTTACTCGCCCACACTGCATGTCATAATCAACCTGGTGACAAGTTATCTAACAAGAACAAAAGGAATGAAGTTAATTCCAAAATGTGTGTAGCTAAACGCCACACTAGACCCCAACACTAAAATATACTACTTAAAGCAACAACAACGACAACAAAACGCCCCAACCTTCTTTGGAGCAGGTTAAATCTTCTAATTTACCTTCTGGAGAAAATATTGTGGTCCTGGAGTCATATCTTCGAGACTGCAAAGGAAAAACAGAGAGATGATGCCTGTTCACTGACAGTAAGCCAACTTCCGGACACCCATGCATCCTATACAATGACATCCTGGTGCTGAGTTCAGCGGGAAGAAGAAGGAAGACCCCATTAAACCCCCTCTACCCCTTCAGCTCCACTTTCTTCCATGTCAGGCTCTTCAAACAAGCCGTAATGTTCACCAGGCAAAGTTAAAGGAAATGTGCCATAAACTCACCATGGTTTCTGAACTTTATGTCGATTCCTGTGAAAAGAAAACAGAATCATTAAAAACAAAAACAAAAAACCCCACAATTTTAATAAGTGTCATCCACTGCTTATACCATTTGATCCACACCATCACTTAGCTAACATGAACTGGACCACCACTGGGAACTATACAGATGTTGGGCCACAACAATAAAGGTAAACCAGGGCATCATGAAAAGCTCAGAATCTAGCAGCCAGATATGACAGACACGGATTATAAAGCAACATGGAAGAGACATTGAGGGTGGGGAGGAGGGAAAGCAGGATGGACAGCAAGTAGAATTTTAGGAAACCAATACAGATGATGAGAGTAAATTAGAGATAGGAGAGGCAAAAGTAAGTTGAAAAGCCTCAAGTCAAAGAGGAAGAATTGGGAAGGGGCGAAGGAAGGGCATTCCAAGTAGAGCAGGCTGAGAAGGGTTAACAAAGTGGATAATTCATGTGGTCCTAAGTTTGGGGGTGTAGGGGTTAGGTGGTAAACCTGGTCCTCATTTCCATTTCTTCGAAAGACAGCAATGGACGCTCCCCCTTAGTAGAAAAATGGCAGTTCGATTCCTATGTTGCCAAATAATGGGATATAAGGAAGGCATCGTGTCTGGAAAGCTAAACAGACATTTAAAGGGTCTGCGCGCCCGGGTGAAAGAAAACACTTTTATCTTACTCAAGACCGCTCCATCGAAGGGCTGGACTCAAGGACCACAGGAACTGGCATTTTAGAAGAGTCGTCAGGCCTAAGGGAGAGCTAACCTGCGGGGAGTCGGTTCCAACAAGTAGGAGAAACAGAAAGGTGGCCCTGGGCACAGCAGCCAGGAGGCCACGGCGGTTTCGGATTCGACTGTGAACACAGCTACCTCCACGCCTGGCGCCGGCGCCACAAGATTTGGACTTTTCCCCGCAGCGCCACTTTCCCGAACTGACTCGCTGGGCCGCAGCCGCCCCCACCCCTCGCACCGGCCCGGTGGGTCTCAGAGCCCGGGCCGGCGGTCAAGGCCCCGCGGGGGATACCCGACGGCGGCCGGCGGGGACCAGTCCCTGGCAGGCCGGTCACCGAGGAGGCGGGTGCAAAGTCATCGTGCTCACAGCTCCTCGGTGGCGGCCGCGGGCCTGGGCCGTGGTCTCCACGCAGATGGCCCCCGCCCGGGAGACAGACACCGCGACTCCGCGGCCCCTTAAGGACTGAGCCTCACCAGAGGAAGACGGTGAGGGTGCAGATCAGCGCCTCTTTACTCAGCTGGAGAAGAACCAACCCGGATGGCCAAGCATCCGCGGCGAATATGGCTCCCGCGCGTGCGCAGGACTGCGAGGGGGCGGGGCGGGTGGACGCGGAAGTTCTCCCGGTGCCGCCGGGGCGGGTTCAGTCTGCCCACGTGGACTGTGCAGAAGCACAACCTGGGCTTTGGCTGCGGTCTGTGTTAGAGGAGGACTGGGAAGGAGGGAAGCGTCTATACTGTGGAGAGTGGAACCAGCTTCTTCCTACGCTTTGCACTCCACTTTCATTTTCTCTTCTGTACCTTTCTAACGAAGGCCAGAGTAGCAACTGTATAGACAAACCAAATCGTTTACTCTTCCAGACTTGCCCCTTAACAGTTTTTCCTTTGTTCTTCCTCTTAGCCTCATTTTCTCCCTTCTCAGATCCCAACTCTTTAATTGGGATAACTTTCGTTCTAAGTTTAAGACTTCTCTTCATCCATTTCTCCTTTCCAATCTTACCTAGTTTCTGTGCCTATGTTGAAGTTTGAAGAGCTAGTGGGTTGACTATGTACAGGGCCCTTGTCTTCGGTGTAGGCAAAAATTGGATCTGGGTTTCTTTTTTCTTTTTTTTTTGATTTTTCGAGACAGGGTTTCTCTGTATAGCCCTGGCTGTCCTGGAACTCACTCTGTAGACCAGGCTGGCCTCGAACTCAGTAATCTGCCTCCCAAGTGCTGGGATTAAAGGCGTGCGCCACCACGCCCAGCAGATCTGGGTTTCTTAAAGGGGGAAGCTTAGAAATTAGTTGCATGTAGACTGGACCTGGCCTGTACTCAGGACCTGGTTTGCCCTGTAAATTCCAAGCCAGCCAGGGCTATATAGTGAGACTGTTTTAAAAATGAGAGAGAGAGAAAAGACCAAAAATAAAATATTCATACAATACAGTATATATTTAATTTCAAACAGAAATTAGCAATATTTGCAGTAGGAATTTAGTGGAGAATCTCTTAGCAAGAACAATCAAGAGAAACCTACAGAGTTCCATTGTATAACAGGATAAACACTGATTTGGAATGAGACCCAAATTCCAACCCATTTTTCTGGTCCTGATTGGCCAAGTTAAATAAAAACCTTAAATATGAGTATCCTAAGTGTTTCACAAGTGAATGATCTCATTTATTGCCCCCATGTGTGTGGTGTGTGTGTGTGTGTGTGTGTGTGTGTGTAAAAACAAGGTAGGAAAGGCAGGAGGACGGGATTTTGTAGTGATTAGGAACAGCGGTAACAGCCCAAAGACCTAATTCAAGATCTAAGCCTGGGCTCCCTTCTAAAGCAATAAATCAGCTTTTAAAGGCTCTATTTCTTTATTTAAAAATGGAGATTAATCATCAGAATATCTTTGTGATTCTGTTCTGGATTAAATGAGGTAGTGCATGTAAAATAACATTCAATATCCATTGGATTAGAGTATATTCTACTGAAAAACTAATGAAGCGGGAAAGACAAAACCGCTCCAGATTTGTTGACCTAAAATCCTGATTTATGAAAGCAGCAGGGCTCTATAGCTGAATATGAGAAGGGCAAGCATCATGCCACACCAATATTTTGATTGTGCATAACCTGGAATATGATCCATTATTTAGTAACTATTTATTATGCCTCTACTATGTGCCAGAGTCTATGCTAAGAGGCTGCCATAGCGTCTTACAAAACCCTCACAATTGACTCTCTGGGATAAGTACAAACATTATCTTGCTTTTAAAAAGAAAAGAAAAAAGAAAAGAAGAGAAGAGAAAAGGGAGATATAGAGAAGTTAAAAAGAAAGTGTATAAGTAAATTCAGAGAAATACCTAGTTTGGGAAGTTTAGATAGGTAGATAGGCAGGCAAACATCAGGCAAGAGTTACAGCATCGAGGCCTACTCACACAGACTGATAACTACTAACAAGATGTTTAAATAAATGACTAGGGGTCTAGACCTGAGTCATCTTTAGAAAGCATGTGGTTAAACAAAAGAATGCAGTAAGTGGGTTGTGCATGCCTACAGTCCCAGCTACTGGGTTGCATGGGCAGGATTATCATGAGTCCAGGATAATCACATGACAGCTTGATTCCAGTATGGATAACACAGTGGAATCCAGTCTCAAAACAGAAAAGAAAAAAATCCCACCCTACATGAATAAGTAAATAGCCACTTAGACTAGAGAGACATGAAAAGGAGCCAGTAAAGAAAATACTGAGATAAAACTTAAGCCAAATATGCAATGAGCTGCATTTTTACAGAATCCTATAAAAAGGCAATCATTAGTTATAGAGAATGGAGAACATGTGGGGCCAGGCAGAATGGTGTATGACTATACTCTCTGCACTGGGAGGCTGAACAGGAGGATCATGGGAGCCACGATGTTTTAGACCAGCCTGAACAGCATAGTGAGCCCTAACTGCTGAGGAGCCTTGCTGGTGTCCTAGATAATGGCCTTGCCTGGATGTCTACATTTGCTTCTGTGCACGTGTGTCTGGAATTCCAGTTGCAGTTACTCTCCCAAACAAGTTTTTCTCATGACTCCAACTTGTGTTTTCCCCAAGGGCTTCACCATATCTTTCTTCTTACATGCATTCATTTTGTAAATGTGTCCAAAGACTTTTCTTTGAGAAAGGCACTATCACAGGGACAAGAAGAAACACCCAGATGTAAGTTTTTCATGGCTGTGCCATGTCAATTTACAGGATAGATAAGTGTACAACCAACCATCAGAAGGTACGAGTGAAATCCACAAAAAAGATAGAATGCCTTACTTCTAGATCGGTGAGACTAAGAGTCTACAGAGTTAGTGAAGTGTAAGTTTCTCATGGTCTGTGCCATGGCAACTTACAAGATAGATGACTGTAAAACAATACGCAGGTAACAGTGAAATGCCAAAAAAAAAAAAAAAAAAAACCTCACTTCTAGACAGGTGAGATTAAGGAAGAATTCATAGAGTAAGCGATATAGGTTAGGTATTTAAAATATGTGGATTATTTAAAATATGTGAATATGTGTGTGGTGGTAGACATCTTTAATCCCAGCATTTGAGAGGCAGAGGCAATTGGATCTCTGTGAATTTGAGAGTTCCAGGGCAGCCAAGAAACCCTGCCTCAAAAAAAATAAACAAAAAAAATTAATATAGCTATACATATGCATTCTTTTCAAAGTTTAAAAATCATTAAGGACTAGAATAGATCTTTGGAGACTGATGACAAATCATGTATCATCATGTGTGTTTCTTGTAAAAGGCAAGCAGGACGTGCACAAAGACATGCTTACTTGGGTGGTACTTATATGTGGATTTCCTTGTTTCTGTAGTGCTGAGGTTGAACCCGGGCCTTGCATACTAGGCAAGGGTTCATCATGTAGTACTTTCTTAAGTGTAAAAGATGGTCCTAAGATTGCTGTAAAAACTAGATCTTTCTTCACCAATTCATATTTAGAATGGATCTGTTTTGGCTTTTTGTTTTGTTTTTCATGACAGGGTTTCTCTGTATAGCCCTGGCTGTCCTGGAACTCACTCTGTAGACCAGGCTGGCCTGGAACTCAGAAATCCACCTGCCTCTGCCTCCCAAGTGCTGGGATTAAAGGTGTGCACCACCACTGCCTGGTGAGATTGGATTTGTTTTACCATTTCAGTTTTAACTCTGCACAAAAATCCTTCATAAATTTGTTCCAGGCCAACTGGGTTTTAATTAACACAAGCTTTTTTAAGGTCACTTGTAGCGGCTTGTGTTCTCATGCTAATTATGTTACCAAAAATACCTATTTGAAGTGTCCCACACTTAGGACTAAAGAAAGCCAGTTAGGTTTTGACTGGTCAATAAAATTACCAGCGGCCAATGACTGGGCAGAGACAGAGGTGGGACTTTCAGGATTCCTGGGAAGGGACAGAAAGAGGAGGAAAAGCGGATTCGGCCACAAGAGGGGCATAGGAGTAGGACCACGCCAGAAAGATGCAGAAGGGAAAGGCCGCCGAGGTGTAAGTGCAGAGGGGCCCAGGAGTGTTGCCCAGCAAGGTCCAGCGTGGCAAAGATAAAATATAGATTTTAGTAAGTAATAACTCAGGAATATCGAAGGGGAGTGTGGTTAACCAAGTGGAGTTAGGGAGTGGCCCAGCAATTGACCTGCTTAGGGCATATTAAAAGTAAGGCCGTGCATGTGTCTTTCACTCGGGAATCCAGAGCATTGGGGGTGCACAGCGCCGAGCGAGTTTTGAGCGATTTAATTTTTTTTTACCGCGGCAGTCACATGGAGATCCCAGATTCATAGGACTTGGCAGTTTCAAACCAGATTTCTTCTACGGCTTTCTGGCCCATGTCGAACAGTTGCTGTAAATGCTTCCATCCGGTTTTGGCTGTAATCATGAGGTACTCTTTGTTCTCTGGGTACAGCTGGCAGGAGTGTGCAGCCATGACGAGAGACTGGCTAAAACGACTGCATACAAGTAAAAACAAAGCATGCCTCTCTACAGCGGTCAGGGGGATCACACTTTCAAACCCTGCAAGGATGTGACCTCCTACTTGTATAGGGTTTGTGCTTTCAATCATCATGTACATGATGGTGATTGCCACCTCAAACACATAGTAGCCATAGCTCATGTCACCGAAGTCTAAAATTCCAGACACTTGATGCACAGCATCTCCAGAGGCTGACTTGCTGAGATGTACTAGAATGTTATGGTCATTAAGATCACCATGATTAATACCTGAAATCAGAAAGATCATGTAAAAAGTTATTTAAAATGCTAACTCATTCTCTTTCTATTATCTTTTAAAAGCACAGCCATCTAAATAACTTGATGAACAAGCAGAGATAGAAGAACAAACTAGCCGGGCAGTGGTGGCACACGCCTTTAATCCCAGCACTTGGGAGGCAGAGGCAGGTGGATTTCTGAGTTCGAGGCCAGCCTGGTCTACAGAGTGAGTTC
>NC_034599.1:49882945-49884595 GCF_900095145.1 Mus pahari | reverse complement strand
AAAAAAAAAAAAAAAAAGAACAAACTCTATTTTCTGAAAATAAAGCCATTTTCCCTGGGGAAGACACAGGGTCTTATGTGCACAGTTTCTCTTATAGAGGTAGATAGCTGTATTTTCACAAAAATCACTTCTGACGGTAGCTGGTGAACAGAAACTCCAATAATGGAGATCCAGTAATGGTAGCATATAAAACAAACAGAAACAATAAGAAATAAAGCAGTAGGAATAATCTAAGACCACCTCCCTGCTTGAGAAGAAAAAAGAGCCAAGCCAAAACTAACTCCCATACTTTCTAGTTTAAAGGCAATAGAACTGACTGCTACAGGGTATAAGGTTTCTTATTGTGGAAATGAAATGTTCTACAACTGGAAATGCAACATTTGCACAGCCATGTAAGAGCATGGAATTGTATAAATGGATAGACTGTATCTTCTGTGAATCATATCCCAATAAAGGTGTAAGAAAAGACAAATGGAAAAAAAAAAGACAAATGGGATGTTTTAATCTTCAATTTTTAAAAGGCTAACAATATATTGTTTGACAAATAACAAATATCTCAAAATACAATACATTTTTCCTTTGTTTTTTGAAACATGCTCTTGCCGTGTATCCCGGGCTGGTCTCAAATTCACTGTTTTCCACGTGCTGGGATGATATTTCATTATCCCTTGAAATTGGTTTTTAAAGTCTTCAGACAAACAGTATCTTTTCTCAAACAAACTTTAAATTTGAATATCATAGGAAAAAAAAAAAGAACTAGGCATGGTGGCATATGCCTTTAATCCCAGCACTGGGGAGGCAGGGGAGATGAGTTCTTTATGAGCTTGAGGCCAGCCTGGTTTATAAAGTGAATTCCAGGCCAACCAAGGTTTCAGAGTGAGACTCTTTCTTAACACATACATGTGCACACGTGGACACACACACACAAACACAAGGATGAAGGAAAACTGGGGAAAACATTTTGGAACAATAATGAGTACAGATCATTACAAGACATATGCATAATTAATTTTATGTTTGCAGTCCAAATAAAGGCAAATAATAAAAACCACAAAAAATCATGAATTAAGCACCTATTTCAAGAAACTTTTAAAAAGCAAACAGAAATATTGGAAAAAATAGATATGAGTAATTTTTAAGATACAATAAAGAGGGCCTTGAAAAGGTGCTTCCCCAAATTCTGAGCCCATGACAGAGCCAGTGGGAAACATGAGAAGAGGTGCTACTGATCTCCACTCAGAGCAAAAGGACACATATCACTAAAGACCTGATCATTATGAAAATACGAGTAAAGACAGCTGGAGAGGTGTCTCAGGGCAAGGACACTTGGCTGCTCTTCCAGTGGACCCCGGCTTCAGTCCCAGCAACCACAAGGTGGATCACAACTTGCTATAACTCCAGTTCCAGAGGATCCACTACCTTCTTCCAGTCTCTTCGGTCACTACGTACATACGAGTACATTATGTGGTACACAGACATATGTGTAAATAAAACACTCATACATACAAAGTAAAAAGAAAATCTCAAAGAGTAAGTAATTAAAATGATTAAAAAAACAATTTTTAACATGTATGTTAAGAACTTGCAGGGATGGAGAGATGGCTCAGTGGTTAAGAGCACTGACGCCGGGCGTGGTGGCGCACGCCTTTA
>NC_034599.1:49880483-49881890 GCF_900095145.1 Mus pahari | reverse complement strand
AGTGAGTTCCAGGACAGCCAGGGCTGTACAGAGAATCCCTGTCTCAGAAAAACAAAACAAAACAAAACAAGAGGCCAGAAGAAGACCATGGCTCTCCTGCAGCTCAAGCAACAAGGGGTTGTGAGTCAGCTAACATGGGTGCTAAGAACTGAACTCAGGTTCACTGGCAGAGCAACAAATGCTCCAAAGAGCTGAGTCATCTTGCCAGCCCCACTCTAATCTCACAATCACTGAGAAAATAGAACTTCCTAAATGATCTTACAAGTCTAAACCCATACAAGTATATTATAAAGGGAAAACTGTAAGGAAATGGTACTTAGGAATGTAGATAGAAGCCATAATAAAACATTAGTAAACTGAAAAGGACAATACATAATAAAAAAGAGAGGAAAAAAACCAATACAATGACCACATTGGGTTTAATTTAAGAATGCAATGTTGTTTAAGGTTAGATACAACCAATATAATTTGACATGTCTATAGATTTAGGGAGAACACAGCATGCATTTTTATATGACTTCTTAATGAATACAGGAATACAGAGAAGCTTCCCTAACCTTATAAAAGATGTTAACAATTGCAATAGGGCTGGAGAAATGGCTCAGTGGTTAAGAGCACTTACTGCTCTTCCAGAGGTTCTGAGTTCAATTCCCAGCAACCACATGATGGCTCACAACCATCTGTAATAGGACCTGATGCCCTCTTCTGGTGTGTCTAAAGACAGTGATGTACTCACATAAATAAATAAATCTTTAAAACAAACAAAAAATAACAACAAACTAAAGCAATCACCACAGTTAACAGGTTTTTGGTTGGTTGGGTTGTTTGTTGTTTTTTTTTAATTTTTTGTTTCTTTGAGACATGGACTCTTTTGTAGTTCTGGCTGTCCTGGAGCTGATTATGTAGACAAAGCTGGCCTCTGCCTCCCAAGTGCTGGGATTAAAGGCATGTGCCACCATGCCTGGCTATCACAGTCAATAGTTAAACATTGGCGGTTGGCAAGAAGGTTCAGTGGGTAAAAGTACTTGGAGTACAAGCCTGTCTCCAGAACTCACACGTGGAAGGACAGACTAAATGCTCAAGAGTTGCCCTGTGACCTCCACTCATACCCCAGCTCATGCATGTCCACAAACACATGTATACACATGTGTGCACATGCACAATAAATAAAAAAATTCAACATTCAAAGAGTTTTCTGGGGTAGAAATGCAAGGATACTTAATGAGATAAAACAAATAAAAGGGCTGTCTCACCTGGCCTGCTTTTACATACTTGTAACCAGAGTTTTACATACCCAGAGTTTGGTAGTTGTAGTGGCTATTCCTGGTTGTCAACTTGACTATATTTGAAATGAACTACAATCCAGAATTGGAAGGCTCACCAGTGAACCTAATCTGGAGGCTGGGA
>NC_034599.1:49874622-49880093 GCF_900095145.1 Mus pahari | reverse complement strand
AGACTATCTGTAAGTTCTGTGACTCTAGAGAACCCTGACTAATACAGTAGTCTAAAACAAGAGGAATGTGGGTTTGAAACCGGGCTGGTCTATATAGAAAGACTGAACCTGAGCGGGGGAAAGAATCTTCCTTTATAGAACATTTCAGATGAAATTGTTGTACATATATAAGTATCTTGGGGTAAATTATTTAAATGATGTGTTTAATGTCGAGAGCTTGAGATAGATCAATGGGTTAAAAGCACTTCCTGCTCTTCCATAGGACCTGAGTTTTGTTTGCAGCACCCACAAAGCGGGTGCACTCCAGCTACAGGAGATCTGATACCATCTTATGGCCTCCATTCGTACCTGCATGTGGCATTCTCTCTCTCTCTCTCTCTCTCTCTCTCTCCCTCTCTCTCTCTCACACACACACACACACACACACACACACACACACACACACACACAAAATAAAAACTTTTAAATAAAAGTATGGCTGTCTTGAGAGCACAGCATAAAGCCCAAAGGTCTTCAGAGAAACCAGAATAAGCATACAGGATTGTCTTTCCAATGAGAAAAATGTAAAAAAACCTGTTGTTTCATTCAGAAAGCTGGGAACTGGAAGTGATTGTCTGGTAATACCGCTTTAAAGCATTTAAAAAACTCAATGTCTATATGTTTATCTATCTACATATCTTTATTTCTAATATGTAACTGAAGACATTGGCTTTGTTCATAAATTAGACCAGTTTTATAAATATAAATATATATAATAATCATTTTCTTCAAATTTATCTACAATCCAATTGAAATCCAAAGTACCAATAAACTTTTTTTAAACATATGACTTGGTGATTCTAAAATGAAAAAAGAAAAAGAAAAAAAAGAGTACTTAAGATTCTTGTTTGTCTGGGTGATGATGGTGGCTCACGCCTTTAATCCAACCACTCAGGAGGCAGAGGCAGGCAGATCTCTGTGAGTTCTAGATCAGTCTGGTCTACCTGGCAAGTTCTAGGGCAGCCAGGCCTTTTTTTTTTTTTTTTTTTTTTTTTTTTTTTTTTTTTTTTTTTTTTTTTTTTTTTTTTTTTTTTTTTTTTGTTTTGTTTTGTTTTGAGACAAGGTTTCTCTGTGTACTACTGGCTGCCCTAGAACTAGCTCTGTAGACCAGGCTGGTCTCTAACTCAGAGGTCTGCCTGCCTCTGCCTCCACACTCAACAGTTAAAACTCTTACATAAAAGAACAAGAAGGTGAGAAGATCTATTCTATTCTATTCAAAAACTAAAACCAAAGAAATTAAGATTGTGTAGTAATCTTTAAGTCACTCACAAGTTCTAATTAGGAATATGCTGGTTTATACTATTTATTTTTTAAAGGAATGGTATGGCCATGTGACATTTTTTGGTTATTGATATGTAAACATAAATGATTGTTACTTCAAAATAGAAGCTTCAAAACCAGTACACACAAAGGAACCTGCATATCTATGTTTATTACTGAACTATTCCCAATAGTTAGAAAATGGGACCACCCTAGATATCTATTAACAGATAAATGGATAAAGAAAATGTGGTACACATTCATAATGAAATTTTATCTGTTTATAAAAAAGTAATCATGATATTTGTTAGGAAATGGATTCATTGAAGATCATTATGTTAAAGTGAAATAAACCAGATGCAGAAAGACAAATATTGCATGTTTTCTCTAATATGTGGACTCTGGACTTAATGTGTTGGTATGTACTTGTTGTAGGGCATGAATCTAGGAGGAAGCCCAGGAGAGAGAAGAAAGCGGTCATAAGGAAGAGAGTTTGTGGAAGGTAGATTATTTGGAGAAATGAAGGGGATCAGGGAGACTGGAGCAAAGACATAAACTAAATTGATATATTATTGTATAGTTGTGGAGATGGACAACAAAGTCAGAATAGTAAAATAATCCAAATCATGTTTAATTAATAACAGAGGTAATACTGCAAAGCTTAGAAGAGGAAAAGGTATCTGCAATTCATGATGGTGAGGAAAATGGCCAGTTATAAGACAAATTCATATTGTATATAAACCCCAATGGATTATAGGTATAATGTAGAAAGCGATAAAAAAAGTAAAATATAAGATGATAAAATACGTTTCTGACCATATATTGGAGAAGAACTCATATCCTTCTCCACCAAGACTGAAATATTTGAAACCATTAAAATTGGCCACAAAATGGGAGATACATTTGCACATATATAACTATTATTTAAAGAACTCATCTGGAGTATGTTTAGAATTTCCATCAATCAGTCAATGAGGAAAAAAAAAACAGGCAAAGACTTGAATAGGCACATCAAAGAAAGTGACACACACACACACACACACACACACACACAGCTCTCAGTGGTGGGACTGGGATACCAATCCTTTCAACCTACAATGTGGGTTAGGGCAATGGAGGCACAAAGCTTGTGGGAGTGGCCAAGAAGTGACTGGTATAATTTGAGGCCCGTGCCATGAGAAGGAGCCCATGCCTGACATTGCCTGGATGACCAGGAATCAGAATCAAGACAGCCCAAAAACCAGGGATAGAAACAAACACGACTGATCAACAACAAAAATTTTCTAATGATGTTCTGCTGTATTTATAGATCAGAGCCTAGTCCAATTATGATCAGAGAGGCTGCCTCTAGCCTCTGATATATATGTGTGTGTGTATGTATAAATATATATATGTAAATAGAGAAATATATTTTAAAATTACAATGAGAAACTATTAAATAAAAATAAGATTGGGAAAAATATAAGCATCCACCTAAGGCAATGGCGAGGTCCTGGCCTGTGCTACCTCCAAGAGCCATGGCTGGGCCCATGACCCTGCAGCAGTGGTGTCCTATGACCAAAGACCAAACAGGCATCTCTGCTGCCTAGGGCCATGTTGGTGCCTCTTACCTGGGCATTGTGGGAGAGCTGGTCTTGAAGGTTGCCCCTCATCATCAACAGTACTCTGGAGAGCAGCCACCACCACTACCATGCCCTGAACCTCTTTAGCTACAGTAGAGCTAGCCTTGGTTTTGGTAATTGTAGGTGAGTTGGCCCTGAGGTCATGAGAGTGGAAAAGGTGGTCCTTTGAGAGTAGGAGAGCTGGTTCTGCCCCTCACTGGCTGCAGCACGTGGGAGAGCAGACCTTGCACCCTATCTAAGTATCACACTGGAGCTGATTGGGGGGGGGGGGAGTGTCAGGCAAGCTAGCTTCAAGGGAGTGAGTGTGGGAAAGGTGGCTGGTCCTGCCACTTGTCTGCCATGCAGTGGCATGGACAAGAAAGAGATGCTCCCCACCTGAAGCAGGTGGGAGAGCTGGCCCTGTGGTTATGAGAAAGGGAGAGTTGGCCCTGCCCCTCGTCAGCTGCAGTGCTCAGGATAGCAGGCCCTGCACCTTACCTGGGCAGCACCGCAGATCTAGCCCTGGTTGCAGGGGTGGGTTGTGGGTGATCCAGTCCCAAGGGTATAAGAATAAGAGAGCTAGCTCTGCCCCTTGTCTGCTGTGGCATTGGGTAAGTTAGTTTGGGCAGTGCTGGAGAGCTTGCCCTGGTGGTGTGGGTGTGGGAGGGTTGGAAGGCTGACCAGCTCAGCTACCACCCAGGTCCATATCTAGGACTTTGAATTGGTCCACCCCAATATCTACCAGTTGATGAACTACTGGAACATGGGAAGGGGTTGATCCTATAGTCCCAAAGAAACAGCTTCCCCATGACACAGGGCAATAACAGGATATCCTTGAAAAGTCCCAGTGAGAATCCAGTACTGATGGTGTAGCAGAAGGAAACACCAGTGATTCATTGCAATGAACATATACAATCCAAGACGTGTGGACAAAAGTATATTCTGTGGGACACACTTGTGACACATTAAAGCTTTCACAATGAGATTTTTTTTTCTTTTGGATGGAGGAGGTTGCAAGGGCAGAGAGCAGGTACAAAGATTGGGGAGATGAATGGTATTGTGGTGCATGATGGGAACTTCACAAAGAAGCAATAAGAAGATCAATAATAAAGAAAAGAAAAATGTAAGCATCACAAAGTCCAGATGGTAATACAGGGAGAACATCTACACCCTAGCAATAGTAGTATGAACTATACAACCTCTTTTGGAAGCTGGCATTATTTGGTCAAGTTGAGATTGATGTAGGAGGGTTTCTGCCAATTCAAGACCAGCCTGGACTACACAGACCTAATAACGATAAAAGTTAACATCGAATACAGCAAACATAAGAATAGTAAAGACATTGCTGGGTGGTGGTAGCACACAGCTTTAATCCCAGCCCTTGGGAGGCAGAAGCAGGCAGATTTCTGAATTTGAGGCCAGCCTGGTCTACAAAGTGAGTTCCAGGACAGCCAGGGCTACACAGAGAAACCCTGTCTCAAAAGAAAAAAACAAAAAACAAAAAACAGTAAAGACATGATTCTTGTAAAAGTGATAGGAACAGAGGAGAATGTCTTACAATGTCAGAAAGCTAAGCAGTACCTCCATGTTTTCCTAACACTATGAAATTTGCCAATTTAAAGATTAAGAAACATACATACTTTGATTGGGAAAATACTCACATTCTCGAAAATGACTTAATTTGGTCATTACTTCTTCCTTGAACAGCTGAATGACCTGTTCAACAATCTCCCGGTTTCGACTTTGGCTCAGAGCACCCATGTATTTCTCTAGAAGAGGAACATTTTTCAGATTCCAGATGAAGTTCTCCCGATGAAAAAGATTTAACTTTGGATGATGGAATTCCTAAATGAAAAGCAGAAAACCAGGATAGAATGTAGCTTAGGCAGTGCTTGCTTAGCATGGACAGTGCTCTATGCTTGATCCCTGCTATGGCAGCATCTGCCTGTAATCCCAGCATTTGAGAGGTGGATATGGGTAGATCAGAAGTTCAAAGTCATCCTTGGCTAAATAGTGAGTCTGGGCCTATCTAAAAAACAATTTTACACACACACACACACACACACACACACACACACACACACACACGCACACACACAGAGATGCAAGAAATTTTACATATATATAAAATATATGCATATATACATATATGTGGGGCATTGGGCTATGCATAGACAGGCTGGTCTCCAGTCGAGCTGAGGTCTGAACCCCGGAATGGTCATAATTCACATACATGACACAGTAGGCGTTCCCTCATGCTCCTGGAACTCTGGCTCCTACCTAAGTTACTGCCCCCAACAGCCCCCACAAGAGAAGCATGGCTAGAAGTCACATAGGCAATGTCCCAAGCTTCTGACCTTCAGGCTAAACTCCTCCCCAGTTACCTAGAAACAGAAAAGACAGCAGCTCACTTTAAAAGGGGCTTTTCGGCCCCTCTTTGCTCTCTCATTCCTTTGTTCTCTTACCTCTCATTCCTCTCTCCTCTCTTTGTCTTCTCCTCTCCTCTCCTCTCTCCTCTCCTTTCCTTTCACTCTTACTCTTTCTCTTTAGCCTTTACTCTCTCTCTCTCTC
>NC_034599.1:49864688-49874542 GCF_900095145.1 Mus pahari | reverse complement strand
ACACACACACACATATATATCCACACACACATATACATGTGAGTTTAATTTTTATTTGATGTGTATGGGGGTTGGAGGGTATAAGATGTATATTTATATGAGTGTATGTGTTTATGGATATGTATGTATCTATGTGCTTATATGTAGAGGCCACTGGTCAACTTCACGTGTCATTCCTCAGGACCCATCCACACCATTTGTCTGGAGTGAGCCAATTAGGCTAAGCCAAAGCTCCCAAAATCCTGCCTCTTCCTCCACAGCCCCAGGATTTTAAGCCTGCCACTGTGCCTGGTATTTTTATGTGAGTTCTGGGGAGACGACTCAAGTCTTCATGCTTCTGCATCAAGTGTGAAGTACCACTTCACTCCTGAACTCTTTCCAGTCTCTACTTTTATTAATTTTAATGATCTGTAGGTAGGTGTGCGTGCACACGTGTGTGTGTGTGTGTGTGTGTGTGTGTGTGTGTGTACATGTCTTACATGGATGTGTGCATGTGAAGATGTGAAGGCAGGTGCCCACAGAGGCTATAGGCAGTTGTGAACCACCCATATAGGTACTGGAAATTGAACTTGGGTCCCCTTAAGGCTTAAGAACTTAGTAAATGTGGCTGGAGAGATGGCTCAGTGGTTAAGAGCACTGACTGCTCTTCTAGAGATCCTGAGTTCAATTCTCAGCAACCACATGGTGGCTTACAACCATCTGTAATGGGGATCCGATGTCCTCTTCTGGTGTGTCTGAAGACAGCGACAGCGTACTCACATACATGAAATAGAGAAATAAATCTTAAATAAATAAATAACTTAGTAAATATTGAGCCATCTCTCCAGGTATTTTTAAAGTAAATATAAGAAAATCAGGTGTATGCTTTTAATCCCAGCACTTGGGAGGTAGAGGCAGTAGGATTTTTGTGTGTTCAAGGACAGCCTGATCTACATAGTAAGTTCAAGGACAGTCAGAGTGTGGCCTTGTCTCAAAAATCTCTACATAAATATACCAAACACTCTTGTTGGGTTTCCAGTTTGTCAGGTAAGGTTTAGGTTTAGCAGCTACAGTGCTGGCAATGCTGTCCCCCACACCCACAGAATGGCATCTCAGCTCCCAGGGCACCAATGGAAAGAACAGTGGACTGAGTCACACAGAGCTCCAACTCCCTCTTCTACTTACAAACAGGCCATGAACATCTCAGATCTTGGTTTCTCTAGCAGGAACATGAAGACATGGACTAAGAGGACATACAGCCCTCACCCATGTTGGTGCTCCATCAATATTCTGCTTTGAGTTTGTTTGTTCTGTGGTGCAGAGGATTGAACCCAGGGCCTTCCACGTGTGAGGCAAGCACTCTATCTCTGAGTTATGTCCTCAGTCAAAGAGTGTGTTTGAACAGGAATTTTGCACCTTATCATCCTGATTTTTCCGACCTTTATTTCCTTTTATCTCCTTGCAAATAATGAGAATTGATGGCAGTTGAGCCAGTGCTCTTTGTTAATTCCTGTCAGCCTATCTCCCAGTCTCTGTCCTCACTGTCTCTCACCAGAGCTCCAGTCCTAAGCACTTTGCCCCTCTAATACAGAGCTCAGACCATAATCATAGTTGCCTACGTCTTCTTTTTCAAGATATTTGAAACTTCTGAGATTGACTTGCATCCCATCTGTCAATCAAGCTTCAACCAAATTCCAGTGGTATTTGGTCCAATCACTTAAGAATGCCTTAGTTCTGGTCCCTGTGATGTCAGGACCTCTGTCTACACTGGAACCCCTATGCCTGGAAGCTGATGGAATTTTCAGTGGTCAACCATATCCTCAGCGGTTTATTCACAGCCTCTAGTACAAGGGCAGAACTGCAACAGCACTTTCCCAGTACTGTGGACACTGCGACCCAGAGAACAAGCAAAAGCAAAATATAACATTTTGTTTGTATAAAAGCAGACAAAAGAATTAGTGGAACAGAGCAGAGAATCTATAAAGAATCCTTAAAAACAGTACCAGGGCTGGAGAGATAGCTCAGTGGTTAAGAACGCTGGCTGCTCTTCCAGAGGTCCTGAGTTCAATTCCCAGCAACCACATGGTGGCACACAGCCATCTGTAATGGGATCTGATGCCCGCTTTTGGTGTGTCTGAAGATAGCTGTAGTGTACCTATATAATAAAATAAATCTAAAAAGAAAAAGAAAAAAAAACCAAAAACAAACAAACAAACAAAAAAACCCAAAAAACTCAACACAGTATTAAATAGTGGTCAATAAGGACACCATAAAGACACCATGGGAAAGGATAAAGTTCTTTAATATAGTTCTGGGGAAACTGGATTTTAACATAAAAAACAATGATATTGGACATGTTTCTTACCTCAAATACAACAATCAACCCCCAAAAGACCCAAATGCCAAAATCGGAAATCATAAACCCCTTGCCAATTGCATTGTCAGTGATTTCTTACCTGTCTCACCCAATGCAAAAATAAATAAATAAACAAACAAACAGATGAGATTATATCAAACTGAAAGCTTCTGCACAGAAAACAACAACACTGGGTCTGGGGGAATGGCTCAGTGAGGTGATGACAGGCACATGCCTGGACATAGGAGTATGCCCTGGGGCTTGCTGGCCAGCCACTGGAGACAATTGGAAAGTTTCAGGCTAGTGAAAGACCTGTCTCAGAGGAGACTGTGGAGGACTAGTGAGATGGTTTACCAGGAAAAGACTTTTGTCAAGCCTGATGACTTGAGTGTAATGCCCAGAACCAGTATAGCAGAAGGAGAGGACTGACTCCTGTAAGTTGTTCTTACCTCAGATTTCTACACATACACTATGGCATGCATAAACACACATAGGATGGATAGATAGATAGATAGATATAAACATTTTAAAATAATAACAAAATCAAGGAAGACACTGGTGTCAATCTCTGGCCTTGACATGCACTTGCACACATGTCAGTGCACACTCACACAACATGTACATACATGAACATACACAAACTCAACAATTTAATCCCAATTGATAGTTTGGGAAGACGATGTGAAGAAATCGCTGGTATGCAAATTTATAAAGAACTAGTAAACCCAATACCAAGAAAAACAATATAGCTCAGTTTAAAAGTGAACAAAAGACTAAAACTGAGACTTTTCCAAAGATAACACAAAAATATCCAACAGGCACACGGAAGCATGGTCACCTTAATCGCCCACCAGGGAAATACAAACTGGAAGCACCATGAGATATCACTTCGCACCTGTGAAGACAGATGCTGTCAGTAATATGAGTAAAGTAGTTTCGGGAAGGTATGGAGAAATAAGACCTGTGTATACTGTTGACAAGAATGTACAGCCACTATAGAACACAGCATGGAAAATTACTATAAATAAATTATAACCAGAACTACTATGTGACCCTTTAGTTCAGCCTTTTAGGGGCACTTACCAAAGGGAAAGGAAAATATGGCCCTCGTGAAAATATCTGTACTATTATGTTCATTGTAATCAGTCACAATAGCTAAGTTAAAAGAAAGAGAGGTGTGTGTAGGCCAAAGGTTTCTCTGTAGCAAATATTTAACAAAAGGCAAATTATTTACAGTCTCTGAAGAAAAATGAGAGTAGCAAAGTAATAAACATTTAAAACTGACAAGATGAATGATCTAACAGCATGAATACCCCTAAAAGTCCTCTGCACACTTTTGGTAAATGGGTTCAGGAGAAGTTAACAAGGGTTAACTGGGTGTCACAGGAAGAGGGAAAGAGGGAGCAGCGTGCTCCACTGTAGCAGCTGCTTTACTGTGTATGCATATGTATCTTATAACATGTTGTCTACTTTAAATATATCACAATACATTGATTTTTTTTTATAAATAGTAAAGGAGAAAAATGTAAGAGGCACTTATTTAAAAAGCATATTTAGAAGATATTATGAGGATATTATACAGACAATCTAGATGTAATACAGAGGACTGTAATTACTACAAAGGTTTTTCTGAATAAAATTAATATATGGAAAAAATCGCCTAAAAGTACACATATACCAGGTGTGCTTTTACTATACATGCAGTCTCAGCACTCAGGAGACAGAGGCGGGAGGACTGCCGGAAGTCTAAGGACAACCCAGTCTTCATAGAGAGTTCCGGGTCAGTCAGAGCTAGAGAGCAAGACCCTGTCTCAGGGCCTGGAGAGATGGCTCAGTGGTTAAGAGCACTTGATGCTCTTGTAGAAGAGGGATTCCCAGCATCCCTACTTATTCACAAGCATTCCTAACTCTAGTGCCAGGGGATCTAGCGCCCTCTTCTGGCCTCCTTGGGCACCTGGCACATGCAACACACTTTCATAGATACAGGCAAAACATAAATAAATCTTTTCTAGAAATACCCTGTCATAAACCAATAAAAATAAAACAACTACTCAAAGTATATTGATATTCTAAATGTGTAGTGTGTGTGTGTATTGTGTGTGCGTGTGAACATGCACACGTGCATGCGTGCATATGCATGTTTATGTGTGCATGTGTATACCTGGAGGCCAGAGATCAACACTGGACATCTTCCTCAGTTACTCTTCACTTTATTTTACTTTTTATTTATTTATATTTGTATGTGTGAGCACACGTGCATTGATGTGTATGTTGTACACACACATACAAACAAAAAATTTATGTATGTGTATGTATGTATGTATGTATGTATGTATGCATGAGTATGTTTGTCAGAGGAGAACTTGTGGGAGTCAATCCTTTTCTTCCACCATGTGGGTCTCAAGCTTGGTGACAAGAGTCTTCGCTGCTTAGCCATTTTCCAGACCCTCCATTTTATTCTTTTGAGATGAGGTCACTCACTGAGCCTGGAGCTTGCCCATTTGGCTAGATGGGCTGGCCAGGGAGCCCCAGGAGCCTCCTGCCTCTGCCTCTCCAGGGCTGGAAGACACTCTGCCATTCTTTTATGTGAGTATTGGAATCCAAATTCTTGTTTTTGTGTTTGTGACAAAAATAACTTTGCAGAGCCATAAATGCACTTTTTAATGAAGATCCACAAAAGAATTAGAAAAAGTTCTGACTGAAATGTTTGACATGTTCACCACCCACAGCTATATGCAATACCATTTTTTGAATAGGTGAACAGAGTGCAGTAGAAAAGTTTATAAACATTTATTGAACATCATTTCCAGAGGATGGGATTACTTGTAACTTCTGATTTTTCTTTGTATTTTTATTAGTTTTTCTTGAATAATGAATAAGTAAAGGGTTTTTATTTAACCAGAAAAAATAAGTTATTACTATTTGGGAGAACAGGAAATTAATACTGTGTAGATGGTCACATGGCCTTGACATTCTGGCCAAGAGGTGTAACCGACTTGGTTTGCCCAGTTATAAATGTTAAAATACTGAAGACTATTCAAGTCATTGACATTAAGTAATGAAGACAGACAAGTAAAATAAGTTTGTCCCCACTCACTGCCTTGACAGAGGATTCAGTGCAGAGGGAAGACTTGGGAAGAGCCCAGTGAGTTCAATGAGTTGAAGAGATAGAGCTGAGAGTCCAGGAAGACCAAGGCATCGACAGTTTGTAGGACAGACTTCCAAAGATCAGAGCTGCAGAGAGAACACCAGTCCTCCTTGAGAATTTGATGCATTTGTGTGCACCCTCGTGTTAAGTCTGGGGGAAGGAGCATCTGAAAGGGATTAGATTGGGCACATATGCAAGGCTGGGAACAGTGTCTGTGGCTACTGACCACCCTGGGAAACATAAGTTTATAAGATACTGGGCAGAGAACTCAGAAGGGTTTTGCATTATGTAATTCTTAAAGTAAACCTAGCTCTGGCCCTACTTATAAGAGGTTAAAAGCAAGACCCAAAAGAGTCAAATGGCTTTCAATCACCCTAACTGCATGTACTGAAAGGACATTCAGTGGCTATCAAGTACAGGAAACACATAGGAGCTAGACATAGGCACACATACCCCAATGGGGGACAAAAGTAAAGTGGCCTACATGTGTCAACTACATGGCAGAGACTCTCTGTTTCCTTTTTTCTGAGTTAGGGTGGTAGAACATAGCTAAAGCTGGGCTTGAATTTTCATCAAACCTCCTCCCTTAGCCTCTAAAGTGCTGGGACTACAGATATATACCACCACGCCTGGTAAACATTATTAGATTGCATAACAAAGAAACAAAAACAAGACCCTAAAAATTCTTCCCATAAGAAACATTTCAGGCATAACAACTCTGCCACATAACAGCATTCTGTTTCCTTTTCACTGATTTCTAGAAGACTCCAAATAAGTTTGAGATTGAAAGAATTGACCTCATCGCCTTCTCTTCTCACTTAGTGCTTAATTGCTTCCTTCCTGCTTCAGATAAGACTGTGTCACAACAAGCCTAGGTTAGAACTGCACTTGGCTCAATCCTTCCCTGGTTACCAACTAAACACTAAAACAATCACCAAATATAGTTGCATTGCCTTCTAAACCTCTTGAAACTTTAAAATGTGTTTGTTTGTTTGTTTGTTATGAGGCAGAGCCTAGCTATACAGTTCTGACCCAGAATTCCCTATGTAGACCAGACTGGCTTTGAATTTATGGTGCTCTTCTTGCTTCTGCCTCCCAAGTGCTGAGAGTTTAAACATTTCCCTGACTCAAGCCCTTAATCCGTTTTTACTAATTATTGATTATCTAACTACTGAATTAACTTCCTAGATGTTCCACACCTCTCTGGACCCCAGAGTGCTATAATTAGTAGGTTTTGCATATTAAGAAAAACTTCCCCCAAGGACCCCTACTGCCTGAGAGACACAGTTCAGACTCCTTAACTTTTGAAGAGGGTGGGTCTTACAATGTGGTCTAGGCTGGCACACACTGATGAGACTCCTGTATCAGAGTCCAAAGTGTTTGGGACAAACCAACTCTTTACTGTCATAGAATGTGTATCTTATAATCTGACTCCACCTTAAATTTTTAATTTTATCTCCTGCCTGCCTCATTTATAGTTCTTATACATTATAGCTACAATGAATTATCCAGAGTTCCAGAATATTCATCATACTTCATGTGCTCTTTCCATCACCCGGAACACCCTTCCTCCTCTTCTTTCTGACCCATGCAGTACTAACTTTAGAATCAGCCTGGCATTACTTTTTTTAAAATTAAAAGTCTCCCAACGTGTTCACTGCACAGTGCTAGACATCAAAGATAAAAGATGAATAAATACTTTGGGAAGGCAGCATCGTTGGTAGTATGCTTATCTAGCATGTACGAAGCCCGATCCCCAGCACCATATAAACTAGATGTGGTAGCACATGCCTATGATTCAGTACCCAGGAAGTAGAAGCAGGAGGACCGGAAGTTCAAAGTAATCTTTGCCTCACAGTGAGTCTGAAGCTACCCCATAGTGTATGAGACTCTGTCTAAAAGACAATGAATAAACAAAGCATACTGTTGTTAAGAGTCTCATTGCGGGCTGGTGAGATGGCTCAGTGGGTAAGAGCACCCGACTGCTCTTCCGAAGGTCCGGAGTTCAAATCCCAGCAACCACATGGTGGCTCACAACCATCCGTAACAAGATCTGATGCCCTCTTCTGGAGTGTCTGAAGACAGCTACAGTGTACTTACATATACTAAATAAATAAATCTTAAAAAAAAAAAAAAAAAAAAAGAGTCTCATTGCTGCCAGGAGTGGTAATGCATGCCTTTAATCCCAACGCTTTCAAAGTAGAGGCAGGAAGATATCTGTGAATTCAACATTAGTCTAGTATACATCATGAATTCCAGACCAGCCAGGGCTTTAGTGAGACTCTGTCTCAAAACAAACAAAAACAAAAAAGACAAACAAACAAAATCCCTTACAAACAAGACCCCAGATCTTACCTCCAAGGCTTTATCCAATTGGGCAGCCAGCCTTCCTATTTCATATAACTGCTGGTGGCTGACAGCAACCTCAGCTATTGGTCTTCCTGGGAGGTAAGTGAGCATTCTTACCAAGTAGCTTTTGACTCCAGATCCACTATCTAGATGGAAGGAATGATACAGCCTGTCAATCATTCCTGAAAAAACAATGAGAACTTGCAGCCTTGCACACAAGTGCTGTGTCCGAGGTCACATACATAGTAATGACAAACCGGTGTTTTAAATGCTTGATTGCTACTTTCATGTTCTTTCTATTTCTACTACAACACAGCAGCCAGTCTAATAAATACAAATACATTCTCGAGGCTGGAGAAGTGAATTTGCCGAGTACTTGCCTAGCTTGTGCAAGGGCCTGGGTTCAAGTCCTAGCAACACATATAATCTTTTTGTGTTAAATAAGAATAGAACATGTCCTCCTGGTGTTCACAGGTCCCTTTGTTATTATTTATCAGGACATTTATAAACATAAAATTTAGTAGATCTCAACTAAAACCATGTCCAAGCTATATCTCCACTTTGAGTTATGAACTTGTTTTAGACACTGTGCTTCTGCCTGTAGCCAAAATATAGTAATATGAATGCATAGGAAATCTCTTACCAATGGATATGAGAGAGATCGTGTTGTCCCCTTTAGTTCGGCACACGGAGGCTGTTGGAAATCCAGCTGCTCTCAGAAACATGATGACATGGTTCTGCATTTCAATCAGGTCTGGAGTTTGGCTAGACTCCGTGTTGCTTATTTTGAGGACATATTCAACCGGGTCGTCTGTAGTCTCCTTGCCTCTTGAAATGTGAACACGAAAGTTTTGGTCGTCATAGCTAGGGAGTGGCTGGATCTTAGAAACTTTGAACCCAAATACTGATTCTACCAGTGCAGAGGCTTGTGCCTCAGTGAAAGCGGGCTTGGTAGAAGCCTGTGACTGCTGGCCATCTCCACTTGACATTGTGTCTAGGGGAAAAATAAGAGCCAGACATAGTACAGTTATTTGAATGATTATTCTCAGACAGACCACTATTTTTCTATATTGAGTGTCTTGATTTTTATTTATAAAGTGTAAACAATCAATTAGTAAATAAGATGAAGAAGCACAGGCTGGAGAGATGGCTCAGAGGTTAAGAGCACTGACTGCTCTTCCAGAGGTCCTGAGTTCAATTCCCAGCAACCACATGGTGGATCACAACCATCTGTAATGGGATCCGATGCTCTCTTCTGGTGTGTCTCCAGCTACAGTGTACTCATATACATAAAATAAATAATGTATTTTTGGAAAAAAAAAGATGAAGAAGCAGATGACCTGGAGCTGGAGAGGTAGATCTGCAGTTAAGAGCACTTGCTGCTCTTGTAGAAGGCCTGAATTTGATCCCCTGCTTTCACATTGTGTGGCTTACATCACCTGTAACTCCAGTTCCAGGGGACTCCTCTGTGCCCTTCCCCCCAGCCTCGAGCAGGCTAAATAGACCTTAAGTGTTTACCACAGCTGGACCTTGACCCAGGTGGAGTCTTCTGCCTTGCCACTCCAGCAGTTTCCTACAGGAGCAGACTGCCCGCTGAGTTTGCTTTGCAACATAATCCAGCTAAAACAAAGGATGAGGTCTGTGGGCTTTCCCTATATAAATGCTGAAAATTAAACTTTGAGCCTTAATCAGAAACTTTGTTTTGGCTTCATCCTTCTCTTGCACCCTGTTCCTTTTTCATTTCCAGCCCCTCTTTCAGGTAACCCAGTTTATTCATGGCTGCTGGACAGCTACACTCTGGGGGCATCTGCAGTTACATGTACACCTTACCCACACAGAGACATTTAAAAATCAAAATAACCTTTAAAAAAAAATTGCCAGGCATGCTGGTGCACGCCTTTAATCCCAGCACTCCGGAGGCAGAGGCAGGCAAATTTCTGAGTTCGAGGCCAGCCTGGTCTACAAAGTGAGTTCCAGGACAGCCAGAGCTGTACAGAAAAACCCTGTCTTGAAAAACCAAAA
>NC_034599.1:49845143-49864218 GCF_900095145.1 Mus pahari | reverse complement strand
AATCCCAGCACCTGGAAGGCAGAGGCTGGGAGACTATTTCAAATTCCAGGCCAGTTTGGTCTACCTAGCAAGTCTAGAACTGGCCAGGCAATATAAAGAGACCTGGTCTCAAATAAAACAAACAAAACAGAAGAAGATATGTTGACAGGTGAATAAAAATCCTGGGCCATAAGTTATTTATAAATTTCCCTCCCAACTTGAAAGTACGGTTCTATGGACGAACAAAGGTCAGAGAAGCATTTTGTTATATTATCCAATCCAATCTTTTCTCTTGTCTGCCAACTTTACAGAGAAATATAGGTCCAAAGACATTAAGAGATGTGTCCAAAACTAATATTCAGTTCCACTGAGACCTCAGCTCTGAGGGCTGGGAAGATGGCACACTTTGGATGGTGGCCAATGTGTAAGTATGGAGACTGGAGTTTGGAACTACAGCAACCACGGGAATGCCAGGCTTAGTGGCACATGCCTGTAATTCCAAGTTGTATTCTTTTACGTTTGTTTTTGTTTTTTGAGTAGCATGGGGTGGACTTAAATGCATTAGATAGCCTTGCATTTCTGATCCTCCTGCCTCTACCTCCCATGTACCACCATGCTTGGCTTATTTGGTGCTAGGGATCAAACTCAGGACCTCGTGCATGCTAGGCAAGGTCTCAGCAAAGTAAATCATGTGCCCAACCAAGCTGTTGTACTCTTGACAAACACTTCTCATGTTTACCTTCTGACCACAGTATTTGCTTTCAGAAGCAAATTAAGCCCTTCAGGTGTTGCCACTAAACATATTATCACAAAGACTAAACAGGGCTTCAAAAGAATCTGCACCTGAAACTTCTGGAAACTGATACATCCTGTTTCACCACTTTTGGCTCTAAGACTTCACAAGGAATTTTAAACATTCCTTCTGAATATATATATATATATATATATATATATATATATATATATATATATATATATATATTAAGGCTAGTGCTCAGAATGTAATGTGAACTGAAACTCCAAGATGAAATCCTCTTGGCTCTGAAAGAATTTAAGGGTATTAAAACAACACTGAACTTGATAGGGAGCTGGGTGTGGTGGCTCACATCTGCTATCCCGCCAATCCAGAGACAGGACAGTAAGATTGTTGCTAGTTGAAGGCCAG
The DNA here is from genome assembly GCF_900095145.1 of Mus pahari. Classification (NCBI taxonomy): domain Eukaryota; kingdom Metazoa; phylum Chordata; class Mammalia; order Rodentia; family Muridae; genus Mus; species Mus pahari. The sequence goes on along the minus strand of NC_034599.1, from coordinate 49,863,074 downwards.
TCCAGACTACCCACTGAGTTCCAAGCTAGCCCCTGTTACTGTGAGAGACTTTGTCTCAAAAAGAAAGAGCTCTTAAATTTGAAGACTGTTAAAGACAATTGGTGAAGGCCAATCTCCAGAAAACATTCCCATGTCCTTAAAGGGGGCTTGTTAAGTATCTCTTCGAAGAGTCCTGTTTGCTAAAGCGAAGTCCAGTTTGCAAAATACTGTTGGCAGGTCTGGTGACAGGACAACCTGGTACCAAACAGTTACTGAACTGTGAAAAGTTGTCCCAGCACCAGCTGGGCAGCCAATCTCTGTAACTTTAGCCACACTGCCTCTAAAAGAGTTCAATGAAGAGTTTTGAGTTTATATTTACTTTTTTGCTGAATACAGAAAGAACTCCACAACCTGAAAGAAAAGACACACATTGACACATGCTACGGAAAGCAAATACACATAAAGCAAAAAAAAAAACAAAAAACAAAAAACAAAAAACAAAAAACAAGCAGAGACATCCATTTTCATCAAATGCGCCCCGTGTGTGGAGAGCATGGAGAGCGAATCCAAATCCTATATAGATTTGGATTCTAACAATATAGATTTGGATTCTATATAGATTTGTATTCTAACAATATACTAACAATATTTAGATCCGAAAAAAAAAACAACCCCAAACCCTCAAACAGTAAGGGCTTCTAAGCAGGAGGTTTGCACCAGACTCCATAATTTTTCGCTGCACGAGAGGGGAAATGGAGAGGAAGTGAACCTTGCACTCTGCACTTGGTGAAAAGTACACAAGAATAAAATAATAATAATAATACAGAAACTAGTCTTACCTCTCACCTTCTGCTAAAGTGTTACAAAGTCGTTGTGACTTCTGCCTTAGCACTTCCTCCACGGCTGTCTTCGGCGCCCCCTCTGCTGTGAGCTTCCAGGGTTGGGAAGCTGGCAGTGATGTTCCCTGCACTTATTTCGTGAGTTGCGGCCACTCACAGCTCACAGGCTGCAGGAACTCTACACTGTCGTCCTCCAAGGGCGACTGGAAGCAAGACTCACTTCCAGGGGGTCTTGCAGAGGAGCTAAAGACACCGATGGGAGGGAGGTGGCCCACAGCCCGTTCCCGGCCTTGTCTCAGGTCCAGAGGAGCCTTAGGATGGCTTTCACCCCCAAACCATGGGGGACCCTAAAACTGCGCACTGAGATCTCAGCAGGGCTGGGGCTGGACAGTGACCTGCCGCGTCTGCACGCTGCGAGTTTGAGGAGCGCAAGGGTTGCAGGAGCCCGCCGCCCCCTCTCAGGGATGTCCCCGCAGAAAGACGCTTGTCTCGCTTCAGTCTCTTCCACCTCCTCTCACGCACCGCGACCGGACGTCCTGAGGCCGACCGCTCGCTCTCTCCCCTCAGCCAGCTAGCGGTTGCGGTGCAGGAGGTGGGGCCGGACCCGCCGCCGCTGCGAGCCCCGCCTTCCTATTGGCTCCTCCCACATCCCGCCGCCCAGTCAGCACTCACTACTGACAGCTCTGGCCCAACCCTCTCCAACCCACCAACAGAGTTCAGAGATCTGACTTCTGATTGGCTGTCTGGAATCCGACACCTTTGTCAATCTCGGCTCGCTAGTCAAAACTCTTGTTTCTGATTGGCCCGCAAGTAGCCAATTAGTAGGCCTTGGGGGTTTGAGTGGCATCTGTCAATTCTCACCAGGTTGGCTTAGTCCTGGCAGCGACTTGGAGCACAAGTCTGTCAGCATGCTGCCAAGAGAGATAGCATCTTGCCTTTCTTTCCTCACTCCTTCCCGCTCTTTCTAGAAGCGAGTATTCCTGAAGGCCATCTTCATAGAGGTTGGCTAGAAGTTCATTCTCCCCAGAAAGGAATCCTAGTCCTGAAACTACAAGGGTCGGTCCCTCTCTGTGAGGAAATGGGGCTCGCTGACTTTGTACTAGAATGTTCCAATCCGAAAAGGCTTCATTTATTAAACAGACCTACACTGTCTGTGCTGGCGGAAACTGAAGCCTAGAGTGCATAGAACCTTACTTAACCGGACCCTGCTTACCAACTCCCAATTCAGGACCTAGGCGAGAGCACCAGTTTTCAAGCGGGGGTAACTACAATGGAGAAAGAAAGCAGCACCAACTGGGCTGTTAGTGTTACAGTTCAGATCTGGGGTGAATGACGCTTTAACACGGAGGAACAGAGCTGACAATTAGGTTAGAATCCTTATTTAGGCAATTCTGACAATGAGAAAGTGCACAAGACTTTGGGATTCTGAGACAAGGTAGTTAGTTGGATAATCTTAATTTTCAAGTACACTAGGTGTCTTAGTTAAAGTTTAATTGCTGTGAAGACACCATGACCAAGGCAAGGTTGTAAGGGATAAAATTTAATTGGGGCTGGCTTACAGGTTCAAAGGTTCAGTCCATTTATCATCAAGGTGGACAAATAGCAGGCATGGTGCTGGAGGAGCTTTTTACATCTTGTTCTGAAGGCAAACAGGAGAAAACAGGAATCCTCAGGCAGCTAGTAGGGTCTCAAAGCCCACACCAACAGTGACACATTTCCTCCAAGGCCACACCTACTCCAGCAAGGCCACACCTCCAAATAGTGCCATTCCCTGGGTCAAGCATATTCAAACCACCACACTAGGCCACATAGCTGAATGCCCTTCTCCAGCTAAGCAGGACTTTTTTGATAGACCAGAGCAGTCCCAGCTGAAAGAGTCCTGTACACCTGGGCTGGTGAGATGGCTCAATGGGTAAGAGCACCCGACTGCTCTTCCAAAGGTCTGGAGTTCAAATCCCAGCAACCACATGGTGGCTCATAACCATCCGTAACAAGAACTGACTCCCTCTTCTGGAGTGTCTGAAGACAGCTACAGTGTACTTACATATAATAAATAAATAAATCTAAAAAAAATTATTATTAAAAGAGCCCTGTACACCTGTCACTCAGGTTTGCAATTTGCTCTCCTTATGTTATTATGCTGTATGCATATCTCACCTGTTTTTTCTTGTCTTGGCATACTCATGGGTGGGATAGTTACTCTGATTATTAACTCGGATAGTCTCTCCAATCCCTGTCAACACCTACCGTAATGAGAAATTTCCTTTGCCCCCTTTAGACATATGTTTATCTGTTTTTCTTTTTCTTTGTGGGGATGGGGGGGGGGTTCGAGACATCATTTCTTTGTGTAGCCCTGGCTGTCCAGGAACTCCATCTGAAGCCCAGGCCAGCCTTGAACACCTGCTTCTGCCTCCGGCGTGCTGGGATTGAAGGGATGCCTCACCATTGCCCAGCAGGTTTCTTTTCTAATCTTCAAGTAGGGATGACCTTTCTGCACTTTCTGATGTTGGTGACTGTGACTTGAGTCTCCTGTAACCAGAAATGGCATGTTTGCTTTCTGAGGCCCCTCTGCAGCGTCTGAATTCTCCATACCCTCTCTCACTATCCTACTGTTACTGGTCCATTTTCTTTCTCCTCGTGGCCTGGAAAAAAAAAGATGAGAATGAGGATTGAATGCTGAAATTGTGAAAACTGAAGGCACAGGACAACAGACTCCACACTTGCCTTTTTTGGTTTGTACCTGCTTCCATTTCCCTGTACATTTTGTGTGCATGTAGTGCCCATGCACACACCTGATGAAGAGGATTTTCAGTCTTTTCCAGTACCTGATCTGTGCTTTTCCCCCTTGAGATAGGATCTCTCACTTGGAGTTAATTTTTTTCAGTTGTGTTGGCAGTGAGAAAGCTCCAGTGATCCTTCTGTCCCTGACTCAGCACTGGGGTGGCAGAAATGTACACAGATATTAATCTGGCTGTTTTTTTTTTTTACATGGGCTCTTTGGATCTGAACTCAGGTCTTTATGTTTGGACAGCAAGTACTCTTACCCACTGAGCCATTTCTTCAGACATCCCTGGACACTTTTCAGAACTATATTGCATGGTATAGTGATGGGTGTGTAATGCTAGCACTTAAGAGGTTGAAGCAGAGCCGGCCAGTAGTGGCACATGCTTTTAATTCCAGCACTTGGGAGGCAGAGGCAGGCGGATTTCTGAGTTCAAGGCTAGCCTGGTCTACAGAGTGAGTTCCAGGACAGCCAGGGCTACCCAGAGAAACCCTGTCTCGAAAAACCTAAAAAAAAAAAAAAAAAAAAAAAAAAAATAGAGGTTGAAGCAGGATTTTGAGTTCAAGGCAGCCAGCCTGGGCTACATAAGGAAACCCTATCACAAAGGAGAGAAAACAAAAGGCTTTCTGCAACTTGCTATTTTTACTTTAAGTAGACATGTTCCCACTTTTAAGGATATCTTCCTACATAAACTTTTTATACAGGTTAAGTTTTAGGCCTAGACTGTCTGATGTAGACCAGGCTGGACTCATCATTCTATTACCACCTTCAAGGGCTGAGATATGTGTACACCTTGCCCAACTTTTAAGGTTCCTAACGTGTGGTGCCAAACCATTTTTTCCTCTCAACGTTGGATATATATATATATGTGTGTGTGTGTGTGTGTGTATATATATATATATATACACACACACATACACATATACACACACAATGTGAAACAAAAACAATTTGCAGAGATTAAATACATGATCCTATATTGAGTAGGGCTCAGTGTCAGAGCTCAGTATATACTAACTCCTTGTTTAACCTCAACATAAAATGTGTTCTAGAAAATGTCATCTTATAGTTTTGAAAAAATATTAAAAATATTTTTGTGAAGGCATGTGTGCATGGGGAGGAACACATGCCACAGCACACCTATGTGGTCAGAGACAGCTTTGTGGAGTAAGTTCTTTCCCTTGCCTTTACATGGCTTTGGAGATAGAAGTTGTATGGCCAGGCTTGTCAAGCAAGCACGCTTTACCCACTCACTGAGCCATCTCACTGGCCCAATCTTATAGTTTTGTATTTCCTGTTATAGATGTTCAAAGCTTAGTGGCAATACAATGGATACATAGAATCCAGCTGCCTTATGAGCAGACAATAATGTAAACATCTGCTTTTTAAGTAGATGACCTACTTTTTAAGTACTGATGCTGCTGATGGGACATGTTCTGTGAAATGTATCCTTTGGCAATCTCATTGTGCAAATATCAATGCAAGGAGCCAGTTACATGTGGTATGTTACTGAAATGTTATGTGGGCTGATCATATCATGAACCTCATCTAGCACTTGTAAGACTAATCCCAACAAGTTTCATTAAAATAGTAAGACTAGCCATAACTTACAATTAGGAAGCAAAACTGGTATCAAGTGATAAATGTACCAAGGCAGCTGTTGGTATGAAGTCTGGACATTTAATCAGGGTGTAACTATTTGCTTTTGTGATATTTTCCTAGAATCTGAAACTGACCTTTTTGGCCGTTGGATGCCAAGTTTTAACAAACTTTAATCACTTAGGTTGCAATTAGTAGTAGAAAAGGGGCTTTTTTCTTAGTAGTAGAAAAGGTGGGGTTTTTTGCAACATAGGGATTTGAATCCAAGGCCTTCCTTAAGCCTGCTCGACATGTAGCCTACCAACACCTAGCCCTTGGACTATCCTTTCCAATCCTAGGAGCTGATCATATTTACAAAACTTACTTTAGGAGAGCAAGCAAGCTGTGGTTCTAGCTTCGGGTTGTTCATGAATTGAAAAAGCAATTAATGAAATTGCAACAGAGGAGTGAATGGCAACATTAACAGGACCTATAGTGTGCAGGTTCCAGAACTATCCTGCAGCACTATCCTACACCAAGGCCATCTCCTCCTGTAATACACAATTCATATCACTGAGCTCTCCAATTCTGTCCTAAATGTTAACAATGACCATAACAAAAAGCATAGGGTATGAAGGAGATAACCCATTTCTAGTAGGTCCAATTTATATAGCAAATATGTATTTAAACATGTCACACAAATAAAGAACAGACAGATTAGGGAGAAAGAGAATCAGTGAGTATAAGCTACAAACAGAAGATTTCAGTTTGGAAAAAAAAATTGAGACAAGGTGTTTACCATAGTAGACTTGGCTTTAGTTCAGACTGGCTTTCAACTCAACCAATCCTGCCTCAGCCCCCTAAGCACAGAAATGATAGGTATGAAACACTAAGCCTGGTGAAATCCAGTTTCTAAACATTCAAACCGGTATCAGAATGGATCCCTGGGTATGACACTCTCTGTCACTTTTAATGTTAACTCACCTGACTTGTGTTTGTACAGGAGGTCCTGATTTAGGTCAAATTACTCTTTCATACTAAACTGACTCTATGACTTGATTATCCATTGTGATACTCCCAGAATCAAATTCATTTACTGTTTAAGTGGATACTAACCATATTTCAGACTTTTATTCTTATTAATATTAGCATAGAAATGAACTAAGAGATATAGTGGTACGATTAACCATCCTGGTTGTTATGTTGGAATGAACAAAATCTGAACATTATGGAACATATTTGATGAGAGATTTCTGGATCCCATTTAAATTATGCTTTATTCTGAGTTACTATAAAACACAACATGAGTCAAATGTGATAATACAATTTTCTTTATTAAAAATAATTTACAGCATCAATAACATATACACAATTTCATAACTGAACTTTACCTCCAATATATTTCTATACAATACTTAACATTATTGAACTTAAAACTGTTATGCTATTTTGTTGGCTTTAAATAACAATGATTTGTAGTTACTTAAGATATAAGGTTGTACAGTCACGTATTATGCATAAAATTGATAAAACAAACAAATCGGCACAGTCGCCTTGAAGAGGGAACACCCTACTGAAAAAGCCCAAGTTCACTTCCTTCCCTGCCTTTTACTCCCCAATCAAATGCAGTATCATTATCCAGTACCTTAGCATCTTCTCTCTAAACTCAAAGGTAAAAAGGCTCTGAAAAATGTCAGTTTTTTTTCATCCTGTCACTTACCATGGAGAAGAGGAATGAGCACTGTTACCATATAAACAAATAACTGATTCTGGATGAGTCACAGCTTTTAGTACAATCCTGTGAAAATCCAAGCAGTGTGGTGAAGAGATGCTGTGCCTCTCGTCCAAGTACTAACAGAGGTACCTGCCACCTTGGGAACCTTAAAGGAATAACTAATAATGGCAGTTGAGTGGCTGGAGGCCTTTCCTTTCCTTCATTTGTATGAGCAGCACAACTAAGGCACACAACAGTATGGAGCACAACCTTCTTCAGAGACTAAAATGCTGCTGTGGCTACTGTGCTACAGTCAAAATACTGATTTGCTTTTTTGTGTTCACTTTCTTTCTCCAAATATTGGTAATTTTTAGAAAATAACTAAAAATTGTCAACAAAGAAAGTAAGTAACACAATAAAAACAGGTGCCACATTTTTGCATTATTTGGCTGGAGGCAGAATCACAAGATACACACATTGGGACATGTGCTTAATTTCATTCCCACATTTAAAACCACACTTATCAAGAATTTAATTCACTGTTTCTGGGTGAGAGATTTAGAGAACCTTCAATTTGTTCCTGAAATGCAATTTCTATATCATTACTGTACTGGAAATGTTTGATTAATAATATTTGATTCATAGCAAGTTTACCATTTTTCAAACATTTATGTCCAGACTTGTAGCTCATACTAAACACGGGAGTATGCCTTCAAAATATGACAGATTATTTTCCATCTATACATCTGGAATTACCATTTTTTTTTTCAAAGCATGTACCAGTATTTTAATACTCAACTTGTAAATTCTCCATTCCTGATTCAGGCTTCTACAGATTAACACACATACAGACAGACACATGGTATCTACCAGAACACAGTATGGTTTCAAAGTAACAAAGAAAACATTAACTAAAGAGACTAGTTTTGTCAAACTCTAGTCCAACTAAGTACATATTTGAAAAATATTTTCAAAAGACTGTACAACTGATCATGTGTGAAGTTCTCAGTGTTCTTCACCCACTGGTTCGGTAGTTCCTTAGGTTTAGCATAAACAAGTACTTTTCATTTTGTGCAGTGCACAGAACAGATCAGATTTAAAAAAATTTCTTTAAAAACCACTACACTTAACTTTTTGCTGCTAAGTTTAACTTCTTAATTAAAAAAAAAAAGGTATAGGGCTTTCTAAAATTATTTTCCAACCTTTTAAAAAGATGTTAAACATGGACTAAGCATGTGATGTGGTATAACAGATACAGATGTAACTGCAAACACATGACAGACATGCAAACAGCAGTGACCACCAAGTGTCTTATCTTTATGGTCAATTTTGATTAAAGAACAAATTTTAATGAAATTAACAGAGTGATGTATCCCAGATAAAATAAAGAGCCAAATAGCAAGAAGTCAACTTAAAGGACTGTAAAACTAAAAACCAAAAATAAAACCCTTAGGGTGCATATCTATAACTTTGGATGGATACTTTATAAATCTAAAGGAAATCTAGAGTTTGATTCAAATTGTTTCCAGCATTCATAAAAGGAGTGTGGAATGTCAGCTGGTGATACCTAATTGAGGTTACAGGCGTTACAGTATCATGTAAAATGAGCAAAATCTAGTTCAAATGAATACACCAGTATTTGGGCTTGCAAGAGGGTCATAGTGGCAAATTACTAAAAAATATTACAGGGCTGTACCATAGGAAATATATTTTACTAATACACGATACCACATGATCAGCTATATTTTGCAGTCGTTTATCTTCAGACATGGAGTACATTTTGGCTGGATTGGTCAGAGAGACTGTGATCTGGGGCAGGTTCTATGCCTTGCAGACATACTGAGACTAAGGCCAAACCTGACTTACATTACAAACTGGGAATGCCAACTGTGTCCAATTCAATTCTGGAAAGAAAAACACTTAAAAAAATTCATTTATAAATCAGGTACCCATTTCCACAATCTTAGGGTCTAATCTGGATTCTTCTATTTCAACTTGCTATTCTTAAACCAACAAAGAGTGGTACAGTTTTAAAGGTGCAAAACAAAACAAACAGCTTTAGAACGGCTATTCATAGGAATCTTCAACACAAGTTCAAATTCTGTCTTTATTTACAAAATGTTCTCATAAAATATACCCCCCCATACTTACAGGTCTCTTCCACAACACACTTCATACGTTGATTTTAGCAATGTTAATAGCACCATTCGTATATTATTTAAAATCAAGATTTCATTTTAGTCACTACATTGATTCATTATCATTTACATCCATGGATGAGATAAGTATACTGAAGTTATCTGCAGTTCCATGGCAATGATTCCTGGGTCCAGCACAGAAGGCTTTGCAGTTACGAGTCATGAAAGATACCACGGTGAGTAGATACTATAAGAATTTTCGAGCCACAAAGTTTAATAAGCCTCCATGTTTGTACAAAGTTATCTCCACATCATTTTCAAATGCTGCAATCACGCTGAACTCTTTTCCAGTACTTGTCTTTAAAGAAACAAAAAGATATCCTGTGAGTCAGAGCTTAAAGTGTTGTTTGGTTAAGACCATCTGTATTCAATCACTAACTACCTGATATCTTGCCACATTTTCCTGATTCTAATTTCCCAAATTTTGATCGTGTAACACACTTCTGCTATTTGAAAACTTGAGACCCACCTCCCAATGAGATAAGTAGAAAAACAGAAAAACAGGTATTTTGACCTCTAATACTAAACGACAACTATGAGACCTGCAAGCCTACAGCATGACTTAGATTATGCTTCCCTGAGGAAGTCATCACTCACTACTTACACTTACTATACAGTAAGTATCTATTACATACAATGTCTAGTGCTCTTTCTTTTGTTCCCTTAGTTATAAAATCTTACTCCAACCTTGAGTGCTGAACTTTTGTTTTTCTTTGGAATTAATTATTGCCTGGGCCATATTTTGATCAAAACAGAAAGAGCTAAAAACCTGGCACATGTAAATGGAGCCTTACTTCTCTGCCAGGCAATTTTTTTTTTTTTTATAAAGGCTAGTTTCTTCTACTGTCCTCAGACAACATGGGTATACTAATAACACAAACTAATGGGGAAGAACTATAGCTTACAGGTTCCGACATTAGCATGCAACTTGAAACAATTCTTATACAACTTCCAAACACCTGAGTATAGAGTATATAATGACATATTTGGGGATCTTTGAGTTACCTTTATATTTAATTTAATTCCAGGAAAGAGTTCTTCAGGAAATGATAAAGAAAATACTTCTCTGCCAGAGAGGCCCAAGGAATCTGCATTTTCTCCTGGGAGGAACTCAAGTGGCGCTATTCCAATTCCAATCAAATGATCTTTGTGTATCTTTTCATAGCTTTCAGCCAAAACAGCCTTTACACCCTGTAATGAATGTACATTTTATTTCCTTTTAACACTTTGAGCTTTTTTGTATTACTACTACTACTACTACTACTACTACTACTACTACTACTACTACTACTATTACTGCTACTACTACTACTAGGATCTTCGTTTGTAGCCGGAACTGGCTTCCATCATGGCAATCTCCTTGCTCTCTGGCCTTGGGGTGCTGAGTTTACAGGGTATATACCACTATATCAGCCTTAGAGTGAGTATTTTAAAGGAAAAAATACCTACTTTGGGCTTTGTATAGTTTTATGATGGAATATCCCATTACTAAGATTTGAGTTGTAGAAGGTATCCACAGAAACCTTTTATAGATTGCTCTTTAATAAGAAGCCACACGCCTTTAATCCCAGCATTCGGGAGGCAAAGGCAGGTGAATCTCTAAGTTGGAGGCCAGCCTGGTTTAGAACAAGTTCCAGGACAGCCAGGGCTACAGAGAAACCCTGATCAAAAAACAACAAAAAGTAATAATAAAAAAAAGATAACTAACTTGGCAGACTGATAAAATAGAAGTAAGAGACAGTGCTATCAGCATGAAGTCAATCTGCAAACAGAACTAAGGTTTTGAGCTGAGACCTCAAGCCCTACTTTGGCAAATGTTTATTCTCTAAAGAGAATGAGCTAAAGCAGTGGTTCTCCACTGGTGGCTGTGACCCTTTTGAGGGCTCAATGTCCCTTTCACAGGGGTTGCCTAAAGCTGTCAAAAACCAGATACATAATGATTCATAATAGCAGCAAAATTACACTTCAAAAATAATTTTATGGCTGGGGGTCATCATAACAATATTAGGAAGGTTAAGAGCCACTGAACTAGAGCTTCCTGACCTGGCTTCTCCACTTGAAAAAAAGAAAAATTGCCTCAGAAGCATTTTAGGACATTTTCCCCCCTTAATCATACATTCTTCATCTTCTTTCTTCCTCCAAAATCTGCACAAATGTACTATATACTTGTTCAAATACTTTATGTTTAACCTGTACATATATATATAACTTGTTTTGTCGTTCTTGTTGTTTGAGACAGGGTCTCTACATAGACCAGACTGGTCTCGAACTGACTTGTAAATCAGGCTATCCTCAAACTCATAGAGATCGTCTTGCCTCCGCCTCCAGAGTACTGAGAGTGAAGATGTGCTACACACCTAGCTCAAGAATAATATTTTTTAAAAACCACTCAATCAACCTTCACTCAGAGTGCAAACCCCTACTGAGCAGGAAGGTCATGCATACACTGAGGCACACTGGGACAGATCACATGAGACAGGGATAACAGATGACCTGAGAAACCAGACTGTGAACAGGGATGGAGTCAACCTGTATCTCCTGTATAAGTTATTGTCCTTGAAGAAATTCAATAGCCTCAGAGAAAATACAAATAGGTTTCTTATTTGGTCAAGGTGTGTGAAATTGGGCTACCTGAATCTCTTGACAGAAATTAAGTGAAAAGGAGGCATTGTTATACATGAAAGTTAGTTTAAGGCAGACTTTCTCTCTTTACTGCTTCCATACAGACTTCCTTATGTAAAAAAAAAAAATTTTTTTGAAGTTTAACCAAATTCAGAGTAGCAAAATAAAAGTAGAAATTTAAAGTATCGTCTAAGATCAATGGAAACACAACTCATAAATGTGCGATCCAAGTAAGCCAAATAAACCTTGATACGATGTTACTGACAAAAAAATATTAAAAATTAAGATTAATAATATAAAATTTAAGAATCCATACCAGCAAATAGGGTCCTTTGGCAGCCCAATCTCTTGAATTTCCTGAACCATATTTTTTTCCTGCTAAAATTATCAGTGGGATACCTTCTTTCTGGTACAGTTCTGCAGCTTCAAATACATCGAGCTGTAGATTAGACAGAACACTTAATACAGAAGCTGACCCAGTGAGCAATGGCCAAGGCACTCTTGTATATATTCTTACCGTTTGTCCCGATGGAAAATGAATTGTTTTGGGAGCTGGCTTCCCAATAAACTTATTAAAAAGCTTGATGTTTGCAAATGTGCCTCTTGTCATCACAGCATCATTACCTCTTCGGGCTCCATAAGAGTTGAACTCTCGGGGAGTAAGGCTATAAAAAGTTATGAAAGACAGTTTTCATGCCAAGTAGAAAATGGTAACATTACTGAGTTGTAAAACCCGTTCAAGGCTGTTGTCTACCCTCGCAACTTTAGTTGATCTCAAGCTAGTACAGTAGGTAGAGAATACAACTATACATGTGCTTATCGAGTTTATGACTCATCTATAATCACACAGTTTCTTAGCTAATCAGCCTCAACAATCTGAGGTAAATCTCAGATCTCACTTTCTTTTTAAAAGGCAAGGACTTAGGTATACAGTCAAGGCTGGTCTCAAACTTACTCCAGCCTCAATCTATCCTGTAAGCAGCTACCACACTGAGAAGTTCTAGAGGCCAGAAATTACTGAATATATATATCTTAACAATCAACAACTGATAAAGTTCCATTTGATCCTTTTTGTTTGTTTGTTTGTTTCTCAAGACAGAGTTCCTGTCCTGGCTGTCCTGGAACTCACTCTGTAGACCAGGCTGGCCTCAAACTCAGAAATCTGCCTGCCTCTGCCTCACAAGTGCTGGGATTAAAGACGTGCGCCACCACTGCCTGGCTCCATTTGATCTTTTATACAGAAGCATCAATACTTTGAACTTGTTGTATACTTAAAAAAACTTTTTACTTCAGGATAGAATGATAAGAGACCAGTGGTTTTCAACCTTCCACAAATTCCTTGACTGTTTAATATAGTTCTTCATGTTTTGGTGACTCCTCAATCATAAAATTATTTTTTTGCTACTTTAACTGTAATATTGCTACTGTTGTGAATCATAAAGGAAATATCTGATATGTAACCACTGTGAAAGGGTTGTTCAAACCCAAAAGGGCTCATGACCCACAGGTTGAGAAACACAGTATAGCTAGATTCTGAATGTCCATATTTTCAGAAAATTCTAAAGTGATGAAAACTACTAGATTAAGAGAAATAATACAAAACTATATGTTTAAAAGAAGCAGTAACAGATTTTTCTCTATGGAGAATAATTACTATCATGACCAGAATGGAAATGATAGCTAAAAAATATTAGGAGATAACACTAGAAAGATGGCTCAGCAGGTCAAGGCACTTACTGCCAAGCCTAAGAGCAAACCTGACACCAGGAGTATGGATTCCCAGGCTACATGCGGAGAACTGACTTGCATGTTTACACATACATACATACTAAATAAAAATGCAGTAAAGGGGCTAGAGATGGCTCAGCGGTTAAGAGTACTGACTGCTCTTCCAGAGGTCCTAAGTTCAATTCCCAGCAACCACATGGTAGCTCACACCATCTGTAATGGGATCTGATGCCCTCTTCTAGTGTGTCTAAAGAGAGCAACAGTATATTCACATACATCAAAAAATTAATTAATTAAAAGACTATTTAAAAAAAAATACAGTAAAAAGTATTAGGAGGAAACTTTGTAATAAAAACTATAGTATGATTATGTCAAGTCAAACTTCATAGCTTCAATTACTATAAAGCATTTCAATGAAAAATCTTGACATTTGAATTAGGCAAGCAACAAATAATGTCCAAAAGTTAATCAACACTACAAATAAACTTCCTGATACCAAAACAGTTCTTTAGTGAGAACAACTCCATATTTTATTACTTACATAAAAAATGAAAAAAAATGCCTTTCTAGTTTTAAATTTCTATCTCCTTGGCTCTATAGTTTAAACTGCTTGTTTAAACTATAGGGAACCTGAATTCAGTTTATAGAGCCCATGTCAGGTAGCTCACGACTCCAGCTCCAAGGGGTTCAATATCCTTTTCCTGTCTCGATGGGCAGTATACACATGGTGCATACACAAGCACAGTTGCATACACAGGTATACAGGTATAAAACATCTTTAAAATAATTTATCTCCTATATATTCAGGCTATTCAAATATGATCCTTTCAGTCTCCTTTGATATTGACATATATCAATCCTAGCCTTACGGATACATACTTTATAGCCCCATGAAGCACACACTGATCCTTTCAGTCTCCTTTGATACTGATACCTATCAATCCTAGCCTCACTAACACATACTTTATAGCCCCATGAAGCACATATTTGCTACAATTTAATGGTGGGAAGCTGGTTAGAACCAAATAGTCAGGCTCCATTTGGTGCCAAACTAAGATTGATTAGTGCTTCTAGTCAGTTATTTCTTTAGATTATAAAGGCTTCATTTACTTGTTAGTTTGAATAAAGTAAGTAAAAAATAGTGACTTCAATTTCTAACATTATAAGGAAAGGGGTCACAAGGTACTACTTAGTTCTTGCTAAAGACAAATGTGTAAACAAGGAGATCTCTAAGAAGCATGTACTTACTATATATAGGAATATGACCAGAAGAAAAGCCTCTTAATAGCAGAAAAAGAAGGAAAGCAACAACCAGAGACATGGACACACACATACCCTCTGTTTGTCAAATACTTAGCAGCAGCACTACTCCTAGCAATACTTCCAGCAGGTGATATATGATCTGTAGTGACAGAGTCTCCCAAATACAACAGGACATGGGCATTTTCAATAGGCTGGAATGCAGCTGGCTCTTTGGTCTAAAAAGAAAAAATTGAAAAGACTGAACTCTCTCTCCCCCCCACCTTTTATTTATTTTTATTTTTTTTAAATTGTAACAATCTTTAAAAGATCAAACAGTATACTGGTACTTACAAGTTTATCAAAAAATGAAGGGCATCTGATGTAAGTAGACTTCACATCCCATGGAAACAGCACTGAGTCTGGAGCATCTAAGGAATTCCACCGTTTATTTCCCATCTGCAAATATGGTTTCAAGAATGGACCAAAAGAACAACTCAGAAAATGAGACTTTAAAAATATCCACATAATAAATAATACTTAGGTAAGAGTAAAAGGGAAAAAAAGCCATATCCACCTGAAAAATTATGATTTTTTTTTATAGAATAGACTTGCTTTAAAACTTTCAACTCACCAAATTTTCAGAAGCAATTAATTTTTAAGTGTTAAGTTTCTATGCTAACAATTTTAAAGATGTCATAGAGCAATTCTACCCTCAAACTAAGTAACTCACAAAGACATGTATGTATATATGTACACTCTCACCGCAAAATGATAAGAGTATGTAAGGTATGTCATCAATCTTTTGGAATATCACAAAGAAACGTTTTATTTTTTCAATATATTTGTCCCATATCACCACCTGTTAGTCTTGTTCTTTAAATAGAATTTAAATAACAACCCCTCATTTCTCATCAGTCTCCACTACTATCTCAATGGTCTAGTCTACCAACACCTTTGACTATTATTAGACACAAACTTTCTGACTCTATCTTTCTTATCCAACTCTCTCCTTTCAAAATAGTGGATTAGAGAGACTATTCAGAGGTTAAGGGCACTGGCTGCTCTTTCAGAGGACCCAAGTTCAATTTCAAGTACCCACATGCCAGGTCCTAACCATCTGTAACTCCAGTTCCAGGAGTGCTGAGTCCCATCTTCTGGCTTTTCCAAGCACCAGGCACACATATAGTATAGGATCATATGCAAAGGCAAATACTCACGCATATAAAAAATAAAACTAAATGTCATCTCTCAACCATCTTGTGTAAAACAGAAATGTGAGCAAGACATAGTGGTATATTCTAGCATCTAGGAAGCTAAGACAGGTAACTGAAGTTAATGCTTGTCTCATCTACGAAAGGAGGCTGCCTTCAAAACAAACCAAAACCCCATCTAACACGCTTTCCAAAATCTGAACTAACCCTAATTTCCTTTTCTCTATATACATTTAGCATAATATGCAATTATTTACCTAATCGTTTTCTTCTTTTTCTTTTCTTTTCTTGGAGACAAGAGACTTGCTATGTAGTTTTGCCTGGCCCATAGCTAACTCCCTAGATGACCAAGATGGATTCTTAACTTATAGTGATCTGCCTGTTCCTGGTCTCTTTGATCCTGTGATTAATGATGTGCATCACTACACCCAGCATTCTTTTTGAAACAGAGTCTCATACTGTAGCTCAGACTGTCCTGGAACCAACACATGATGTAGCCCAAGCCAACCTTGAACTTGTGATTGATTATCTTACTGTCTCAGCTTCCTAAGTGCTAGGATCACAGCAATCTGCAAAGCTGGCTAATTACTTTTTCTACAGTTCACTGTCTTTCTGTGATAGAATGCTTTTTGTTCAGTTAGTACTTGTTACACAGGCTTTTTTTTTTTTTTTTTGAATACTCCAGTTTATACACCACTTTGAACATGAAAGACCGTATCTGCTCATCTGTAAATAAAGGTAAGTTTTAAAAAGTGTTAAAATGACACTTTCCCAGTCCTAAGGAGGGAAAGCAATGGCCAGGATTTTAGTGATAGCAAGCATTAATTGTTTGTTCTTACTAATTTTGATTTTGAACTATGTGAATAGGAATGACAAATATTTCAGTAACTCAAAATCAATTAGAATATTCTAGGTCTTTCTCCTTAATAATTAGCAATTCCAGATATAAAATAACATTAAAAACTATGAATTCACCAGAGATATTTGCAGAATTACAGAAAAAACAACAACGAAAAACAGTAGTCGATTTATAGAACCAGCTTGGATGCCCATCAATAGGATGAAGAAAATCGTTTATTAACAATGTGGTTTTATTTAGCTATTTTTGTTGGAAAATAGATGGGTTAGTAATCATCATGCTAATAAGCCAGGCTCAGAAACATAAATATCAGATGCTCTCTCTTACTTGGAGAATCTAGATTCAAATATAATAGTAGAAAGAGGATAAGGGGAAAGGGGAATAAGGGATGATAATATGAAAGTAAAAATAAAGGTAAATATCACACATGTAGAATCTAGATTTAAGTCGGGGGGGGGAGGGAGAGAGCATGCTAAAGAGACAAACTGACATTTTTAAGAAAATAAAGCTAGAGACCATTATGTTAAAATAAGTTAGACTCAGAAATATAGATATTGTATTTTCTTCTCTTATGTGGATCTAGATTTCAAAATAAAACATTGTACCAAATGCATGACAGTCTAGCTGAGAAGTTCATTGGATAGAAAAATGTTATATTGCCCATATTTAAAGCTATAAAAGAGAAGGCAGAACTATGAGTAGGCAGAAGGATTAATGGGTATAAATCACCTGACACAGTGTTTTTGAGTTTGAGCCCCCAGAAGTCATGTAAGCAGGATATAAGAACCTTTCTCCAATATGGTAGAAGATGAGGACTAATACCCGAGGCTGTTCTCTGACCTCCACACATGCCATGGTAGACACAGGCCCACATTCACACAAACAAACACACACCATTCACATACAGACTTGTAAATGTCTGTCTGAACATAGATACACGTGACGGTAGAAGGGATACTGTTTGGGAAGAGGAGGGGACCGGCAGGAGATAGTGAGGACGGGAGAGAGCAATAAAGGAGTACAGTGATACAAACATGAAAATGTCATCAAGAACACCTCCACCTGCCGGGCCTGGTGGCGCAGGCCTTTAATCCCAGCACTTGGGAGGCAGAGGCAGGTGGATTTCTGAGTTCGAGGCCAGCCTGGTCTACCAAGTGAGTTCCAGGACAGCCAGGGCTA
>NC_034599.1:49803875-49843875 GCF_900095145.1 Mus pahari | reverse complement strand
TATATTCACTGTGCCTGCTATGGCATAAGCCACCACTAAGGGCGGAGAGGCGAGATAATTGGCACGAACACAATCACAAAGACGGCCTTCGAAATGTTTGTTTCCAGATAAAACTCCACAGGTAACCAAATCACCCTGAGGGGAGGAAAACAAATATACTTGATTCAAGAGCTTACATATACTCACACAATTATAAAATTTGTCTCAACTAATATAGTTGAGATCCAGACAAACAAACAAACAAAATTTTACTAAGTTTTAATTTTAAGGACAGAACTACAATCCTTATACTTTAATAGTTCCTTATATTGCTAAGGAATTAGTTTTAAAATATACAAGTAATTCTTTGCATTAAGATCCACAAGTTACTTTTCCCAAGAGTTTCAAGTATAATACACACTGTTTATAATTTACTAATATGATATAGCTGAAATAAGTTGGGGCAACTCTCAAAGCAGCTCACAATCCCACTCATAAGTGTGTCTGATTTTTTAAACTAGCATCTATTAATCAACTCTGATGCTTAAGTTGATATTGAAGTATCCATATTAAAAATAAACAATGAAAATGCACTTAGATGTGCTAATTAATCTAAATTTTACCTGTTTTACTGCATTCAAAACTGCTTCTGATAAAGGTGCTGTATTTCCTACACACGTTGAACATCCATAGCCAACTATGTCAAACCTGCATTTAAAAAGTGAAACATGACTGGGCAGTATGTAAAGAAAGGACCCGTCTTCTCTTTATTTCCCTTATCACACTAAGATTACTGTTTGCTTCATAAGAATTAATCATCAACACATGAATTTCACACTTTTAAACATTAAAGTTTCACTGGTATCATGTTCTTTGTACTGATTATAAATCTTAGAAGAGCCCACACAGCCACAATATCTGTACTAGATCAAAAGTACTTAACAAACAGTATCAGAAAGCGCCTCTGCTATAACTAGAACAAATAAAACCCCTTTTAAAAAAATCATGTGGCCAGGTGGATTTCTGAGTTCAAGGCCAGCATGGTCTACAGAGTGAGTTCCAGCACAGCCAGGACTACACAGAGAAACCCTGTCTCAAAAAACCAAAAAAACCAACAACAAACAAAAATCATGTGTTTCCACTCAAAAGGCGTATTTTAAACTATAAAACATAAGGATGACCTCACTATAACAGTTCATCAAAGGTCCCAAAAGGATAAGGAGGTACTCTAGTGGGAGTAAGTTATTCAACTCTGAATAAACTACACCTAACAAGAATCCCTGACAGTAATTCCAAAGTAAGATTACAAACATAAGCCTCTAAATTACTTTAGCTGCTGCTCTAAAAGCAAAATTAAAAAAAAAAAAAAAAATCTAAAATTTATGAGGCTTTTAAAAAGGATTGATAATTTATGTAAAAATATTATTTTCTAAAATTACACTGTCATCACTTAAATATGAAAGAAATGTAGAAGTTGTTTCTCTTAAGCTTCATAGATAAATTAACCTCACATTGCAGACCCAGTAATTTTGCAAAACCTGAATCAAGACAATCTGTTTCCCCCCACTGCTCCCCAATACATGGTTTCGCCGTAGCCCTGTCTGTCCTTGAACTACCTCTGTAGACTAGGCTGGTCACATACTCAGAGATCCCCCTGCCTCTGTCTCCCAAGTGCTGGGATTAAAGATGTGTTCAATCAAATTAATCCAACTTGTATTATTCCTTTACTCTTTTCTGAACTGAACACGACCCATGAGAATTAGATTTTCCCTCACCCCACTCTAACAGGACCCTGACTGTGACTTGGTTCCCCCTGTCCTGAGGGCTACAGACCATGTGCTTGACCTCCAAGTGCCTCTGTTATCAACCATTCCCAACCTCCACCTGCTTCTTAGGCACCAGACTATGTGCTAATGGCAAGGGAACAAGTGAAGGGCTCTGGAACATCCGAGCATGGCAAGCATGGCGCTGACAGGTTTTGTCTTTCATCTTTCCTTCTCCCCTTGCTAAAATAAACACCATTAAACTGTATTGCTAAAGCTCGATGCCAAGGTCAATTCCCTTATTTGTCACTGACTCATTCCTGAGATTTAAACACCAAGGTCCAACAATCAAAATTCATTATCTGGCTATCAAGATTTACCAATTCATCTGAGCACAGATTTCCCCCTTTTCTCCTTAAAAATCCACTCCTGCAAAAAAAAAACCAAAACAAACAAAAAAACCCAAACCACCTGCTTGCTTCTTGCTGCTGTGCTGTCTGCCTCTGTAGCCACCATCTGCTAGCCCCCCGGGTATAACATCTCCTTTGTGCTGAGAACTCGGTGTCTCGGTGAGTCATGTACCAACTCTGAGGGGGCCATTCACCCTTTTAAGTGGTATTTTTCCTTTTTTAACTTCTCTTTGATTCCTAATATATTTATCACCTGCTGAATACCAGTCTAGATGTAAATAACAGTAAATGTCACTTACCCTAGCTTGCTAAGATAGGGTAACACTCCACTTGAACTGAGGTAATGTGTAACCATCCCACTGCCTGGAGACAAACTTGTTCTTATATAAGGTTTAACTCGTAGACCAGTTTCAACAGCCTTTTTAGCCAAAAGACCTGTAAAATCAACAAACAATGACTATGACAACGTACCCTTACCTCCTTTACATTAGAATAAAAGCCAAGAAAAGGGTGTGTTTACTATCATCAATTACAATTTATAGTAAAAAGCTCAAAAGAACTTTAAGATTTATGTTTTAATGTCTATGAGTGCTATATCTGTATATACACCTGCATGCCAGATCAGATCCCAGTGTAGATGGTTGTGAGCAGCAGATGTGGTTGCTGGGAGTTGAACTCAGGACCTCTGGAAGAGTAACCAGTGCCCTTAACTTCTGAGCCATCTCTCCAGCCCATAAAACCTTAATATCATTACTGTGTGTATTTTACTCTACCTATTCAGTTCACTGAAGACAAATTGAAATTTTTAGTAAAGTAGCATCATGCTGCAAATTATTAGGGGGGGTAAGGCTAACACCATAACATCACACACAGGAAAAAAAGAACACTCGTCTATAACTGCCACTGACGGAATCAATGCCATAACCCTAGTAAACAAAGAGCATTAACACTGGCACACAGACTGACGCTACATGTCGGCAATTCCCCCCTTGCACAGTATGCTGTGATTGTAAGATGGTGGGGGAAATCCCAAGCAATACCTGCTGAGCAGCGTTACTTTTAAATTTACTGAAGAGACAGAAACAATTTAAAATTAATAGGTATATAAATTATAGGTGTTTTTTCAAAAGCTACCTTCTATGTAAAAAAATACTACAAATTAAAAACTCCTAACAACTTAATTAAAAATTGCAGTGACTTGATAAAACACAAACACAGGAAAGCAAACAGTAACTTACATAAGAGAATACGTAGTTATAAATACCAACCTACCTGCAGCAAGCATCACAGATGGATTGCAATTATTAGTACAACTGATAACTGCAGCAATGACCACAGATCCATGAGACAGCTTATACTCACTTCCATCATAACGAACAGAGACGGTATCACTTTGTTTTTCAGCTGCAACTTGGAAGCCTTTAAATCCAACCTATAAATTTGTATTCAAATATTACAGACTTGGTAGGAATAATAGGAAACACAACTTGGACAACAAAGTTCTACTGTGACACATAAGGTCTACACCATTCAGAAGGCCCAATTCATCTTAAACAAGATTTGAATATTTACACAAGGAGTCTAGTGGTGTTCATAAACAATACTTTTTTTATATATTAAGTGATTACAACCAACCACCCAGAATCCAGTCCCAACTCAGACATTTCCCAGTTATTCCCGCTCACAAGAATTTTCAAAAACACGGTAGGAACTCTTCCTATTCTAAAGATTTGCCCCAATGATCCAAGTGTGTGAGTGCAGAAGAGGTGAGTAAGCTTTATACTGAGTTCATTAGTGCTAAAGTTGCCTGGCAAGTGTACAGCAATTTATCAGAGACCACCTTACTTCTGAACATGTTTAGTATTTTCCAAATAAAAAGTAAGGAAACTGTAAAAGTAAGGATTGGGAAGCAAAGCCAATTCTACTGTTTCCTAACAGACCAAAGTGACAAAACTACGGCCATGACTTTAAAGACAAAATCAGAAACCCCAGAGCCAAAGTTATTTTGTGTTTTTTTTTTTTTTTTCAAATTTAATGAGAATAATTACACAGTGCAATGGTTTCTTCCTAGTAGGAAGTCTATAATAATGATGCCCAGTAAAACAGTCTTCAGTGATATAAATGATGTCTGTACTATCACACAGCTGATTAGCACTTGAAAGGAAACCACTGTGACTGAGAAACCTAACTTTATTAACTTTTGATTACTTTAAATAGATATAATCCAACTCTGACCCTCTTGAGGCTGCTAGCATACACCATAGCATATGGAAAAAAAAAAAAAAAGAGCAGTAGATTGAATTTAGAAATTAGTCCCAAACCCTGTTGGCTAAAAGTAACAAGAAAATAACTTACCTTTTCACTTAAACAAGCCTGAAAATCACTTTTCATATCTGTTACAGCAACCCTATCCTGAGGCCTTTTTGGACCACTGACAGATGCAACTATTGAATTCAGATTAATCTGTATCACCTAAGAAAACAGAGTGGAGGACAAAAGGATATCAGAATTTCCAAGAATAAATACAAAAGCAAACATTGCTTTATAAGCAGAATGAGTACATCTATTTTAACACAACTTACAAAAACTATGGTTTTTCCTATGTTTTTTCTTTACAAATATAAATACTATCAAAAGTGCTGAGGACACAGCTTAGTTGCTAGAGGACTTGCCTAGCATGCAAGAGGCCCTGGGTTCTACCCTGAGCATCACACAAAATCAGAATTGATAGTATATTGCTTGTAATCCAAGTATTTCAAAAGCAGAGACAGGATGATTATTAGTTCAAAGGCATCTTCAACTATATAGTGAGCCAGCCTGGGCTATATTAAGGCTGCCCTAAAATAACAACAAACCAAAACCACTGTCACAACAGAAGCCTGTACAAGAACCTCTGCTCGTCATCAGCTCACTGCCTCTGAGGTCTAATCCCAGCCACGCCTCACTCTCAGATCACGAAGTGAATGGTTAGTAAACATTCTCCCCTGTCACCTCGCATGTGATGCCTGGTCAACAGCACATGCTAAGGGAATGTAACAAAGAAAGGTTTTCATTCTCTGGGTGGCTTCAGAGGATCTTACTGGTTAGTTTCCTATGAGATGGCTTTTATTTCTTGGTTAAAAAGTCATTAATTTTTGTTAAAATCTCAGTTTCCAATTAGTTATTTATTTCTCCAAATACTAATATTTCCTTTGTGCATTTTATGTGGTTAGGTACAGCAAATTTTTAAAAAAATAATTTATTTATTATTATACATAAGTATACTGTAGCTGACTTAGACACACCAGAAGAGGGCGTCAGATCTTATTACAGGTGGTCGTGAGCCACCATGTGGTTGCTGGAATTTGAACTCAGGACCTTCGGAAGAGCAGTCAGTGCTCTTACCTGCTGAGTCATCTTACCAGCCCAGGTACAGCAAATTTAATAATAATTCTTCATTATAGTCTCATCACAGCCAGGATAATTCTGAAGGATCCTACTATATTTAATAGATTCAGTTGATCCTAGTCTTTGTCCTAAATAAACACTGAAGGAATTTATTTATTTTTTTAGAGATTTAGTTTTGTTTTATATGTATGACTATTTGCCAGCACTGTATATATGTGAACCACGTGTCTGGTACCTGTGGAGGCCAGTAGAGGGTTGTTGGATCTCCTGGAGCTGGAGTTACAGATGATTATGAGACATATGGTTGCTGGAAACCCACCCAGGTCCTCATCTCTCTACCCTCAATTAGTTTCTTCTGAAATCAATGTCTTGATGGATTTTAGCTTTATTTCCAACTATTGTCAGTTAACAAGGTGAAAGAGGGTTTTAAAAACAAAAAACTATGGGTACCCTAGGCAGCCCAGGTTGGCCTTGAACTATGTAGCCCAAACTGGCTTTGATTTACAACCCTGCTATAGCTTCCAGAGTCCTGGGATTCCAAGTATGAACGACTATCCTGGGCACAGAGAGGACTTATTTGTGTGAGGTACGGTCTTCCATTGTGTTGCTGACCTTAAACTTATTATGTAAAGCTGAGGATGGAGCTGCACTTGAGATTCTCCTGTCTCCACCTCAGTGCAGGTGTGGGTGACCGAGTACTGACACTGAACCCAGGGCTTCCTGCATGGTAAGTACTCTACCAACTGAGACATAACCCCAGCCTCTGGCTAGGGTTTTCTAGCAAGTAATCAATTCAATTTTACTCTACCAGTCTTTCCCCCCACCCCAAAATCGTGGACAATAGAAGTCAAAGAGAAAAGAAAATGGAAAGAGTTAAAAGATTTTTTCCAGAATCTTTAAAATTTGGTTTGTCTTTAATCTGGCTTTCAAGACTTCTAAAAACGCCAGCTATGGTGGCTTATATCTGTAATCCCAACATTCAAGAGACTGAGGAAGCAGGACAGCTTCAAATTTGAGACCCTACTACGAATAACCTTTTGAATGCACACTCTCATATTCTGTTCCTTCCCTCCTTATCTGTCATATATCACAGTTCTACAAACTAGAAACATAACATCAAAACAAAGTTTCCTACATGAAAATCATTGTGTTCTAGTTTAGGGAAAACACAAACATGTAAATATTCAAATTAGATTATGTGAGATAGAAACAAGCTAAGAAAAACAAAACTGGATGGAAAAAAAAAAAATCCCTGCCCCCCCGGGGGGGGGGGAAAGCACAGCAAAACCATAATACTACCAAATTGATATCAACTTTCCTGAATGTGAATTCTATCTATGGCACCAAAAATATCCAACAGATAAGAGTTGTAAAGTACTTTGACCATTTAAGACCATATAACAATACAATGATGCAAAATAATCACAAACCAGAAGCAGAAATCATAAAAATTGCAATTTGTGGAGCAGTGGGAACACTACAGTGCTCATCCTAAATCAGAAAAAATTAGAACTTAGAGTTGATATTTTAAATACTTAAAAAGCTAAACCAGGAGTTGGAGAGATGGCTTGGGTGGATAAGAGGCTATACTGCTCTTTTATAGGATTCAAACTCTGTTCCCAACACCCATGTTAACTCTAACTCCAGGGGACCTGATGTTCTCTCCTGGCCCCTGTGGGCACCTGTACACATGTATATATACCTGCTCTCATAATTAAATATAATTAAAAATGGTAGATTTTTATAAAATGCTGCAAATTTTACTACAACCAGAATCTATCTAAATGTCATTGTAAAATCAAAATAATGAGTCAGAAATGGACCTTCTGATTAACAGCTATCACTCATTAAGCACTTACTACATTGCTGGAACTGTTCTACAAATTTGCATTTAATCTAAGAAGTCTGTGGGGGCACAGTGCCCAAAGCTACCTAGCTAGTAAACACTTATAAATAGGACTATGCACAAGCACTTATACTTCTACTCACTCCTAGGTGAGTTACTTGCAAATACCTGAGAATATTCAGGTTCTGAAGAATTCTCATCATTTCGAAACAATTTCACAGCTTTAAGGTATTTTTCCATTGACTCAAGTTTGGTTTTGTCAAAACCTAAAACAAAGGAACAAAATGAAATGTAGTAAAGAATTCTGAGATTTTGATGACAGGGATGTAAAACTGCAGTGTTGAGCTAAGTCCACTCACTAACACACCCTTGACTTACACTTGTCTCTTGCTCTGCTTAACCTGGACAGTCTCCACTTAGCAGTCCAGCCTGCACGTGGAAACCACATGGACACACCACACTGGCATATATGAATGGATGTGTTGACAGCCCTGTGTCCACAGCAGATATTCATGTGAGTGCAGTCTTTAGAACTCCAGACCCTAGTTTGTGAACTGTGCAGCTGAGGCCCTAGACACAAAGTAGCAACAAGCTCTTCCTGTTGTGACCTGTCTGAAATCACTGACTCACTGAAACCATGAGGCAATAAATGATTATTGCTGGGTTTGTTCTTGATTGGTCAGGACTTTGTGGCATATAGCACTTGCTCTACCAGAGCTAAGCAGCCCTATTACTGTTTTGTAAACCACTACATTTTAGGCTAGTTTGCTATAGAGTTAAAAAGATCACCACCTCTCTTAACTCAGGTTAGTGTGTAAGTAATGAGGTGAAACAGACCTAGGGTTCAATAAAGACAGTTTAACCCAGACAAGGGTTAGGAGAGAAATGCTCATAAAGAAAGACACACCCAAGAGCACGAGGGCTGGCTTCTCAAAAAAGTATTGTTTTTGTGCATTTTACGGAAAACACATCAGTCTATTATTGGCTGTCCTATTTATTTACTTATAATACTATGCCCACAAACTGAAGAACAAAGATTCTCTCTCTCAAAAATGTATCTTTCATTTATTTCTAAAGTGGCTCAACAGTGGCTTCTTCATAATGGAAAGGAGACTTACTATTCAGACAATAGTGGTTTTATGAAATACCAAGTATCATTTTGAAGGTGGCTTCTATAGTGATCAGGGTGATCAAAGATCCTAGCCAATCAAGCTACACAAAGATCTTGAACCTGCAACCCAAACTGCTTCTCACTCAAAAATCTCTTGTCTGCTTGCACCTCTACTAAGGATAGGTGAGAGGATTGGTCTGTGTAAGGAAAGGGTAACATGAATATCAGTAGTTTGAATAATTTATTTAACATGTTGTCAGTGGATCACAAGGGACTATGTTTCAAGTTTTTTTTTAGGGACATAAAGTAAGATTAGAGTTACTGTTTCAAAATTAACAGTTTGATAAATATCCAATAGCATATATGACATAGTCATTTATTATAAAAGACTATTAAACAGCTACAGTAGAAATACAATCATTTTATATTCTCTTACCTGTATGTTCTAAATGTTGTAGTGTCACATTGTCAACAGGGAAAAAGCTGAGGATAGCACCATATTCTGGACACATGTTTGCTATGGTAGTTCTATCAACAATAGATAATTGTGAAACTCCACTTCCAAAGAACTCAACAAACTTTCCAGCCACGCCTACTTGCCTGAGGTGCTTTTAGATATGCAAAAACACAGCAGAAGCAATGGTAAAATTAGCATGGAATTCTAGAAAAGCAAGTCAGATTTTTTTCTATAAAGTTAAATCTTTAACCAATACTAATGTTAAGGCCTTTAATTATATGAAACAAATTCATTCTAGTTTCACTGGTATTTTAAGAAGAGGAAGAAGAGGAGGAGGAAGAAAAGGAGGAGGAGGGAATGATGGCTCTAACCATTAATCCCAGCATCTGAGAGGCAGACAGGCAGATCTTTACAACAGCCAGAGCTGTTGTAAAAATGAGACGCTGTGATAACAAAATAAACACCTGAATGCTCAAAAAAAAAAAAAAAACCCAAACCCCATATTAATGTCTCTGAAACCAGAGAATGTATCTTCAATTCCTCAGAATGCCCACATAGCTGGGAGCCCTTTTCCTTCCTAACAGTACATAAAACAACTGTGTTCTAACTACTGTTGGCACCCCATAGTTTAAGAAATAATATGCTTATGAGAAAAACTATATAGTGAACTTAAAAGTATATGCTGCTGTACAAAACTCTTCTAATTATTAGTATTAGCTTAAATATTTATAGCAATATTATTCTAGGTAAATTCATTTTGGTCAGATTTAACACATGGTTTAAAGTGAATTCCTCCAAAATCATTCATTCCTACCAAGTAACTGAAACAACTTCTCATCTTTGGGTTTTTTTATTACTTATTTTTACTTTACATGTACTGATGTTTTGTTTGCATGTATATTTATGTACCACCTTCGTGCTCGTTGACTGTAGAAGCCAGACAAGGGTGTTAAATCTCCTGGAACAGGACTCCAGGCCCCTGATCTTAGTTTTTAAGGATAAAAAGAAAAATAGGGGGGTCTGGAGAGAGGGAGGGCTCAGTGGTTAAGAGTATATACTCCTCTTCCAGAGAACCTGAGTTTGGCTCTAGCATCCATGTTAGGTGGTTCACATTGGCCTTTTAACTCCAACTCCAAAGGGGCCTGAGTCCCTTTCCTGGCCAGTATGGGCACCTTTTTCATGACCACAAAGGCACACATAGATACAGACATAAACATAATTAAAATAATAATGTTAAAAAAAAAACTTGAAAAAGAAAAAAATAGATTAGGTCAAATGTTGTCTTCATCAAATTAATGAAGTGTCACAATATATATTTGGGAAAATAGCATGGTTAATCCTATAAAGATCATAAAAAGAACAGGCCCTCAACAGAGAAAAATATATCCAATAAATATACATAATGGATAAAAATTGTCTCACGATAAGCTGCTAACCACACAAATAATACTGTTAAACAAAAACAGGCAGAAAAATCTGAAAGTAGTGTGTTTTTAGGATGTCGAAAGAACTAATTTCTTTAAAAATCAAAATAGCACATATTTCTTCCTCTAGGAGTAAATTGTGCATTTCTCAATTTAATGTTGTGACCTTTGTTACCAAGCACTGAATTAATCATCTAAGATGTCAAGTTTATTCCAGTTAGTGAAAATAATCATTACGACTACTTAGGAACTGGCACTACTGTTTTACCTTGTGCAGTAGCTTCAGTCATCACATCAATAATTTAATCAAAACTTCTGAGAAGCAACCCACATTGGAATTGTGTGTGAAACACGTTTCAAGTGCAAATATTTTTTTAAAAACGGCACTTAAAGTTTGTGAAAAATAAAAAAATTAGGACTACAATGTTACAATTTATTATTCACTATATTGAACACATGAAGCCAGTGTTTTTTTTCCAAGTTCCAAGAAAGCTCAAAATAATGTTAAAGCTAACAATGGAAAAGTCTGACACTATCAAATTTCTACTATTCATATATAACATATATATTATATATCATATATAATATGATATATAATATATAATATGTATTATGTATATATAATATATACTATATAAAAATATATTATATACTATATAATATATACTATATATATTTTTTGGTTTTTCGAGACAGGGTTTTTCTGTATAGCCTTGGCTGTCCTGGAACTCACTCTACAGACCAGGCTGGCCTCAGAAATCCACCTGCCTCTGCCTCCCAAGTGCTGGGATTAAAGGCGTGTGCCATCACGCCCAGCTATTCATATATTTTAAAGCATTATCTAGTAATGGTTTTGAAAGAGACTTTCTTTAAAGAAAAAATTGGGGAGGAGGGTCAGATGGTCCAGGGTGTCCAAATATAAGTCATGGCATATGTGTACACGTACAAAAAAATTAAATATATAAATATACTAAAAAGCCCTTTTTAAACTGGAGGGCGGACTGGACTGGAGAGAAGGTTCAAGAGTTAAGAGCACTGACTGCTCTTCCAGAGGTCCTGAGTTCAAATCCCAGCAACCACATGGTGGCTCATAACCACCTGTAATAGGATCTAATGCCCTCTTTTGGTGTCTGACAATAGCTACAGTGTAATCATATATGTAAAATAAATAAACCAACCAACCTTAAAAAAAGAAAAGAAAAACCTGGGGGTAGGGACTAAAGAAAAAGCAGTTGGTAAAATAGTACAAGTTCTTAAGCACAGGACTTCAGCTTGATGTCCAGAACCCTAGTTCAAAAAGTCAAGCACGGCAGCAAATCCAGGGCTGGAAAGCCAGACAGGCAGACCCCTAGCTAGCACAGTCTCCTTGAAGAGGTTCAGACCCAGGCTCGGGGCCAGTGAAGAACAGGCCTCTACCAGCACTTGCACAGGCATGAACATGGGTACACACATACAAATGCACATAACAAAATTATTTTCTGGAGGATGGCCTCTTATCACATCATCTTCCTGTCTCAGCCTCCTGAGTGCTACGATTATAGACATGTGGCACCACACCTGGCTTCTTAATACAATAAATGTAACATTTTGTTGTTGTTGTTTTGCAAGACAGGATCTCTCTATGTAGTCCTAACTGTCCTGGAACTTGTTATATAGTACAGGTCAGTCAGCCTCCAATTCGCAAAGATCTGCCTCCTGTGTGCTGAGATTAAAGGAATATGCCACGATCCCCAGTGTAAATATAACATGCTTTTATTTTTCAAGACAGGGTTTCTCTGTGTAGCCTTGTTGCCCTAGAATTCGCTCTGTAGACCAAGCAGGTATCAAACTCACAAGGATCTACCTGCCTCTGTGTCCAGAGTGCTGATGGTAAAGGTGCACACCACCATACTCCTACTCCCCACTCCAGCTTAAGTGTAACATTTTAAAAATCCACGTGGTCAAGTTATTTATTGAGGCAATAATACCTGTTAAGGGCATGGACTCCTGGGTCAGAAGCCTGAGTCTATTACTTAGTATTTAGCTCTGTGCTCCTCCTCTGATAAACAATTAGGCTATCTTATTTTCGATTAAAATAATTACAATAGTAACTACTCCATAAGCTTGTAATGAGGTCTTCTAATAAATGTGTTGGCAGGCTGCAAGTACACAAGGAATTTTTTTTTGTTCTTCCAAGTATATATTATATGCTACATTTGTTATATTTACTATGATAACTTTATGATACAGGTAATATGAGAACTAAGGATGGAGGCATAAATCCCAATCCCAAAAATCTCTTGTGGGACTGTTCCACTTACATAAAGATGTTCACTAAGTAAGTCATGGAACGACTATAATTTGAGCTTACCTTTGTAATGCCAAGGACAATATCTATGGATGTAACAAAAGCATTGGATGACCCAGTTAGCTCACATCCAACCACCTCTGGTAAAGTAAGAGTAACTGGCAGGCCAAGCATAACTGCCTCTGTCTCAATGCCTCCAACTCCTGTTGAGAAGGACAAGTGTATCAGCACAATTTAAATTAGCCATGTACCTTCAAACATCTCCCATGCTTCATGAGTGTGACATACATAGCATCTTACAAGGAACATACTTTCACTGTGGATCTTGAACCTAAACCTTTTTAAAAGAATGACTCCACTTACATAATTAAGAAAACTAGTACTTTAACCTTAAATTAAATGCAATCAGCATTTTCTGAGTATGCTATGCACTATTCAATAAGTAACAAACACCAAGATGTGAATACAATCCAGTTTATATCTACCTTAGCCTCATAAATGGAATCCAAGAAAGAAGAGGAAAAAATCCAATAGTTATAATACTCTATAAAAAAATTAATAAGAGTGGGGTACACCAGTCATCATCAACATTCCTCGGACCTCACCATCATCACTGCGGTAACTGCCTGGAGTGGTGCTGTCAGGACACTGGGCACATTTTTTGTTATAAATCACCTTTACTATATAATTACAAACTATTAAATCTGTGCCTTTGTTGCTTCAAAAAGGCTCTCTGTCCCCTGATAATGTTTTTGGCATCTTTTCTTAAAAAGAAACAAAATATACTTACTTACCCCACCCAAGAATCCCCAATCCATTCACCATGGTTATGTGAGAATCTGTGCCAACTACGCTGTCTGGGAAGAGCAGGTCCGTTTCTTCGAACACGACTCTTGATAAGTATTCTAAGTTCACTTGATGAGCCATTCCAGTTCCAGGCGGGATGACGGCCACATTCTTAAAGGCTCCTGCGCTCCACTGTATTTTGTTTGGATTGAAGAGACACAGTGTTATTAGTGCATTGTGGAACTCTGTATTCATAATCAAGATACAAGTAAACATTGACACAAAAATGTTAGCCAACTGCTCAATTTGACCAACTCCAAGTTTATAATAAGTACTAAAAATACAGATATTAAGCCTATGCATTCTCATGAACATTAAACCCAAATTAAGCTAGGCATAACTGTATACCTATAATCCCAGCAGTTAGGAAGATGGAGGCAGAAGAAATTAGCTCAAGGCCTTTCTTAACTATTTATCAAGCTCTAGGACAGGAACTGTGCTCTAAAATTCAAGGAAAGCCAAGGAATAAGATTACCCATGGCTCACGTAAAATACAGCCATTGATTTCATTACTTTTTATTATTGTTGCTTAAATATGCCAAATACGAGGTTTCCAATAATATGGTACAAGAAAGTCCCATTGACTATAAAGCTTTTCCTAACGACAAATCTAAATCTAAAAACTTTACAGAATCAGTATTTTATAGATGTTAATTAAGAATTCCCAAAATCATTTATACCTTGAAAAACTGAAGCCTCTCTCGATTTCTGCCAAATTCTACTTCTTGATTTTTTAACACTGTCTCAGGTCTAAAAGGATGAAAAGCTGGTATTAAATACATGTATTATTAAAAAAAAATCATTTGCCTTGCATCTAAGTCTTCACTGTCAACATTAAAAAAAAAAAATCTCTGTAAAAATTTCTCAGGTTATTTTTTTTTCCAAAATTATTTTCTTTCTCATCAAGAAAGCTCTTTCTACTCCACAGCATACAAGACAGATACAGAACTATCATTTTACTGAGTCAGCACCCACATGAGTGCTCAGACTGCTGTGGGAAGCCAGTCAGACTGATGAAGGTAAGTGACTGAGCTGTGCTGGAAGGAAACGGGACAGTGAGTTTTATCAGTGAACGTGTGCACTCTCTCACCCCTTTGGTTCTTGTGCCACTTAAAATGAAGGGAATGAACATGAACATTGCCTTATAGTTTAAAGAGACCTTTTCACAAAGTCTTTTTATTCAACTCACTGAAAACAAGAAACCTCTGCTTCATGTTTAAGTGGATTATGTAGTCTTACAGAAATGTATGACTTAAAACCGCCTAAATTTACATCAACTAATAGCTTGTGACTTTTCTAGGGTTATCAATAAAAGTTAATTGTATGTGTAACCTGGGTTCTAAAAATTGTAATTGTTTGTGAACTTTTTAAAAAGCAAAGCTTATTTTAATAACTCACAGGCAAGTGAATTTTGTAGTCACAACATAGAGTAGAGGTTTTACTTCATCCTTTGGGAATAGTATTCTAAAGTCACTTCTATTAGTTCACAGCACTTGGTGCTACAAAATGTTTTTTTGTGTGTTAGATTATAACATGATTTCAAATTAGACTGCTGTCAAGGGCCAAATGGTAAACTTCCAACTATCTAACTCTTCCATTTCTTCTTCAAATTTACAATTAATACTTTACTGATGCATTTACAAACAAAAATAATCAGGAGAAATGGTTAAGAATAAGGAGTTATTTCATAAAACTGTCGGAACTGTACAGCAAAACTGTCAGGGTATATTTAATCCTTAGGCGGGGCATAGGTTATCACTATAACCTCAAGTTTTATAGAAATACTAAGCAAAGGATTTAGAAATAGAATTTCAAAGATCCAATTCAAAGACAACAAAATTACTGTATCATTTGGCATTTATCATGCCCAAGTATAAATATTTTTCTTAGCAACTTAAAACCTTAAATGTTTTAATACCTCTTAAACCAAAAGTGGATTTGTTTACATGTTTTTATTTAACTTTTATGTATATGTGCACCACATGCATGCAGGAGCTTGCAGAGGAAATTGTTGGGAGCTGCCATGTATTCTAGGAATCAAATTTCAATCCACTGCAAGAGGAAAAAGTACTCTTATCTATTAAATCGGGGGCTGGTAAGATGGCTCAGCGGATATAGCACATGACTGCTCTTCCGAAAGTCCTGAGTTCAAATCCCAGCAACCACATGGTAGCTGACAACCATCCGTAAAGAGATCTGACTCCCTCTTCTGGAGTGTCTGAAGACAGCTAGTGTACTTACATATATTAAATAAATCTTAAAAAACAAACAAACAAAAAATAAATCTTAAAAAAAAAAACCAAACAAAAAAACCATTAAACCACCTCTTCAGCTCTGTTTACTAAATTTTTTTAAAAAGCTAATAATTGAGTAAGAGAGCACAACTTTGCAACTTCATAGAATGCAAGAATGATGGCACACATTTTTTATGATAATACCTGGAAGGCTGAGGCAGGAAGACTATATCTAGTGTTACAGAAAGCATATTAGAAATGTAGTTGTGAAAGTAATACAACAGTAATCAGGAGAAATGTGATTTTCTTAACTGAAAAATAACCTGACACTAAAATTATTAACAGAAACAATGTCATACTCAGGCACTGGTTGCAAATGAAAAGGACACAAGACAGGTGTATTCTCAATCTGTGAAGAAAATGTTCCTGAGTTTCGGTTTAGTTCTCCAGAATCACACGATCCCCGGCAGGTAGTCTGGCCTCGACACGGAAGCTTCTTAGGCTGCACTTTAAGTGGAGAGAGCTTTCCTGCTTTCTGTAGGTCACCACCTCCAGGATTTGGTGCATTCTGTATTGCACTATTATTTCAAAAAGGAAACAAAGTAATAATTTACAAGTAACAAGAACTTTAACTTAAAAAAATTCACATTATCAAGACTATCTGGAAGTGAAAGATGTTCAAATCATATAAAGTGGCAGACGTCTGTAATCCCAGTGCTTGAAAGGCACGAGGACTGACAGGAACAACACTAACCTGGGCCACACAATGAGATACTGTCTCAACTCTCTCAACCATCCCAAATTAAAGTAGTTTTTACTCAGGAGGGTTAAAACATAATCCTAACACACCTCTCTGCCACTCCAGATAAGGTAAGGAGAGGAAGAATAGATATGAATTTATTTTAATTTGGCATGCAAGAGAAGGAAATGTGAGTTTGATAAGTATTTTAAGTTTTTGAGACAGAATCTCACTATGTAGGCTTGGCTGGCCTGAACTCCTCTCAGATCCACTCTGTCTCTGCCTCCTGAGTGCTGTGAATAAAGCCACACCTGGGATAACTATTTTACATGCTCTATACCAACGTGAAAAACTCTGAGAAAGTACACTATACTTTTTTTCCACATAACTTAAAGAACACAGATTTTTTTAATACATGGTATTGACTCTCTCAAAAGTTAGAATAAATTCCAGTATCATTCCACTACTCTAAGGAATGTAAAAAGAAACATGGCAGAGACCAGAAAGCTGCTCTAGTATGTCCTTTGTTAGTGGAAGGAGAGCAAAGCTTTAGCAGACTCAGCATTTCCAGTAAGTAGTTAGAGACAAAGCGTTAGATTTGCTCTAAAAGGTAAATAAATTAAAAGTCAAAATGAAGCTGGCTGTGATGGTGTGTGCCTATAATCCCAGCACCTGGGAGGAAGAGGTAGTTTATAAATAGGGTTCAAGACCAATCACAGCTAAATAGCAATATACTGACTCAAAAACAGAGAGAGAGAGAGAGAGAGAGAGAGAGAGAGAGAGAGAGAGAGAGAGAGAGACTGACTTAATTCAGATATTCATTCCAAAAGGCAAGTTATAAGCCTACTTCTATCAAACCTGGTAACAGAAATACACAAATATGAAAAGGAATTTTAAACTCAGGGAAAGTACAGAAAATTATACCAATCCATGAGTTCCTCTGGTTTTTCTTTAATGTGTTAGTTCTGAGCACAATGGGCTTTACTCTGGGCCAGAACTGCTATTCCCTACTTCCACACTACCCACTTCACTACCAGTTAACTAGTGCTACCATCTTCACACATGTCTGTATTGCAGTACCATTTACTGAAGTCAATCTGTAAAGAGTGGTCCACTGTGAGATCTGTCGGACAGGCAGGGTGGACTTTCTTAGGATCACCTCCAAGAGTTTTCACTGCCTCCCTCATAGCAGCAAAATCCACCATTGCCGGTATTCCACTGAAAGATAAACAACAGTCAAATTATGGGTCTAATCGCTTAATACTCACTTGTTATCAAAACATCTTTTTGTGGGTTTTTCTTGTCTTGTTTTGTTTTGTTTGTTTGAGACAGGGTTTCTCTGTGTAGTCCTGGCTGTTCTGGAACTTACTCTGTAGACCAGGCTGGCCTCGAATTCAGAAATCCGCCTGCCTCTGCCTCCCCAGTGCTGGGATTAAAGGCGTGCGCCACCACGCCTGGCCCTTGTGTTTATTTTTGATTATTTTGATAATGATATAAATTTACATGTATCCCCAGACTAGTAAGAATTAACACTGAATATTATCTGAGAACTTCAGTGCTCAGGAGTAGAACTGCCAAAAACAACGGAAGAGATGACTTTGGAGGTATAAATGAACACCAGAAATGGCTGTGATTCCTTCCTCTAGGTTCTTCCCCTACGGTCCTTGTTTGCAGTATCTCAAAAAGCTATTCATAATTACCTTTACCATTTTACATTCATCCATCTGAATAAGAGTGTGTGTGTGTAAAACAAACATGTACCAAATGACTTCAATATTCTTCATACCAAGGATACAAGGCAAATAGGACACATTACTG
Organism: Mus pahari; assembly: GCF_900095145.1. Lineage (NCBI taxonomy): Eukaryota > Metazoa > Chordata > Mammalia > Rodentia > Muridae > Mus > Mus pahari. The sequence goes on along the minus strand of NC_034599.1, from coordinate 49,825,574 downwards.
ATTACAGAACAGTAATGTATGTATTAAGCAGCAACATATGGGAGCTACCACACATTAGTGATCAGTGGCACAGAAGCTAGGCTTGTATAACTCTGAGTGATGACGGGGTGCTCTCTTCCAACATTTATTGTAAGATTCACACTTCCAATAAATATCCCATAAACAGGCAGAACAAGAAGGGTCAGTCTTTCAAGATACTGTAAAGAATCTGGATTTTATTCTGTGATGTAAAGCTATATATGTGGAGGAATTAATGATAACTTTAGATTTTTAACCACGTCATTCCATACTGGGGTTTCACATGTGGAAACAAAGCTATTAGAGACTACTGCACTGTGAATACAAGCAATGTAAAACAATGCTGTCACTCACGTGAAATCTTGAAGAACAACACGGGCGGGGAAAAAGGGCACTTCAACATTGTTCTGTTTGGTTTTCCAGTCCAAAATGTTCATAACATCTTCCTTTTTCATTAAAAAGCCATCACAATTTCGTACAGCAGCTTCCAATAGGACCCGTATTGAGTAAGGCAGAATATCTGATTCAAGATAAAATAATAACCGTAAACAAGAAGTCATGTCTATACACTGTAAAAAGTACAACAGTAAAAATACATATTGAAAAGCATGGAGTAGAAATTAAATACAGTAATGAAGACAACCCTATTGTCCCAGTTAGTCTCAATTGTGAATCTGACACAGCCTGGGGTAATCAGCTGAGGTACTGCCTAGATCAGATTAGCCCATGGGGATACATTTTGGGGATTGTCTGATTACCAACTGGTATAGGAAGATCTAGCCCACTGTGGACAGTCTTGGGTTGGAGAAGAAAATGAGCCAGAGTGTAGACCAGAAAGCTGTGTTCCCCCACAGCTTTTGCTTCAAGCTCCTGCTTGAGTTCCCATCCTAAAATATGGGCTGTGACCTGGAATTTTAAGATGAAATAAACCCTTTCCTTCCCTAAGTTATTTTCAGGCATGGCAGTTGTCCAAGCAACAGAATAAGATTAGAACACCCGTTACACCTTAAAATGCAGGCACCACTCAGAGAGTGACCTGGAAAGAGGGTGAAGCCCTCTCATCCTGTCAGTTATGACTCTAGTGACACACTTCCTCCAGCAATGCTGCACCACTTCCCTAAACGGGTAAAACTGGGAACCAAGTGTTCAAGTACCTGAGCTTATGGGAGACACTACTTACTCAAATACCACCACACACAGGAAATAAATAGATACTTCTTTTTTTTTCTTTAATTGCAATGTTGGGCCAGGCATGGTGGCACAAGCTTTTAATCCCAGTACTTGGGAGGCAGAGGCTGAGCTCTAAGGCAGCCTGGGCTACAGAGAGAAACCCTGCCTTGAAAACACAAAAATAAAAAATAATAATAAAAAAGCCACAATATTTATAATCCATAAGAGCCATAAGGAAGGAGCCAAATCTACATAATTTTGAACAGTATGAAGTGAATATAGAAGTCTGGCTATGGACTAAGCAGACCAAGCACCTGGAGCTTTCTTAGTGGGTACAGTAGAAGCTGGACAACTATGTAGCATAGCTTCAAAATTCCAAGTCAAAATTATCTTCAGTCCTGAAATTTATATACATTTATATACATTCATTTTATTCTTTTGTTATCTTATTTAAGTAGCTTGTGAAAGACATGTTCTATAAAACAAATATAAACAAAAATATGAAAATTAGAAAGTAGCTTCCAACAGAGGTGGAAGGGTAAAGACACTCAGGGAGGGCACTGGCTGACAGAGACAGCGTAACCAGTTCTCAACTGGAACAAAGATGAAGTCTAGATACAATGCTGCTAAGAAAAGGGGTGTAGGGAAAACGACAGATTACTTGATTATCCAATCAGGAGCATAGACCTTCTGGAGACCAGACATACTGATTATGGGTAAGGACAAAGAAAACTTAGGAAACTGAAAAAAGAAAATCATTAATTCCAGGCAAAAAACCCCCCCAAAAACAAACAAACAAAAAAAAACCCACCTCCTTTCAGATCCCTCTGTTCTTTCATTCTATCTAAAAATACCAACTCTGATGTTAAGTTATCTCTAAGTTGAAACACTACCTCCTTGAAGGGAAATGAAGCTTGAAAGAACTAGGAAGCTTATGAGACTCTCACCAAGCTTGATCTATTGGTTGAAGAGACATGCAATGAAAGTAAAGGAGGTTGAGCCTGAGGCACACCTGGTGAAGGCTCCAAGATGGCCAGCTTTCTCTGCATGTTATGGGAAGAGTATGCCTCTTTGATAAATATGGCCTGAAAAAGTACAGGGATAACCTCAAATGGATGATCAATTACAAAATATATCGCAGTCCCTGAAAATAGCTCATATTGAGATGGGATCAAAAGCAGACTGTTGCAGGAGTTACATTATAGGGCCTTTCTGCCATGAAAGAACTTGACCATTTACTATTTTAACTAGAACTTTAACTAGAAAAAAAAACCCAAACAGACATTCTTCACATTAGCCAGACTTGACTGGAGGATAGAAAAATGGAAGAAAAAAAATAGAAGATGAGATGGATGGCATGACATTTCTTATAGCTGGCAAGAAGCATAAGAGAAATAGAATACCATTAAGATCTATGCTACAAAGAACCCTTTCTGGATCCAAAGACTTGGAACCCATGGGGAGAACCAATCTGAGAGTGGGGAGGAAGAGAATGAGACAGAAATTAATAGAAGATACCCCTTAGGTCTGACTGACTTTTACTGGAGAGGAAGGAAAAGCCATGATTCAATGTGTAGCCTTAAATGAAGAAAGACTTTTTAGGAGCTGGAGAGATGGTTCAGTGGTTAAAAAAGACTTTTTAAGCAAATGAAAGAATTGCTCACAGCTTGGCTTGTATGGCTGTGGGAAATGGATGTGGGTGGCAATGTGAATGCCACAGAGGCAAAGAAGCTGAGTAATAAAACTACTTATCTCTTCTTAAAACAAAAGCTGCACAACCTGAGGTTCTAATAGAAATGTGGTGGTTTGAATAAGTTTGGACTCCATAGACTCATGTGCATGAATGCCTGGCCCATAGCACTATTAGGAAGTGTGGCCTTGTTGGAGTAGGTGTGGCCTTGTTGAAATAAGTGTGTCACTGTAGGGGTGGGCTTTGAGGTCTCCTATGCTCAAGCTACACCCAGGGTGGCACATAAGTCAATTGCTGCCTTCAGATCAAGATATAAAACTCTCAGCTCCTTTTCCAGCACCATGTCTGCCTGGATGCTGCCCAATTTCCCATATTTAGTCTATGATAATGTACTAAACCTCTTAAACTATATAAGCCAGCCCCAATTAAATGTTTTCCTTTAAAAGAGTTGCCATGGTCATAGTGTCTCTCCACAGCAATAAAACCCAAACTAAGACAATAAGGAAAAAAAAAATCAGTCCCCAGTGGATCTAATACAAACTATGAAAAGTATTAATATACTGTGATAGGTCACTCTCATGCATAACAGTCCCTGAAAGCAATAAAGAAAGAACAGCCATTACTAAAGGAACTGGATTTCTGAGTGATGGTGTATGATGTTCAGCTCTCTGGGCCTGGTAAAATTGCGCACGGATAGTTAGGAAAATGAAGTGTCAGTGCCTTTGCTGAGCTCTATAGTAAGATGTAGTCATTAGGAAATAGAAATCTCTCTAGGGGACCTGAATGACTTAGAACAACATACAAATCAGGTTTACAAAGTGCTAAAGCAATGAAGGGGTGATAAAAGGATAAAGCAGATAAAGGGGCCTCTCTAGGCCCAGCTTTGAACAGAGCTGGTATTCCTAGGGGAAAAACTAACAAGAAGCCAAACAGTGCTTGTGAGCCCCTGGAAGACTTTAAAACCAGAGCAACAATTCATCAAGAGGTAGCGGTATACATGAAAAGACAAAAGTTCATCTTAATAATGGGTAGTTATGGGCTGGAGAGATGGCTCAGTGGTTAAAAGCACTGACTGCTCTTCCAGAGGTCCTGAGTTCAATTCCCAGCAACCACATGATGATGGCTCACAACCATCTGTAATGGGATCTGATGCCCTCTTCTGATGTGTCTGAAGAGAGCAATGGTATATTCATACATAAAATAAATAAATCTTTAAAAAGAAAAAAAAAGAGTGGGTAGTTATTCTCCCTATACCATGAGCATACTTAAATTGTATAAGTTGACTGTATATGTATAGTATATTGGGGAAGGGAGACTGCTTGAGGATTCAACTCTAGAAGAAAGACTAAGCTCCACTCTCCCTTTCTCTGGGCAGGATGAGCAGCAAAACCCATATCATCTAGTTCATGAGGTATGGGGAGATGAAGTAACCCAATGACAACATCCCAAGATGAAAAAATGCATGACAGCTAATGAAGAGCAACTGGATTACAGAAAGCCAAACAAGGTGGCTCTCATCCATGATGCAGAATCTAGAGGCAAACTGTTACTTTCTTGGAAAGATACAGGTAGGCCTTAAGAGATCCCGTCCATAGTCTGATCATACATATATGTGTGTATATGTGTATAATATATATTATATATGTATATTATAGATTACATATGTATATTATACATACACACACACACATATAAAATTACATAATGCTAAGCATCTTACAGTTTTGGAAAAGCATTGGGAAGAACAGTAAATCAGCAGCTAGAGTTTGGAAAAACCCTATGTGGATTGGGGGGAGGGGAGAGGATTGGGAGAATGTCCAGAAACCATTATTGAGCTGGGCAGTGGTGGTGCACACCTTTAATCCCAGCACTTGGGAGGCAGAGGCAGGCGGATTTCTGAGTTCGAGGCCAGCCTGGTCTATAGAGTGAGTTCCAGGACAGCCAGGGCTACACAGAGAAAGCCAGTCTCGAAAAACCAAAAAACAAACCAAATATGCCAAGGGCTGGTTACCTCCCTATAAGCTGCTGGTCAGGCAGGCCCAAGCCATAAAAGCTATTACTACAGCCATTGGTTACATGTGAGAAATGGATGAACAGTCACTGACATACCTGCTTGGGTATGGACCTGGCCACTGTACAATGAACATACCACTAGTAAACAGTGGCACTGACTGTCACTAATTTCTAATTTGATTCCATAAGCAAGGGCCTATGTTTGGTCTGTAAGCCAGGACCTGTGGCTACAGAGGCCATATGCCCTGGTGGGGAGGCTGCGGCTACTGTTTTAAAAACAGATGTTAATGTGCCTGTAAACTGCCTCCTAGACATGTGTATTTACTACTTCTGTTAGTTATAGAGAGAGTTCTTTTAAATTTTTTGCAGTGGGTGATGGTTACTGTAGAGACTCAACCAGTCAAACTGCCAAGAGTAAGTGACTATTCCTATAGCATAGTGGCCCAATGCTAAGGTATACATGGGAGAAAATGAGACATCCTCATTATACCCTTCATCTCCACCCAAGATCAGGAAATATTGCTACAAAGGGACTGGAAAGAATGTTAGGGCAGGAGGAAGAGATAAAAACATTATGTAGTTGTATCCTTCATATTGAATGAAACATTCTCTCCTGGAAAGAGGTTCAGAAGACTCAGGAAGGGAACTAAACTTACAAAAGTCACAAGACCCTTCCTATAAACAGTAAACAATTGCTAGAAGAGAGCAGCTTTTATGAGCATCCCATGTCCCTGTGAGTAACTCAAATAACTCCCTGGTTCACCAATGTGACTGGAATGGAACTGTCTCTGTTGTCTGTTGCCTGTACCCCTACCTGGAGTGAAGAGGCATCTGTTCAAGTTTCCCCAGGAAAAGTCACATAACACTTAGCTTTTCAGCATTTTCAGTTGGTCCGTATCACTTCTCTAATTCAAGAATTGCTAATTTAAACAACATAATTAAATTGAGACAGTTTCCATATCTTAAATTCTTTACCCTTTCCAAGTGAGCAATTAATATTTTTTAATAAATGTGACAGGTTTTACAATTAGCATCATAGATGAGTTTTAGAACAGTTTCATAAACTAAGTAGCTTTCCTTGTGCCCATTTAGTGTTAATCCTTATACCTTCCTCTCCAACCCCAGGACCCCTACAAGTATTTCTCTTCATCTTTTCTAGGCAGATGGAATAATACAAAAACATCTTTTGTATCTGCCTTTCCTTTCATTGAACTTGCTTTTAGAGTTCATTCCTACTATATTATGTATCTTTAACAGTTAATTTTCTTTTATTAAATTACATTACACACCAAATTGTGCTTTAGTTTACCAACTGGAGGATATTTAAGTCATACAAATTTTAGCTCTGTGAACAATACTTCCTAATATTATGCACTTTGATTTTTCTTGGGTAGATAGAGAAGAATACTATGTACAGGGCTTGGCAGTACTGAGTTCAACTCCTAGCACCCAGTCTGTAACTCATGACCATCTGTGACTCCAACTCCAGGGGATCCAACACCCTTCTCTGGCCTTCACAGGCACCATGCATAGACATACATGTAGGCAAAATACCCAAATACATAAAATAATGATTAAAAACATGAATGTTTTTTAAAAAGAATACTGTGTATATACAATAGTTAGATCATATGATAAGTTTATGCTTAACCATCTGTTCATTCATTTACTGGTGCTAAGGAGGGATGAAACCCGGCACTTATACGTGCTAAGCAAACATGCTACCACTGAGCTACATTCCCAAACTCCTAGCTTTTTAAGAAACAGCCCACTAGCTTCCAAATGGTAGTATTCTTTTATATTCCCACAAGTAATGAATGTGGTTTCTCTATCTCTATATTTTCCCTAACACTCATTTTTGTCTTTGACATCACTATACCTAGTTAAGAGTTCTAATAGCCTCTCAGCAAGTCAACAAGGTTAACAGGTTCCTCCTGGAAACAACTCTACTTCCTCAGACTCACACAACAGCTTAGCTCTCTGCGATTTTTCTCCCTACCATGTCATTTAAAGACAATTTTCTATGCCTTCTAAATGAGGCACTAGTTTTCTTTGTTTCAAGTTATGCTCCTAAAGATGGCTTAAGCGACTGGCCTTGAAAGACCCTTTATAGCAGTGTTTCTCAACCTGTAGGTCACGAGCCCTTTAGCAAACCTCTATCTCTAAAAATACTTACAATTCATAATAGTAGCAAAATTACAGTTATGAAGTAGCTAAAATATTTTTTTTTTCCTGAGACAGGGTTTCTCTGTATAGCCCTGGCTGTCCTGGAACTCACTTTGTAGACCAGGCTGGCCTCAAACTCAGAAATTCGCCTGCCTCTGCCTCCCGAGTGCTGGGATTAAAGGCGTGCGCCACCACGCCCGGCTGTGCTTACTGCCCATTTTAAAGATTCAGGTTCCAGTGCTGGATAGATGACTCAGTGGTTAAGAGCACTGACTGCTCTTCCAGAGGTCCTGAGTTCAATTCCTAGCAACGCCACATGGTGGCTCACAGCCATCTGTAATGGGATCCAATACCCTCTTCTGGTGTGTCTGAAGACAGCTAGAGTGTACTCATATACATAAAATAAATAAATAAATCTTTAAAAATATTAAAAAGAAATAGTCTGGTTCCATCAGATCTCAGTTTCTACAACCAGTCTGTATTACAGGTTTTATGCAGCTCTACTTGACATCAACATGTTAGGAAACCAATGTAGATGTAATCAACTTTTAATTTTAAAGATGTATTCATTTATTGTTGAGTACACTGTTGCTGTTTTCAGATACACCAGAAGAGGGCATCAGATCTCATTACGGGTGGTTGTGAGCCATCATCATGTGGTTGCTGGGAATTGAACTCAGGACCTCTGGAAGAGCAGTCAGTGCTCTTAAGCGCTGAGCCATCTCTTCAGCCCTGTAATCAACTTCTTAACCAATCTTTAAATTTAGCAGTTCTTATTGAGGCTTATGTCTCACTCATTAGTGCTTTCCCTAGAGGTCTTAGCTGCTCCTGTGGCTTCCATCACGCCTATCTAACCCATTTGACTCCACCAATAATGCAAAAATATTTTCTGCAGACCAGATTGGTTTTCTAAGCTTCAGAACTACATGCTTAGTTGCCTCCTGAAAACCCACTCTTAAGTTCTCACTCAAGTGATTTACACGATGCAAAGGTTCCTTACTGCTACCTCTGCTTTATCACATCTATATCAACACAGCATCACAGCTGGGCCTGGGCACAAGTCCAACTACTCAGGAAGCTGAGGCAAGATCACAAGTTTAAGGCCTGTCCAGGCTAGAGCTGAGTTCAAAGCCAGTGTGGTCAACTTACTGAGATCCTAACTCAAAATAAAAAATGAAGGATGGGCAGAAGTAAAGGTTCAGTGTGTGACTGCATAGCATGGCAAAGGTCTTAGGTTCAATTCTCAGTACAAGGAGTTTTAAAATGAAGCACTGTTCTGTTCTGTTCTTTTTGGTTTTCAAGACCAGGTTTCTCTGGGTAACAGCCCTTACTGTCCCAGAACTCTATTTATAGACCAGGGTTTGCCTCCTGAATGCTAAGACCAACGGCATGGACCACCATGTCCAGATGAAGCAGTGTTCTTGTCACATCTTTCTGTCTACTATCACCACTCAGAGTCCAAACTCTTAACAACCTCGATGCCTGATCTACACTAGTGCTTTCTAAATGTAATCCTAGGACTCCTGAGATTCTGAAATCCTTTCAAAAAACCCGAGGTTAACTGAGACACTGTTTTGTTTTTTTTCCTTGTTAACATTTTGACCTTTTCAGTGTTTTTTTTTTTTTTTTAATTTNTTGTTGTGGGGGAGGAGGGGATATATGTGCCTCAGTATGCTCATGGAGGCAAAGACATAACCTGCAGGAGCTGGTTCTCTCCTTGTACCATGTAGAGCCTAGGGGGTCAAACTCAGATCATTAGGCTTGGCAGCAGGCACTTTAACTGAGGCATTTTACGTGCCCCTGACCCCTGCACCCACAGATGGCTTAAAACCAACAGTGAAGCTAGCCTTAACAGGTTATGCCTATCATACCAACACTTAAGAAACTGAAGAATTTCCTTGAGTTCAAAGCTGGCCTGAACTAGAGACCCACCCACCCCCATCTCAAAACATAATAGAACAAAACTCAAAACTGAGTGTCTGATGACTCAAGGCAGTGGCACCAAATGACTTATCAATGACTTATCAATAAATGACTTATCACTCAAAAGACCAGTAAGAATGTCATTGAAGTTGAGTGTTAATTTCTTAAAAAATTTAGCAGCTGAAATCTTTCTAATTTTGTGAGACAAAGTACATATACAGCCTCACTACTTAACATCAAAGTTCAGTGCCTGTGACAGATGCAAAGCTGTAAGGAATCACACTACTTGTAAGCTAATTAAAAAATAACTTAAGAAAAACTACAATAATTGCTTGGAGAAAAACATCAGTGATACTATTAGAGTTGCAAGTTAAATGAAGTAGCCACTTTTTTTCCCCAAGAAGTTTTCACTTGAACCAACTCACAAACCATGGCTATACAAATGTGGGCATTCAGCCAGGCGTGGTGGCACACACCTTTAATCCCAGCACTTGGGAGGCAGAGGCAGCGAATTTCTGAGTTCGAGGCCAGCCTGGTTTACTGAGTGAGTTCCAGGACAGCCAGGGCTACACAGAGAAACCCTGTCTCGAAAAACAAAAAAAAAAGTGGGCATTCAGCAGACATTTCTCAAAAACAAAGTAAGTGCCAGGCATAATGGCACATGCCTTTAGTTCTAGCACTTGGGAGGCAGAGGCAGGCAGAGCTTGAGTTTAAGGCCAGCCTGGTCTATACAGTGAGTCTCAGGACAGTCAGAGCTACACATTGAGACCCTATTTTAAAACAACAAGAATGAAATAAACATAACCACTAATCATCTAGTGCTGTCTGGTCACTAGTTATTCATCTTTGAGATGTTAAAGTGAATCATGCCTATTGTGGTATTCTGGTAAGAATGCCCCCTCCCCCAACCCTAGGCTCATATATTTGATTGCTTAGTCACTAGGCAGTGGTATTATTTGAAAGGATTAGAAGGATTAGGAGTATGGCCATGTAAAAGAACTGTCACTGAGGATGAGATTTAAGATTTCAAAAGCCCATGCCAAACCCTGTCAGTCTGTCTGTCTTCCCTGCTCCCTACAGATCAGGACATATAACTCTCAGCAACATATATCTGCCTGCATGGTGCCATGCTCCCTGCCATGATAATGGCCTAAACCTCTGAAACTGTAAGCAAGCCCACAATTAAATCGTTTCTTTTATAACAGTTGCTTTAGTTCTGGTGTCTCTTCACAGCAATAGAACACTAAGGCAAAGCTCTTCAGAATATATTTTAAAACAACAACAAAAACATAGTTGTCAATTTTACCATGGTCTTCTTGAAATGGGAACTGGTGCCTCTCAGTACCACTAAAGAGCCTCAATATGGCACCAGCTCCTAGACTAAGACATCACTACAAAGAAAAAGAAAACCTCTTGTTCCCATGCTAGAGGCTAGACTCTGCCGGAAATCTTCATGGAGACATTACATGCTAAGTCCTATTTTTTTTCTCCAAATCTCAACATGGCCCATGAACTCTGAAAAGACTCTTGTCTATACTAGCACCAGCTCTCCTAAAGCACATCCATGTTGGAGTAATGTTTTTGTGCACCGTGTAAAGATTATCCTTGTATCATTCAAATGCTGACTTCTGAACCAGCAGAGATCTGATTACAGACCAGATTTTGTTATTGTTAAGCATCTTCTGCCTTTGTTTTTTTTTGGTAAACAGTGTTCTCCATCACCTTCTGATTAGTTGAAAGAAAAAGCCTATGACTAAATAGTAAGGTGGGAATTCTGGAGAAGAAACTCTGAGAAGGAGTCAGATGAGGGAAGGCTCAGCCAGCTGGTCAGGGAGGAGAAGCAGGCTGGGAAGGAAGGAGAGGTAACCACCTAGCCATATGCAAGAACTTAGATTAGTATAAATGAAATAATTAAGTTAGGAGCTATAGTAAACAATTCCTAGCTATAAGGCCAAAAGCTTCAAAATAAATAGAGTCTCTGTGTCATTATTGGAGAACTGGGGCAGGCATAGTCCCTGGTTATACATCCACATCGCTGACTATTGACTTGCTTGGTTATGTTCTCCAGAGGGTGGGCTACAGTCTACCACAGGGATTCTCAACCATCCTAATACTGAAACCCTTTCTTCATGTTGTGGTGACTCTCAAACACAAAATTATTTCATTGCTACTTCATAACTGTAATTTTGATACTGTTATGAACCATAATGTCAATATCTGTGTTTTCTGATAGTCTTAGGCATCACTCGGGAAAAAAAAAAAAGAAAAAGCCATTCAACCCCCAAAGGGGGTCTCCACTAGTTAAGAACTGTTGGTCTAGTAGCTAACAAATTTGCATCAGCTGGTTCAAACTAGTCAACTTCTGAAAAATACACAGAACCATTATCTTCTTTAGACAGTTCTGAGTCTCTTCCAATTTGGGCATTTTCTCTTAATCCTAGATCTCCATCTAGTCTTCTGGTTTAATTAAAGTTACCATAGTTAATCTTTTTTTTTTTTTAAAAAAAAAAAAAAAAAAAAAGAACCCTCCTTTGGAATGCTTTCTACCTCTTGATTGGACCCAGACTGTTCTATCACACCAAAGCCCTTACAGTACCCTTCTCACACATTTCCCATAGAAAACTGAGCTTTCTTTAGCACAATGATGCTATCTTGGCTATCTCTCATTTGCTAGAAATATGAGTACTTAATAAATGCAAGCTGGATGAATGAGCTGGGGTTTTTAAGAGACAGATAGACTTTGCTTCTCAGTGGAAATTTCTACAATTCTATGAATCTGTAAAGTCAATCCTCTACAGATATTGGTAATTTAAGCTGAGAAAGTATGTTAAATACTTCTGAAGTAAACTTAGGAAACATAAATATCCTGTGTGAGCAATAACTTAAATCTGCTATCATATATGAGTGGAAGTTGATGAAAGACAAACTCAGATTCCCAGGACAAGGGCAAGGCTAAATAAATGGCTGCAACAAGACTAGGCAATGCAGGGTTGAGGATATGGCTCAGCTGTGGTTGACAGAATGTTTGCTTAGCATGCATAAATCTTGGGCTTGCTCTCCAAAGCCACTAAATAGCATGCCTATAATCCCAGCACTCAGGAAGAGGCAGGAAGATCAGAAGTTCTAAATAAGGAGTTCGAGGCCAGCCTGGGCTGAGTAGAATCATCCTAGGAAGGATTAAAAACAACAAAAACAAAACAAAAACCTGAGCTAGGAACCAAGGTTTCTTATTTGGGATTTGGAGCTATTTACAAAGTAAGCAAACATAGATGGTTTGTCTTCAATCAAGTGATTTGAGTAGAGGGGATAGAACCATGAAGTCTCTGGGAGGAAAAACAAAGAATACCATCATTACTGGCTCACCCCCTATTTCCTTAAGAGACAACCAGAGTTCATTAGCCTGGGAGTTGTATACCAACACAATAAATTCTACTTTGGCTGAGTTAGTAAGTGTCACTTTTTTATAATCTAAGGGTGCAATCAGAAGCAGAAAATGAAAAGCAAAACTAAAGTCAACTCTTGAACATAATGTATCAAGTTAAATGAAGAATTGTACCAGATATCTACAGACTGACATTAGGTAATCTTTACAAACATATGTACTATGTATGCATACTGTAGGTAAACAGTTTCACTGCTTACCCAACCCACAATCCTTTCCAGGGTCCAAGGAAGACGCAAAATTAGAGAATACAAACCCTTCCAGCAGGATAACTGGATCAGCAGAGGAAAATTGACAAACCCAGTTACAGCAATAAGTGAAAAAGTCACCAAGAGATACCTTAGCTAGATGGTAAGCCATTTACAATGCACAAACAACAGTCCAGTGGTCACACTGGGAATTATTCAAGATCAGTACAGAGAGTTATACAGATAAAGGCTCAGGTAGACAGTAAAAAACAAGACCAGGAAGCCTTCAAATTGCAAACAGCCTCTGGCTCTGACTGGTTTTGAAAAGACTATACTTTTCCTCTGCTATCTCTACATATCTGGAAAACACAGTATCGCTTTCTATCAAAGTATTTGTTCTTTATAGTCCATGGTAGAGACTGGGACAGCATATACTAGGAGCATGAAAATAAAAGTGTGTGATGGAGGTGGAAGGAACTGCACAACTTCAACATAACAATACTATGTATCAATAGCTTGAATTAAGTGTGTGTGTGTGTGGGGTGTGTGTGTGCATTTTAGAAGTCAGGGATGTAGACCCAGAGTATCACACTGGCTTAACATGTATTAAGGCCCTGCAGGGAGTAGGAATAAAGGAAATATAGTAGAGAAAGCTAGTAACAATTGTTTTGTGTAACCATTAAAGGCTGTAGCAAAGTACACCCAGCCCTTTCTACTGGAACTCACACTCTCTGACTCAGAAACCAAGCAGATTCAGATAGCAGGAATACTTGTATTAAATGACATGGAAAGATGTACATAATATATTAGGCGAAAAAGGTCACAAAGCAATACACACTGTATTCATGCTTTATATGTCTATAAAAATGTGACTTTCACTAGGCATGGTAAGCATGCCTTTAATCCTAGGCACAGGCAGGAGGATCTCTGTGAGATGATCTAAAGGCATGAGGCTTCATAATAGTTAAAAAATGGACACTCTACACTAGCCCGTCTCTTCACTCTCTTCCCCATTACTAACCACTCATGATTTTACACTGCTGCTCTCTGTGATTACCTGAGGTTAACTGCCATCCACATACCTTCTGTTCAACGGCAACTCAACTGCTTCAGAAAGCAGACTCTATTACAAGCAACGGAGACTATTCTCTGCCTTGGGAATATGTGTATTTTTAAACTCAGAAGACAGTTACAAAGATCTCTTAAGTTTCTAGTCAGTATACTAAAAGGTACCAAAGAGGCAACTCAGAACTTTCCAAGAGGGAAATCAGATCAGATCAAAATATAGTCAATGTCTCAGGAGTGTCCACTTCTATACCCTGAATATAAATTGGAGAAGCAAAAGATACAATGGACAGAGGCAGGCTCATCTGTGATTGAGGCTACTGTAGTCTACATAGTTATAAGACAGCTTTATATGGAGAAATCCTGTCCTCAAAAAAAAAAAATTTTTTTTTTAAAAATATTTTTAAAAATAAGATAAAATGGCACTAGAAAGGGGGAAGGGGAACAGTAATTAATTGCTCAATTCCCTAATTCTATGTTTATAGGTCATCTTCAAGCACATTTCCATAAAGTATCCATAGAAATTATTTATTTTCAAGTACAAAAAACATCCCTATATATGTTCTTTACTAATCATTCAAATTTGGGTTAAAAAAAACTTTTACATGAAGATGTAATTTAGTTGGTAAAATGCTTACTTAGCAGGCAAGAGGCCTGGGTTTGACCTCCGGCACTGCCTAAATCACATGCTGCAACGCACACCCCTGTAATCTCAGTGCTTGGGAAATGGAGGCAGGAGAATCAGAACTTTGAGGCCAGCCTGGGCTACATAGTGCATTCCAGAATAGGCTTGGCTACATATGACTATCTAAAAAACAAAATAAATCAAACCCCAAAATCCCTTGAAGCCAGAGTAGTGGCTTAAATGAGAATGGCTCCCAATAGGCTCATATAGTTTAATACTTGGTTCCTTGTCAGTGGACCTGTTTGGGAAGAACTAATAGTTGTAGCCTTGTTGGAGGTGATATGTCACTAAGGACAGGGTTCTAAGTTTCAAAAGTCCCACTGCCCTTTTCTGAATTGTGGTTACATCTTAAGATAAGAGCTTCTCTGCTACTGCACCAACACTATGCATGCCTGACAGCATGCTGTTAAGCTCCCTGATGATGGTTATGGAGACTAAACCCCTGAAACTGTAAGCCTCAAATCAACTTTTTCTTTAAGTTGTCTTGGTCATGGTATCTTATCATAGCAACAGAAAAGTATCTAGAATCAGGCTTTGTTTTGAAGAAAAGAGTGTATGAAAAACCTATTGTGTGTGAATAATATATATGTGTATATGAATGATATGCCTGTCTGTGCATGTGTGTACTCAGGCGAGATCAATGTTAGGTGTTTCAATATTGCTCTCCACCTTATTCTCTAAGAGAAACAGGGTCCCTCACCTAGAGAGCATTGCTGCTTTGGCTAGAATGGCTAGGCAGATGGCAAATGAGGACTGGTCCTGCCTGAGTCTGCCTGTGGAGAGCTGGCAGATATACGGGACTATGCTGAGCTTCGTATGTGAGTGCTGCAGGTCTGAACTCAAAACTTCACGCTATGGGGCAAGCATTTTACCTACTAAGCCAATGACCCCTCCCTTTTTTGGTAAACAATCTTCTAAAACCAATACAAAATCATCATCACTTATGGGATAAAATAAATAAAAGACATAAAATATAAAAAAAATACCCAGACTCTCTTATCAGTACAAATTACTGCAACAGAAGGTAAAATGCTACTGCTGCCATTCTAGGGAATAGTTATTATTGAAGAGCAATATAATTCTAAGACAAAGATCTTCTAAGATATTAAAAAATACCTACATTGTCTCAAAATGCATATAGATACAAATAATACATGAAGAGTATTTAAATTCATAAAAATCTGCAGTATTTATAAAGGAGCAATAAAACAGGACTAAAGAAAATCTCTCTCCAAACTGTAGAAGGCTGGCCATAAATTTTTTTCATAAAAGTTTATACCAGCAACCATTCTTCCAAACAGGTTTTCTATTCTTTGGTCTGGTTAGAAAAATTGCACAACTGTCAACTAAATCAAAAGCTGTGTTTAGTGGGGCCTTCTTCCCAATGCAGCACTGAGACAGAAATGATAGTTCAAGGCCACCCTGGGCCACTTAGGAGACCATGTCTCAAAACAAAAGACAACTGAAAATCAAAATTAAAACTCCATCCATCCAATGGCCAGGTTAACCACGTTCACTCTTCTGAAAATGCGATGAAAGGTTTGACCCCGACCAGGAATGTGAAAACATTTATCAAAGTGTCAGAGAATCAAGCCTAGTAGTGAAGAACAATTTGAACCAGTGGGCTCAGTTGATGATTCTATTTAAAGATGATATAAAGAATAATCAGAGTGGGCAGTAGTGGTCCTTGCCTTTGATCTTAGCACTTGGAAGGCAATAACAGATGGATCTTTGAGTATGAGGCCAGTCTGGTCTATAGAGTGAATGACAGGACAGTCATATTCTACAGAGAAACCCTGTTCTGAAAAAAACAAAACAATAAACGGAGGTGCTGACCACTGAAAAAGTTAACACACATATTATAAGTCACTATAGATTATGATGTTCTCTTTTAAAAATAAGATTAGCTTCTGAGGGGCAGGGGAGGCACCATCTAATTAACTAAAAGTTTTAAAGGAGAAATCAAGGTATGGTTTCTATTGTTTTCAACCAAAAGTCCCAAACGAAGTTTTGTAGACATGAAACAAGGCTAGGTGTCCCTGTTACCACATGGTGGAAATAAATGTAAAATGTCTTCAGCTCACCTTGACCAATGCACTGTAACTTCTAGAAACTAAAGCCCACGAAAAATGTAAAGCAACATTACCATACTTGGTGCCTCCAAGTTTAGGTACATTGAAGAACTTCTTCTGTGAATTGCCATTTAATGTTTCAATAAGGTACTCAAAGGTGCGTCCTGGAGAAAAAAGAACAAGCGCCTTTCATCAAATACATTAAGTACATTACATACAGTCACCAAGAACCTTATTCAAAGAGAAAACACTCAAAATTTTGCTCAGCAGAACTGTGTGTGCTGATGGAAATGTTGCGTATTTGCATTACCCAGCAGGGCAGCTGGGGGGGGCACACACTTGAATTATGGCGAGAGTGATGGAGGTGCTGACCGTTCCATACTACAGAAACAAGACTAGTCTCCAGCAGACTGCAAGAGGACAATTCTAAACTTCGATTCTAGTCAAGCAGAAACTAGTGAGATAGTTTTCTACCTTGCCTGTGGACACAGGGTGTGTCACTGTAACCCAGAGTGGACTTAACCTCACTGGGCAAACCAGAAGAGCCTAAAAGTAGAGGCAATCGCCCATTCTGTGTCCAGAATGCTGAGATTACAGGCATGCCCACCCAATGGCTTTTCAATCTTACAAATGTTAAATGACTGTAAAGAGACCATAAGAATGATTTCAATGATGTACAAGCATTCAGAAATCACGCCCGGAACATTGCTTAAGTACACAGAGAATGCTCTGATAAAACCATTGTTAGAGGTTTTCAAAAGGCAATTAAAAATCCAACAACAGTTAGAACACTAAAGATGTGTTTTAAAGTGACCATTAAAATATCTAGATAAACTGGCACATTAGATTCTACTAAGAGACATACCCTTAATGGTTATGCACTAATTGAATATGCCCCCACTCTCAGTGTTGTGAAAGGCTGAGGCAACCTTGGGGTAGATAAAAATTCATTATGCGGGCTCATTACTTGGATGGGTGAGACCCTTAAACACTGCGCTAAGACCTTCCAAAACCAGAAAATACAAGCACAGTCCATTCGGAAAGAATAGTGTTTTTCTTTTGTGGAGGGAGGTGGATGGGGGAGGAGACTGCAACAAATGATCTGGGAAGCGGCAAACGTTCAGTCTCGACAGCCCCTCCACTTCCAGGAGCAAAGAAAGGGAGACTCCAGGCTGCTGGTGGAAGGATCAGCCAGTCGAGTGAAAGCTAAGCAAGGGAGCCAGGTCTTCCGACCCTCAATGCTCACAAAAGGGGGGCGGGCGGAGAACGACGTGGGCTTGTCCCTGCCCCAGGAATTCCTCCCGGGGGCCTGGAGGCTGCAGACAACGAGCAGCGGGCCCCGGCCAGGGGCGGAATTAACGCTCCGCTGATGAGCGGGACGCGGGCGGGGACGCCCGGCCTTCGCGGCCTCCGCCCCGAGGGGAGACAACGACCAAGCCCTGCGGGCCCGGCCGCCCCCCGGGTGCCCGTAAGCAAAGCAAAGCGAGGCAGTGCACGCCTCCAGCCGCCGACGCTAAGGCGGCGGCCGGGAACTGACCTGCATTTGGGGAGTCCATCGCCGGAGACCATATTATCCCTGCGGGAAGGGGGCCGGCGGGGGAAGGAGGGGGAGGCCAGGCCGGGAAGACAGGGAGGAAGACGGGCGGACGGGCAGGGGGAAGGAGGAAGGAAACAGTCTCGCGCAGGCCCCGCGAGAGCCGCAGAGCTGGCCCGGGGTCCGCGCTCGCGGGATTTGCCGGCTAACTCTCGCGAGATCCTCGGACCGGCGAAACAAAGAAAGAGAGGGGCGGAGCCAGCGGGTGGGCGGGGCTCTGCGCAGCCTCTGTTGTCCTCCAGAGCTGGGGGTGGGGGGCGGGGCCCTGAGAGGTAGTAACTTTGACAACGGGACGCCATAGGTTCCGTTACTTTGTTGTGGGGCCCAAAAGTATTCCGTGAGGTTTTGAGGTCCCGCGATGTCTGCAGACTGTCTTTTGTAGGAAAGAGCCAGGATTGGGACTCAAGTTCTCCCTGCATGGTAAAGCCTTGTGTTAAGCCGTGATGTAATGAGGCGCCCACTCATTCTCAAGAGAACAAGGCCGGGTTAATGGGACACCGGCAATCGACTAATTGAATGAATTAAAAATCCCATCCTTTCCTATAACTTCAACCTTTCTCTTCCCAGGAGCAGTTAATCGTGATGGTGTCCTAAGTCTCTCTGTCCCCGCCAGGGAGAGTCCTATGTCTTCCCTGTCTTGTCTTTTGGTTAGCGGACTCTTTGGAGTTGTCTGGTTTGCTCTTTTCTTCCCCACTCCTATCCCTTCTCAGACTTGTTTCCACTTCCAAAAATGCCTGTGATAAAGGTAGGCATAACTATTTGCTAATACATTCCCCAGATCTTGCTTTATCTGTTCGTTTGATATGTTTGTTAAGACATACTGTATTATCTTCCATAATTTCAAAACTATTCTGTACTTCCTGCCTCCAAGCCTGCTTCATCCCAGTCTCCTCTACCAGGGCCTTTCTCTGCCCAGCTATTACGTGTACTATCATTAACTCTATCTCATGACTTAAGCTTTGCATGAGATTTCATTTCCTCTGGCTCATTCACCTGTCTATTGACTCCATCCGTTCATGTGCTGATGCTCCGTAACCTACCTACAACTCAAACCCATCTCCTAAGCTTAGAGGAATATATCCTAATGCTTGTTACCACAGGCATCTCCTATGCAAAACCTCTCCAAAACAATCACCACCACCACCGCCACCCAAACCAGTGAGTGAGTCCTTTTGTGTCTGTCACCTATACCAGTGAATGCCACTGCCAAAGCGCAAACTAGCATGCTGTCCTTGGCTCCTCTCTTCCATTGCTGTTGATAGAAGTCCACTTGATCCACTGGCTTCCTAGTTATTTCCCTCATTACCACCCTGATCTTGACAACTGTGACAGTCGTCTCAGAAAGTCTCAAGGGCGTGACTATTCTCGAAATCATCTCCATGAAACTGAAACAAACTAAGAAAGACACAGTAACCAAAACTCACATACCAAGAAACTGAGTCTGGATTTGAGATGCATTCAGATGGAAGGAAGAGCTCGAGTACAACTTCATTGTTCCCGAGGCTGGACTGCCTAGTCCCTCTACATAGTTCAGTGTGCTTTCTCTTGAAACAACACTTCTGTACACGATTGGCTAACCCTTACCCACTCTTTCAAGACTCGGGTTTTTTCTTTTATGTTTTAAAGATTTATTTATATGTGTATCTCAGTGTTAGTGTATGTCATGTGTATGCAGGTGCCCAAGGCGGCCAGTAGAGGGTATTGAATCATCTTAATTACCAACCTATCTCTCAGATCTCATGGTTTTCACTATTTAGCTTGAGCTTTTGAAACTGTATTTATTGTGGTCCTGGGGGTTGAACTGATGTCTTCTACAAGTGCACAAGTGGCCTTAATCGCTGAACCATCTCTTCATCCCCCCAGGACAGTCTTTCATACAACCACATTACAACAGTTAAATTCAAGACATTTAGCACTGGTACAGTACCATTAATATTTACACTTTTATGCATTTGAAGAATCAGCCCTATTAATATTCTATAATCAAACATTGACATCATTTACAACCAAATTTTAAAATGTTGCTAATTGTTTCAATTTTTACCTTTGTTTTATTTATTTGTTTTGAGATACACAGCCTTGCTGTGTAGCTCTGGCTGGTCCACATTCACCAGACAACCCCAAAGGGACGCTAGCCTGCCCAAGTGTGACAAACATGGCTCTGGCAGGCCCTGCCCTTCCCCTCCATTCCCTCTGCCTTGTAAAACTGTTAGATTGCACTCCTGAAGCCATCAAGGTTTGTTCCCTTGTTTAGCTACTTCTTCCTCCCGAGGCAGACAACAAGGGTCCAGCTATTAAAAGATTGAAGTCCAGTCAGGTGTGGTGGCGCCCAACTTTAATCCCAGCACTCGGGAGGCAGAGGCAAGCGGATTTCTGAGTTCGAGGCCAGCCTGGTCTACAAAGTGAGCTCCAGGACAGCCAGGGCTACACAGAGAAACCCTGTCTCAAAAAACCAAACAACAACAAAAGCAAAAAAAAGCAAGCAGAATTTTGAACAGCCAAGAGCTACACAGAGAAACCCTGTCTCACAAAACAAAACAAAACAAAACAAACAAACAAAAAAGATTGAAGTCCAGCAATCAACAGCCCCCTTTTGCCCACCTAATTAACATGCACAATTAAATTTAAAATCTTGTCCTATCACAGGGTTTCCCTTTTCCCTTTATAAACTGTCATTTGCCTAGGAGGCATGTCTGTTGGCTCTCTATCCAGAGGCAGTCCTTGCTCCCCTCCCCCACAGAATGCTCCTTTTCCCCTTTGTCCTGCTCACTTTCCCCCCTCCCTTGTTTCCTTCCCCTTCTCCCTCATCCTTTATCTCCTGTCTTTGTCCCCTATCCTGTCCTCTGTCCCTCTAGGGCAAATAAATCTCCTTTTTGCTGAGAACTTGGTCTTGGGGTGTCTCAAGCTGACTCAGAGGGTCCCTAAAAGCCCAAACTAGCTTCGAACTTATGGCAGTTCTCCTGCCTCAACCTCCCAAGTACTGGTGTTACAGACATATGCTACCATGCCTAGAAACCTTTTCCCACTAAAATCCAGTCCTGTCTAGTCTGTACTTAGGATAGTCTCTTAGCTGCTTATTTTCCTTGGTGCTGTTGGTATCTTTCAAAGCATACAGTTGTTTTTGCAAAATGGTCATTAATTGGAGCTTGCCTCCTTGTTTCTTCATGCTAAGGTTCATCAGGTGAGTCCAACCTTTAGATATTGCATCACAGCACTCACTTCAAAATTCATGAAAACTTATGCAATCAAGTTTTTAAAAAGTATTTATTTACAATGTTGACTCTTTATAATGGCAAAGACTATAAACTGACATCACCGCATGAGCCACTGGAATGACTTGTACTAACAGTGTCTCAGTGGTGTCACCTGTGGCTTTAGGTGCATATGAAGACGTGCACAGGGTAAGTCAGCACTAGGTTACTGCTTATAATAACGTTTCAGGCAACCTCAATGCCTGCAAAAGGAGCATGGGTAAAAAGTACAGAATACTCACATAAAGATATGCTACGAGATGTTAAAAGTGACCTTGAGTCATATATATATTATTTTACAGATGAAAATTACATAGTGCCATTTGTTATTTATTTATTTATTTATTTATTTATGGTTTTTCGAGACAGGGTTTCTCTGTATAGCCCTGGCTGTCCTGGAACTCACTTTGTAGACCAGGCTG
>NC_034599.1:49798749-49803845 GCF_900095145.1 Mus pahari | reverse complement strand
CCTGGAACTCACTTTGTAGACCAGGCTGGCCTCAAACTCAGAAATCTGCCTGCCTCTGCCTCCTGAGTGCTGGGATTAAAGGCATGTGCCACCACGCCCGGTTCAATAATTTATTTTTAACAATTTTGTACATGTATGTAATGTATACTTCCCTTATCCCCCTCCTATTTCCTCTGAAAGCATTGTTTTTGCTACCCATGTTGTGTCATAGAAACCCCAGGAAACTTATACTAATGCCTTTTTTGATTAGCCGGATTATAGCAGAGACAGAATAATTAAGAAACCTGGTGTTGCCGGACAGTGGTGGCACACATCTTTAATTCCAATACTTTGGAGGCAGAGGCGGGCAGATTTCTGAGTTGGAGGCCAGCCTGGTCTACAAAGTGAGTTACAGGACAGCCAGGGCTATACAGAGAAACCCTGTCTTGAAAAAACAAACAAAAACAAAAAACAAAAAACAAACAAACAAAAAACAAAAAGAAAAGACAGAGAGAGAGAGAGAGAGAGAGAGAGAGAGAGAGAGAGAGAGAGAGAGAGAGAGAGATCTGGTGTTAATCTCAACTTTAGCTCTGAACTTGACTATGTGATCACATCCCAATGAACCTGTCGGTCCTTAAGCTGTGTCAATATTTGTCAAAAGAAAAGTAAAACACCTAGGTTCAGGAATGATTTCCTGTGGTCTATAATTGTGCTTCCACTCTCTGATGCAGACCCTTCTGTTCGTCTCTTTCATCAGAGATACTGTGGTGTCCTGTCAAAGTAGACTTTCCTAATGTTGTTTGGCCTCATCCATCAGTACCATAGTTTAGGTTCTGGTCATTTCTTACTTGGTATTAGGTTGAGCCATGCCAAATTGGTCACTTTAGACTATTGCATGGCTCAGTGGATAAAGACACTTACCATGCTAGTCTGGTGACCTGAGCTGGATTCCCAGAATCCAACTCCACAAAGTTGTCCTCTGATTTCCACATGCTGTGGGACTTACACTTGCATACATCATACACACATGCACAATCACAGAAGTAAATAAATAATAAATAAAAATGTTAAGCTTTGGCCACTGTGACCTAAAAATAATGATTTTTATATAATTCAGCATTCTAGTTTTCTAACAACTCTCCCTGTTTCATCCTTGCCTTCTTAATTCACCATTGCTCCAAATACCCTTACAACCCCACCAGAGCACCATCCCTCCTTAATCACAAATCTGATCATGTTTGTTTAAGATCCTTCAGAGTTTCTGCATGTGTTTATCAAGATCAGACTTCCCAGCTCAATGTCTGAGACCTTCTTGGACCTGGCTTTTATATGTTCTTCTGTTTTCCCCCCTTTTCTTAGCATGCTCACACAAATGTGTGTGTATGTGTGTGTGTGTGCGCGTGTGTATGTCTCTGTGTGTCTGTGCATCTGTGTGTGTATGTGTGAGTGTATGTCTCTGTGTGTCTGAGTGTGTCTGTGTATCTCTGTGTGTGTCTGTGTGTCTGTGTGTGTGTGTCTGTGTATCTCTGTGTGTGCGTGTGTCTGTGTGTCTCTGTGTGTGTATGTGTGTGTCTGTGTGTGATGTGTGTATGTGTGTGTCTATGTGTGTGTATCTGTGTGTGTCTGTGTGTCTGTCTGTGTGTATCTGTGTGTGTCTCTGTGTGTGTGTATGTGTGTGTGTGTAAGGGCAAGGATTCATGTATCCCAAACTGACCTCCAACTTGCTATGTAGCTGAGGATAACCTTCTGATTCCTCTGCCTCTGTTTTCCTAGTGTTGGTATTACAGACATGCCACTATACCTGATTTCTGTCTCTGTCCTTGTTTCTGTTTCTGTCTCTATCTCTGTACCTTCTTCTATAGCCCAGGCTACCCTCCAACTCATAACAACCTCCTGCTAAAACTTTCAGAGTACTGGGATTAGAGGCACAGGCCGTGATGTTCACGACAAGCTCTATTCTTACCTAGTACTCTGACACAGTTTCAGATCTAGGCCCTGGCTTGAGGAATCCCAAAAGACTTCTCTAGCCAATACCCCAGTTAAACAGTAAACTGAAGTTCCCAAAAAAGCCATACCTATGTGAAAGATTCTAACAGCCAAACGACTGGGCCAAACTTTGTGATTATACAAAGTTGGAATACTGTAAATCACAAGTCAAACTATCTGAGCTAGTTTTAGTCCCTCCAATAACTACCCATTGCCTACTTTAAGTCTGACTTAATATCCCTCTATCCATCCGATGAAATCTCTGGAATATATTCTCAGCAGACCACAGCAGCTTCCACTAACCCAAAAACTAAGAGCTTTCCTGACTCTGCTGTAACCTAACTGCCTGAGGTCTCTGCCAGTTTACTTAAATGCCTTGATTTATAATGCCTTTGTTCTATAAAAAGATCATAAAAACCACATCCACATTGGACCACATTATTCAGAACAACCTAAATCTATTCTCCAGGGCCATGGGCACTCATATTTGGCTGAGAATTCCTTCTGAGATGAGATTTGAGTTTTTGTGTTGACACATCAGAACTGGTGAAAGCAGAGAAAAGAGATGTATTGATCATTGTGGGCACACTGGGAAAAAAAAGATGAAGCGATTTAGTGGCCCTAGGTCTTCATCTATAGGGCACTGATGTGAACTTTAGGTTTAGATGTTAGAGTAATTGGGGCAAGGGGAGAGCTCTGCCTAATTAAGTAGGCTTGGTCAGGCTCCTGTGGTTGGGTTATCACTGAAGCACTAGTTCTGTTTGGCTTCCCAAGACATTGCTTTCCACTGGAGGGAAAGCAAGCTGGAGCATCAGCATCTGAGATTAATGGCCTGCCTCACTGGGGAGTCATCCATCACTAGGGTGGCAGTTTCAATCCCTATCATAGAGGTGCTAATGGGTCTTGCTGTTCCTAGAATCTAAGTTGAATGCAGGTCTAGGGCAATGACCCAAGACATTTAGGGTCTCCTTGGAAGTCTGTAAACACTGACAACACTGTCCTGACAGGGATAAAGATACTCTAAAGAGACCCCAGTGCTGCTGCCTTTGACTACCAGACTTCTGAAACAATGAAAATTTCTCTAGGAGTCACATGCTGAAAGAATGAAAAAGGCAGAAGTCAAGGAAGTCAAGGAAGGAACTTGGCTCTAGGAAAGAATGTACACAATTATTACTTGTCAGACCACCTGTCAGAGAGACCGAAAGGAAGACAAGGATGGGCCATTGGTGGCAGGGACATACCTTGACCATGACTGCTTGGTTAGGCATACCTTTCATCCTCTGTTTAAAACTGAAACTTTATGTTAAGATCAAAGATAGACCCAAGAGATGTGATGACGAGTGTTGATTGTCAACTTAATAGGATCCAGACTCACCCAGCCTCTGGTGCATCTGTGAGGACATGCTTGTGGGGATGGGCTTGATTAGGTGTGTTGATATGGGAATACACACTGGTTGCGCATGGCTCCATTTCCTGGGGTAGGATCCTGGACTATATAAAAATGAGAATGTGAGGTGCTCTGTTGCCCAATTGTGGATTCAATATGACCAGCTCTCCAAGCTCCAGCTACCTCAGCTTCCCTGCCATTATTAGAATGTACTCTTAACCACGGAGACAAACCCTTTGTTCTCTGAGTTGCTTTGTGAAGGTATTTTATCATAGCAGCAGAGGGGAAAAAACCTAAGACAAGGGGACCATTGGGCCTCTGTTCGTTCTTCTCAATGTTGCCACATTGAATAAGCCACTTCTCTCTACTTTTTAAAAAGATTTATTTATTTATTTATTTATATATATGTGAGTACACTATAGCTGTCTTCAGACACACCAGAAGAGAGCATCAGATCCCATTGCAGATGGCTGTAAGCCACCATTTGGTTGCTGGGAATTGAACTCAGGACCTCTGGAAGAACAGTCAGTGCTCTTAACCACTGGGCCATCTCTCCAACCCTTTTCTCTACTTTTTACCATTACCTATTTATGGGTGGGCCAGCCTCATTTCTTTGACCATCTAGAGCCATAAGGTGACTAAAGGAGACAGATACAAAACGAAGGTAGCAGCAACAGACTTTCAGCCATTTTAAAAACAGGCACTTAAAGTTACTTCCACTTGAAAGCCTTGTCTCTTAGCTTGGACCCTAAAGGTAACTAAAAGCAGTGTGATAGGTAGGCATTTTTGCCTCCTTTTTGTAAAGCCTTTAATTGTCCCAGAAGAACAAAGCCCATCAGAATAGACCATGCTCCATTCCCCAAGGAGCTGGAGAATGTACTCTGGACCAGAAGTAATTTCTTCCTGAGAGTCACCTCATCCTTTAAGCAAAAGGAGTTCCCAGGACCACCTTTCAGGATGAGAGCTGGGGCCACCAACAGTGCACGTGATCCACACCTTGACTAGGACTGCTTAATTATGCATCTGTCCTGCTCCATGCCCCAGTTCTTCCTCTAAAACCCATGTCAGTGTCTGGAAGATGAACTTAGGGTTACTGTGCCCATCATGGCCTTAATCAGGACTTGGCTTGGTTCCCCAGTCTGTGATCACTATCAAAAGAACTGAAGATGAGGCACACAGGAGAGTAGAGAAGAAGGTAGTTCATTACAAACTGAACTGGAGAGAACGTCCAGGTGAGAAGGACCGAATGGCTGGAGAGAACATTGAGTGACCTACATTGTATTCTTTCTGAAGCTGCTAAAGCAGAAGAGCATTGTCCTGTCCCCGTGATTGACAAGTTCACTTGGACTGACTCTTGGGGGAAGGGGGAACAACAATGGTACGTCTTTGTTCTTTATTAGGAAGCCTCTGGCTAGACTAATCTTATCATAGCTTCCTGGGCAGTTCAGAACACCGCGTCCCTGTGCAGGGCCAGACATACTTCATGCAGACCAGTAACCAGAGTCCTGCAGTCTGACCTCCTGGTTTCATAAGCTGCTGATGTTGACGTAGGGGTTCAGCCCCATGACCTTAAACTCTGCTAACATCTAAATAGCTACCTAACAATCAGCCTTCAAGAGTTGAGACTCTGACCCTTTTTCAGGAATTTCCAACCTGCATCACTCCTGTTAGGAGATGGGTTTTGAGTCAATCTGACTATTTCTGGATGAAATGAAGCTGAGTTGGAGAAGGATTTAGGATCTTC
>NC_034599.1:49794757-49798504 GCF_900095145.1 Mus pahari | reverse complement strand
CAAGTCAAAGACAAATAGAATCACAGCCCATCTAATCACAGAGGCCATAGCTTGATGTGGTAGAGGTAGAGTGGCTCTCTCTCTCTCTCTCTCTCCCTCTCCCTCTCTCTCTCTCTCTCTCTCTCTCTCTCTCTCTCACACACACACACACACACACACACACACACCACTGGCTTCTGTTCTGTTCTTTTAGATCCTAGCTATAGAAAACAGATTTTGCTCTATGTAGTAGGCCACTGACAGAAGTCTCAGGTCCTAGTGACAGGTTTTGCAACTTCTTTCTAATGTTAGAAATAAATTGAGTAATCATTTGTCCCAGCAAACTGTACTTCTAAAAACTAAGTAACCAGTTACAGTAGACATCTGTATGACCCTGGGTTTCTATAGAGAGGCAGTTGGATGTTTACTAGGTCCCGGTCAGTAGTTGCCAGGTTGACATGACTCACAAGTTGTACTTCAGTCCCTCAGGCTCACAGACATTGAAAGGAAGGCATTCCCAGATACTGGGATAGTGGGTGTAATGAACCCATTAGGAAATCCACTAAGATTGTTCAGTACTTATGAGCCTCTTAGGCTCGCTCTATCATGTGAAACTCATCGTATATTACCTCTCTTTAAATCATAATTATCTCAGACACACAGATGAGATGATGCATGTTTTCCTAAAGGCATTTCAATGAAAGATATTAAGGATAATAAATGAAGTGTGCTTGCTTAGGGCCAAAATGACCTGTAACCTGTAAAGTAACTTTTATTCACCTATGTAATTATTGGCTCCAAGGCTTGCTGCCTTAGTCTGCTAACCTAGGCTCTAGCCTCCATATAAACTCATCTAGGCCTTGAATATTTTCAGCCTCTGAGACTTACTGCTGAATAACACTTTCTTGTTCATTCTGCTCTCTTCCTGGCTGATTCAACTCAGCTGTTCTGGTTCAAAACTCCTCTCCAAACTGACTGATTCGATCTGAGTTCTCTCTCAGCCTCTGAGTTGTTCTGTTTGGTCTCAGACTAACTCTAGCAATCTGTTCTAATCTTCTGGCTCCTTCTCATTCTCTGTCTTCACCTGGGTTGAGGTTATTCTCTCTCTGCAACCTGTCTTTCTATAACTGTCCCAGTAAAACTGCCTCCTCGCTTTTCCTCTACACTGTTCCCTCTTATGTTGCTTCTCTTTCTTCTCTCCTTCTGAGAGTTGGGCAGATCCTATTCTGTCAAATCTTCCTCTGATTTGTCACTTTATCTATCACTCAATTAGACATCACTTTCAACCATTGTTTGCCAGAAGCTCCTATTCTCCCTCCAGAGGCAAGCACTATACAAAGATAGCTGGTTTCTGTGCTGCATCCTCCTGCAGCAAGCCCACGGTCCCCTCCCCCTCCCTAGCATTAGAATGGCACTACCCATAAAACTCCCCCTTAATGAGGACCTTCCTTCTTCTTTTTATTTTTTAAGTGAAGCAAATATTTTTATTGAAATCAGTTGTCAAATCACAATTTATCCAAAGGAACATAATGTAACATTGTTCTTAAAAGAAGGGGCACAGCTGGGTGTGGTGGCTGGCACATGCCTTTAATCCCAGCACTTGGGAGGCAGAGGCAGGTGAATTTCTGAGTTCGAGGCCAGCCTGGTCTACAGAGTGAGTTCCAGGACAGCCAGGGCTGCACAGAGAAACCCTGTCTCGGAAACAAAACAAAGCAGAAGGGGCACAGATATAACACAGACAAACTCCAGTATCTATCAAAATACCATCTGTAAAGAACAGGTCTCACTTCGATCTGCATATGAATCCGGTCCAGCATAGAAGAGTACAATCCAAAAAGTAGCAACAGATTCCTTCTGCATTAGGAAACATCTCGTGGCCTTAGGCCCACTCATCTGTCCATACTGTTAAGAGACAGGGCTTAACCTGACACTCAGGAGACTTCTTTCCAACCTGGACTGGATTAGAAAAAAAAAAAAATGTTGTGGTAATGTTGGGACATTCTGGATGCTTCAAACTGGAGTTTTTAATCTCTGAGCTCGCTGTGCATAGGAAAATGACCACTTTCAGAGTTAAGCGTCAGTAAACTTTAAAAAGACTTGTATCTTGTATCTTCCTGCCAGGAATGTTATTTCTCTGTTTGTTGCAGGTTACCGTTGAGGCTTGGGGCTTCTCAAAGCTTCGCTATGGCTGCACACCCATTATATACTGCATAATACAAAAGGCGTGTGCTTAAACGTTAGAAAAAATATACAATAGGTACAGGAGGAGGACTACATAAAACATACATATAAATACATAAAGGCGGATGCTCCAGTTTGAGAAGTGGGACTAGGTATTGCCGACATGGAGATAGCAAGACGTTAACTCTGAAATACATGGCACCAAGGGGCAAATCAAAGGCAGTCTTGAAAAGAGGAAATGTCAGCTGGCTCTAGCTCCCGATGCAGCCTCAGGATTGCTGGGGTGCTCTGCAGGGTTGAAATCATTGGTCGGCTCTGCTCTCTGCACCCATTAACACCTCCCCCCACTTCAGTACTGTCTTAGTCAGGGTTTCTATTCCTGCACAAACATCATGACCAAGAAGCAAGTAGGGAAGGAAAGGGTTTATTCGGCTTACATCTCCATTCTGCCGTTGATCACCAAAGGATACAGGACAGGAACTCAAGCAGGTCAGAAAGCAGGAGCTGATGCTGAGGCCACGGAGGGATGTTCTTTACTGGCTTGCCTCCACTGGCTTTCTCAGCTTGTTCTCTTATAGAACCCAAGACTACCAGCCCAGGGATGGTCCCACCCACAAGGGGCCTCTCCCCCTGATCACTAATTGAGAAAATACCTTAAAGCTGTATCCCATGTAGGCATTTCCTCAACTAAAGCTCCTTTCTCTGTGATAACTCCAGCTGTGTCAAGTTGACACAAAACTAGCCAGTACAAGGTCTTTTTTGAAGATCTGAAAGAACTCTGGTCCTGGGCTTTTTTTTGGTTCGAAGACTATGAATGACTGATTCTTTTTCTTTATAGGATATGGGATTGTTTAGGTCATTGCTCTGATTGTGATTTAACTTTGATACCTGGTATTTGATCCTCATTTGGTTGATTCTAGAAAATTGTCCATTTCATCCAGGTTTTCTAGTTCTGTTGAATATATGCTTTTGTAGTAGGGTCTGATGATGTTTTGGATTTCCTAAGGTTCTCTTGTTATGTCTCCCTTTTCATTTCTGATTTTATTAACTTTGTGCCCTCTAGTTAATCTTGCTAAGGGTTTATCTATCTTGTTCATTTTCTCAAAAACAAAACAAAAAACAAAACAAACAAACAAACAAAAAAAACAGTTCCTCATTTGGTTGATTCTTTGTATAGTTCTTTTTGTTTCCACTTGATTGATTTCAGTCCTGAGTTTGGTTATTTCCTGCAGTCTACTCTGCTTGGGTGAATTTGCTTCCTTTTCTTCTACAGCTTCTGGGTGTGCTGTCAAACTGCTAGTGTATGCTCTCTCTGGTTTCTTTTTGGCAGCACTCAGAGCTATACATTTTCCTCTTAGGAGTACTTTCAATGTGTCCCATATGTTTGGGTATGTTGTGACTTCATTTTCATTAAACTCTAAAAATTCTTTGATATCTTTATTTCTTTCTTCCTTGACCAAGTTATTATTGAGTAGATTATTGTTCAGCTTCCATGTGAATGTTGTCTTTCTATTATTTATTTTGTTATTGAAGATCAGCCTCAGTCCGTGGTGATCTGATAGGATGCATGGGATAATTTCAATATTT
>NC_034599.1:49760488-49794217 GCF_900095145.1 Mus pahari | reverse complement strand
TGCTTCCCCTGGCTTGCTTCCCCTGGCTTGCTCCGCCTGCTCTCTTATAGAACCCAAGACTACCAGCCCAGGGATGGTCCCACCCACAAGGGGCCTCTCCCCCTTGATCACTAATTGAGAAAATACCTTACAGTTGTATCCCATGTAGGCATTTCCTCAACTAAAGCTCCTTTCTCTGTGATAACTCCAGCTGTGTCAAGTAGACACAAAACTAGCCAGTACAAGTACCCTTCCACCAAATGATTACAGCCCTCTACTCCCCTTTTCTGTGAACATTCACGGGATTCCTAACTATACTGTATATAATCCCAGAATATTTGTATACTGTATATAAATCCAGTGTTTTCTGGACTCAGGGTTGCTTGCCAGCATTCATGTCTGAGTGTCCCATGGACTCAGGGCACAACAAAACTTTTAAGCAAGCATGCTTGGGTCAGGAAAGTGAAGGCCAAAGTCCGGCTCCAGAGTCAGCCTTTCTCATACACTAAAATAGCATGTGACAAGTCTTAATATTCTCCATTCTCAAATCTCTGTAAAAGCAAACCCTGTGATCTACAAATCTCTAACCCGTTTATGTGTGTCTGCAGGTAGAAGCAGACGGTTGGAAACGCTTTTTTTGTCTTAAGTGTTAAAAGATACCAGGAGGATTTTTCCAGGCTTGGGGAGGCAGAAACACAAGTAGGCCTAAAGCATCCAGGAAACGCACAAGGCCTTGAGAATTGTAAAGATTCAATCTGGAGACCCAGCAGAAATGGTGGACATTTTAACTCTGAGTGCGATTGTAAGCCAGGTCTTGAAAAAGAGTCAGGTAAGCTGAAAATTTTTATAGGGAAGAGGGCCTCAAGGCATGATACTCTCTCTAACACAGTTACTTAAATTAACTTGATATTAAATACCAAAAGTTCCTAACTTGGGCCCTCAGTGGTTAATTGTCCTGTGTGTACTGAGGCCAGATTTGGACCAAGATCTTAATGAGTGAACTTGTAATTCGTTTCCCAAATGGAGATTTTTGGATTAGCCTGAAACCAGGGTGAGGATGTGGACTTTGGAATGGAGAACTTGGCCTGGGACCAAGGAAAAACTAGGGTCAAATCCAGCCACTCGGAGCTTCCCCTATGTCTGGGATTCAACCCAACAAGCCTGAAATAGGTGTGTATGAGCATCTCCACCCCAACTAATTCCAGACTTGAGAGGTTGCATGTCCAGTGAAAGGTTCTCGGAACTGTCCACCATGGATCGCTGGGGAATTCCAGGAATGCTCCAATCACAGCCAGTGGAAAGCTCTTGGAATCTTTGAGCAAGAAAATCTCAATATAGATGGAGCTCCAGAGAGCACATGCCTAATAAGACCACCTCCAAGTTAAGTCTAATGGATTACCTTCTTCTAGCATTTTGCTACAGTGCATGCATGTTCTAGTCAAACGCAACATGGCCTTCGTGATGGCTGTTCCCGGTTGTCAGCTTGACTATATTTGGAATGAACTACAATCCAGAAATGGAGGGCACACCTGCGACCCAGATCTTGAGGCAGGAAGACACACACCTTTAATCTAGATCTTGAAGCTCACCTTTACCCTGGGTCATTCCTTCTGCTGAAGGTCTACATAAGGACAATGGAAGAAAGAAGACTCACTCTTCTTTGCCTGCTTGCACTTACTGGCCAGCACATCTGTTGGAACCTACTTCTTCAGGATTCCAGTGTACAGAAGACCAGGTGAACCAAAGAAGTTGGCACCTGAAGTGGTTCTAGATGAGCAGAATGATGAAATTTTTAAGCATCTGAAATAGGCTTTATAATTTGCCATCACCTTTAGCTACTGAAACCTCTCCAGTCACACTCTCTCCTGGGAGTTCAGAGAATATTAAAGGCTCATGGTGGAAACTATATTTCAAGCTTAGAGGTAAATGCCTTTGATTATTTTGATCCATCAATTGTGAATGGCAATGGATTAGGTGATCCAGTATACAAAACTTTGTACAGTTTGGTAAGAAATAAAGAAAGTGATTTTGTTCGTTGGTTGCTCTTAGAATCTCTGAATACATTGATAAAGGAAAGAAATGAGCTTCACTATAAAGTTTATGGGTTCTAGATGTGAATAAAGAATCCAAAGATTTCTAAGTGTGCCCTTGAAGAGAATCTTCTCTCCAGCAGCCATAGAGCTTGAGTTGCAGAAAATCAAACTGCAGCCCTCATAAGGTTGGCTGAATTACAGCAAAAATTCAAGTCTCAGACTCAGAGGATGCCAGCGGTTAAAGGAAGGGCATTAATCGGCAAAGAATGGGATCCTATAACTTGGGATGGGGATGTGTGGGAGGACCCTGTTGAAGCTGAGAACTTTGAATCCTCAGATTCTCAAGAGTTTACCTCACCTGAGGAATTAGTGCCCTCAGCCCCACCCCTTGAAACATTGCCCTTTCCCCCTGAGGAAATTAATCTTTCACTGTCTGATAAACCAGCAGTGACATTCTCTGAAGAAAAATGCCACGCAAGACAATATTGATGTTCCTCAAAGCCCACCAATAGTTGCCTCTAGACCTATAAGCAGACTCAAGGCAAAGCAGGCCCCTAGAAGTGAGGTAGAAAATAAAGACCATGAGGAAGTGTGCTACACTACTAATGAGCTTAATGAGTTTGCCAATTCATTCAAGCAGAAGTCTGGGGAATATGTGTGGGAATGGATTTTATGAGTGTAAGATAATGGTAGGAGGAACATAAAATCGATCAAGCTGGTTTATTGATATGGGCCCTCTGAACGGAGATTCTAGGTTTAACATGGAAGCTTGCACAGCTAAGAAAAGGTGTCAGAAGTTTGTTTGAATGGTTGGCTGAA
Organism: Mus pahari; assembly: GCF_900095145.1. Taxonomy (NCBI): domain Eukaryota; kingdom Metazoa; phylum Chordata; class Mammalia; order Rodentia; family Muridae; genus Mus; species Mus pahari. Next base: position 49,791,386 of record NC_034599.1, on the reverse strand, counting down.
GCATTTATCAAAAGATAGCCTATTGAACAGGAGTTGGAGATGCAAGCTATTCCTTGTCTGTGTTGATGAAGGAATTTTAAAGCTCAAGGGAATTGCAATTCTAGAGTGAATGTGCTGTGTAAAACCTAATCCTCCACAGGGAAGGCCCAGAAGACACGCCCTTCACTAATCCCATAAGACGAAAACTGGTGAGAGGGGCACCAGCACATTTGAAGAGTTTTGTTCTCACCCTTTTGTTTGTGCCAGACCTTAGGGTTGGAGATGCTGCTGCTCGATTGGATGAATTAAATGCAATGGGTTTAATTGGTATCAGAGGTAGCAGAGGCCATTCGGCAGCACTGAATCACCGGAAGCAAGGTGATCATTGTTATCATAATGGTCAGTGTAGACAAAACAACGTTCATAGTGACCTAGCCCATAATGGTCAGCACAGGCAAGCTGAATTTTATAATGGCATGACTCATATGGACCTTTGATACTGGCTAATCAGTCATTGGTGTATCCAAGCATGAAATAGATAAGCAGCCCAATGCATTTTTATTTGATCTGTATAAGTAGAAAAATTACAAATGAAAGGTTACATTCGATCCTGGCAAAAGGCGATCTCAGCCAGTTAATTAATTTCCAGACTTGAGTCAGTTTGCAGACCCAGAACTCCTGGTACTGGGTGGTTTTGCGTGTCAACTTGACACAGGCTGGGATTATCAGAGAGAAAGGAGCTTCAGATAAGGAAATGCCCCCATGAGATCCAGCTGTTAGGCATTTTCTCAATTAGTGATCAAGTGGGAGGACCCCTTGTGGGTGGTGCCGTCTCTGGGCTGTTAGTCTTGGGTTCTATAAGAGAGCAAGCTGAGCAAGCCTGGTCAGCTCCTGCTTCCTGACCTGCTTGAGTTCCAGTCCTGACTTCCTTTGGTGATAACAGCAGTGTGGAAGTGTAAGCTGAATAAACCCTTTCCTCCCCAACTTGCTTCTTGGTCATGATATCTGTGCAGGAATACAAACCCTGACTAAGACAACCCCTTAAATGAATGGACAGGTTCCCCTGAGGAAGGACCCTGACAAGACACCTAAAAGTTTTGCTGTTAGCCTTTCTCCAGTTCTTCCCCAGAGGGACCTATGGCCTTTTACGAGGGTACACTGTACACTGTACACTGGGGGGAAGGAAATAATCAGACTTTCTGGGATCTCTTGAATACTGGTTCTGAATTGACACTGATCCCAGGAGATCCCAAGAAACATTGTGGCCCTCCAGTTAAAGTAGGGGCTTATGGAAGCGAGGTAATTAATGGAGTTTTAGCTGAAGTCTGATTCACATTAGGTCCAGCAGGTCGCTGAACTCATCCTGTGGTTATTTCCCCAGTTCCAGAATGTATAATTGGGATAGATATACTTAGAAGTTGGCAGAATTTTCATATTGGTTTCCTGACCTGTGGAGTGAGGACTATTGTGATTGGAAAGGCTAAATGGAAGCCTGTAGTGGTGCCTTTGCAAAGGAAAAAAATAGTGAATCAAGAACAATATTGTACCCATGGAAGAATTGCAGAGATTAGTGCCACCATCAAGGGCTTGAAAGATGCAGGGGTGGTGGTTCCCACCACATCTCCCTTTAACGCTATCTGGTCAGTGCAGAAGACAGGTGGATCGTGGAGAATGGCAGTTGACTATTGAAAACTAAACCAGGTAGTAATTCTGATTGTAGCTGCTATACCAGATGTGGTGTCCTTACTTAATGAACACATCTCCTGGTACATGGTATGCAGCTATTGGTCTATTAAATGCCTTTTTCTTAGTACCTGTTTATAAGGACCACCAGAAGCAATTTGCTTTCAGTTGGCAAGGCCAGCAGTATGCCTTTACAGTCTTGCCTCAAGGATATATTAACTCCTTTGCCTTGTGTCATAACTTAGTTGGAAGGGATCTTGATTATTGGGGATTTGATTTGTGCTTACATGGGAACTCTCAAGTCTGTTGTGGGTCCCTGCCAACAGCTGGCTTTCTGACTGGTCAATAAAGAGCCATTGTCCAATGGTTGGGCAGGGGGACAGAGGCAGGACTTTGAGGATTCCTGGAGAGGAAACACAGAACAGGGAGAAGGAGAATCGTCAGGGCAGAAGGAAGGAAGGGGATATAAGCATGAGAGCTAATGGAAGACAGAGAACCAACCATAGAAGAGTCAGGGAAAAGTGGCCCCAGGGGTCACTTTTCTGATTTGGTCTGGGGTATCAGATAAAGTATAGACTTTAGAAAGTAATAACTCAAGAATATTAGAGGGTAGAGTGTGTTAGCTGCAGGGAGGCTTGGAAGTGGCCCAACAATTGAGTTAGCTAAGGCATATCAAAAATAAGCCAGTGCATGTGTGCGTGTATGTGTCTTTCATTTGCAAATCCAGAGCTCTTGGGTGGATGCAAAGGAGCTTAAAGTGGACTTTTCAATATTGGCCACTTCATTTGATCATCTGTCTTTTCCATAGACTATCACATTAGTGCACTGTATTGATGACATTATGCTGGTTGGACCAAGAGAGCAGGAGGTGGAAACCACTTTGGATTCATTGATAACATATAAGCATAATAAATCCAACCAAAATTCAAGGACCATCTACCTCAGTGAAATTCTTAGGAGTCCAGTGGTGTGGAGCATGCAGAGATATTCCTTCTAAGATGAAAGATAAGTTATTGCACCTGGCCCCTCCCACCACCAAGAAAGAAGCACAGCATTTTGTGGCTCTATTTGGATTCTGGAGGCAGCACATCCCTCACTTGGGTGTGTTACTCAGGCCCATTTACCAAGTGACTCGAAAAGCTGCTAGCTTTGTGTGGGGCCTGGAACAGAAGAAGGCTCTTCAACAGGCCCAGGCAACTCTTGGCTTGCTACTGGACCTTAGTGGAAACTGACCATTTAACAATAGGACATCAAGTTACCATGTTACTTGAACTGCTCATCATGAGTTGGGTTTTTTTCTGACCCGCCAAGTCATAAAGTAGGACTTCCACAGCAGCAATCCATTATCCAAGGGAAGTGGTATAAACATGATCAAGCCCTAGCAGGTCCTGAACACACAAGCAAGTTACATGAAGTTGACCAGATGTTTATGGTTTCTACCCCTGTTCAATGCTGTCTGCTGCCAAGCTTGAGCCTACAGCCTCATGGGGTGTCCCTACGATCAGTTGCCTGAGGAAGAGAAGACTAGGGCCTGGTTTACTGATGGCTCTGCATGTTACTCAGAAGTGGACAGCTGCAACATTACAGCTCCTTTCTGAGACAACCCTCAAAGATATTGGTGAGGGAAAATCTTCGCAATGGACAGAACTTCGAGCAGTACACATGGTATTACAGTTTGTTTGGAGGGAGAAATGGCCAGATATGTAATTGTTCACTGACTTATAGACTATCAGCCAATGGATTGGCTGGATGGTCAGGGCCTTGGAAAGATCACGATTGTAAAATTGGTGAGAAAGACATCTGGGGGAAAAGTATGTAGAATGATCTCTCCGAATGGGCAAAGGATATGAAGATAGTTGTGTCCCATGTAAATGCTCACCAAAAGGTGACTTCAGTTGAGGAGGAGTTCAATAATCAAGTGGATAAAATGGCCTGTTTTGTGGACAGTCAGCCTCTTTCCCCAGCCATCCCTGTCATTGCCCAGTGGGCACATGAACAAAGTGGCCATGGTGTTAGGTGTTATGCTTGGGCTCAACAACATGGTTTTCCACTCACCAAGGCTGACCTGGCTACAGCTACTGCTGAATGCCAGATCTGCCAATAGCAGAGACCAACACTGAGCCCCAGATATAGCACCATTCCCTGAGATGACCAGCCAGCAACCTGGTGGCAGGTTAACTACATTGGACCATGTCATCCATGAAAAGGACATTTTGTGCTTACTGGAGTGGATACTTATTCTGGTTATGAATTTGCCTTTCCTGCACATAATGCTTCGGCCAAAACCACTATCTGTGGACTTAGAGAATGCCTTATCCACTGTCATGGTATTCCACACAGTATTGCTTCTGACCAAGGAACTCATTTCACAGTCAGAGAAGTGCAACAGCAGGCCCACGATCGTGGAATCCACTGGTCTTACCATGTTCCCCATCACCCTGAAGCAGCTGGTCTGATTGAAAGATGGAATGGCCTTTTGAAGATGCAGTTACAGTGCCATGCAGGTGGCAGCAGCATGGAGGGCTGGGGCACGGTATATGCTTTGAATTAGTGTCTGATCTATGGTAACATTTCCCCTCATAGCCAGGATCCACAGGTCCAGGAATCAAGAGGTGGAAGAGGGAATAGTTACACTCACTGTCACTCCTAGTGACCCACTTGGAAAGTTTTTGCTTTCTGTTTCTGAAACCCTAAGTTCTGCTGGCGTAGAAGTTTTGGTTCCAGAGGGGGTGTGCTCCTGCTAGGATCCACAATGGATATTCCATTAACTGGAAGCTCAGACTTCCCCCTGGTTATTGTGGGCTTCTAATGCCCTTAAATCAACAGACTAAGAAAGGAATAACAGTGTTAGGTGGGGTGATAAATCCAGATTACCATAGGGAAATTGGATTACCTCTCCACAATGGAGGTAAGAAGAATTATATCTGGAGTGCAGGAGATCCTTTAGGGCTCCTCTTATTATTACCATGTCCCATGATTAAAGTCAATGGGAAACTACAACAGCCTAATCCAAGTAGGATGATAAAGGACACAGACCCATCAGGAATGAAGGTATGGGTCAATCCTCCAGGAAAAGAGCCAAGACCTGCTGAGGTGCTTGCAGAAGGTGAAGAAAATATAGAATGGATAGTAGAGGAAAGTAGTTATAAATACCATCTAAAGCCATGTGATCAGTTGCAGAAATGAGGATTATAAGTTACATGAATGCTTTTTTATTTTGTTAATGCATTTGGACAGATATTTGTGCTTTCTTTCAATTTCTTTAACATAAACTCAAAGACTATTAACGGTTATCATATTTAAGTTAGAGATACTAAAAGGATGTTCCTCAAGAGACAATGATGTATTCTAAATTTACAATGCATTTGCCAGTTGTATGGGGACAGTTATATCATGTTAGGTACAATCCAAAAATGGAGGGCACACCTGTGACCTAGATCTTGAGTCAGGAGGACACGAGCTTTTGATCTAGATCTTGTGACTAGAAGACACACACCTTTAATCCAGATCTTGAGGCTTACCTTTAATCTGAGTCATACCTTCTGTGGGAGGCCTGCATAAGGACAATGGAAGAAAGCAGGGTTTGTTCTTTGCTTGCTTAACACTTGCTTGACAGTGCATCTGTTGGAACCTGCTTCTTCAGGATTCCAACTTATACAGAGGACCAGCTGAACCTTCCAGCCTCATGGTACTGAACAACTACTAGATTCTTTGATTTCCCATTCACAGCTAGCCATTGTCAAGTTAGCTGGACTGCAGCCTGTAAATCACTCCAATAAATTACACACACACACACACACACACACACACACACACACACACACACACACACACACACACACACACACACACACACACACACACACACACACACACACACACACTCCTATATTCTGGGTTGACATACTTTAGTTAACAAGAACAGTTTGTCACAAGGGGAACTACAGAAGCTGAAAAACAAATTTTGTTCATTTAGAGTCTTTCCAGAACTATGTGCTTGATGGACTAGGTGTTTGTTTTAGCTTTGGCAGGTGGTGCTGTGTATATGCTGAGTTTTATGGCCTGAATTGTACTTCCATCATGGAGTCAGTTGTGCTAAGATCTGGGAGCCTGTTAAAACAGGCACATCTGGGACATATCAGGATTAATCTTAAGGGCCAGATCTAGGACTCAAACTCCTTTCTTTTGACCAGGAATCAGAGGCTTGACTTTTAGTTCCTAATTATGAAGGAAGGGTCTGTTAATTCCACTGGACAAGAATAAGACCATTGGGCTGGTGAGATAGCTCAGCAGGTAAGAGCACCCGACTGCTCTTCCGAAGGTCCTGAGTTCAAATCCCAGCAACCACATGGTGGCCCAAAACCATCTCGTAATGAGATCTGACTCCCTCTTCTGGAGTGTCTGAAGACAGCTACAGTGTACTTACATATAATAAATAAATAAATCTTAAAAAAAAAAAGAATAAGACCATTACTATAGTTTTTGAAGCAAGCTTTATTAAATACTGGCCAGGGAGACGGATACTGGCCACGTCTGTGCTGAGGATTCCCAGAATATGGCACTGAATTACATTAGCCAGGAACTTATAAAGGCAAACCCCACAAGACAAGTACTTCCCTCCTTCATCCAATCAGGAGCAAGCATACATTCTGATGTACTTCCTGCCTATGGGTGATCAGGCACATCCTGTGAAGCTGGGGCAACCAAGCTTGTTGACAAGTGAAAACACGTGCATGAACAGCAACCGCCAGAGTTCCAGGAAGTTATCTGCCCTTGGGCAAGTGGCCTTACAGGTTAGAAGCATTTTTGTTTTATAGATATCTCACGTACAGTGATTTAAACTTAAAACATATCTTCAGCCCTCACAGTGTCCCTCTGCAGTGCCCTTCAGGCCTGTTAATATCCAACTAGATACTGAACTGGGTCCTTAGTCTGTTCCCAGGGTGACCAAGTTGAATCAATCTTTTGTAAACATGTCAGTAAGAATGAAGATATTCTAGAGACACTTATGCCACTCCCTTTGGCTATCAGGCTGTTGCACCATGGGCCCCAGGAAAGTAAAATAATTTCTTCAGAAATCTCAAGCTGAGAGGGAAAAAAAAACAAAAAAGGCTACAGCCTCCTATCAGCCAGAAGAGAGCCAATCTCCTGAAAACACATTCCATACAGTTCTGACTTTCCACATAGTTCTGACAACTTGTAGCAGAGACTGCAGCCTAGACAGTAATGAAGGGCAAGACCACATTTAACCAGTACTGTTAAGCATACATCTTTCCCTCTATTTAAACCTAAACCTCATGTGAAGCCCCCAGAGATGAACTTGAGAAGGGGTAAGAAATATGAAACGTGAGCCTTTTCTATCAAATCCTATAAAAACTTTCTGTTAGAACAAGAACTTAGGGGGGCTGGAGAGATGGCTCAGTGGTTAAGAGAGCTGACTGCTCGTCCAGAGGTCCTGAGTTCAATTCCCAGCAACCACATGGTGGCTCACAACCATCTATAATGTGATCTGATGCCCTCTTCTGGTCTGTCTGAAAATAGCTACAGTGTACTCACACTAAATAAATAAATCTAAAAAAAAAGTCTTAAAAAAAAAAAAAAAAAAAAAAAGAAGAACAAGAACTTAGAATCTCTTTATCTTCCCCACATTGTAAGACTTTTATGTAACTGTTTTAACGGTTTTAACCCTCCACCTGGTAAAGTCTTTGTTTGCACAAAGGTCCACTGTTCTAATTCTTGGAATTTGATGGCCCAGAGCAGTGATCCCTTCCCCCTTCGTTTCCCATGTACTTAATATAGCCAGTTGAGTAAGATTGTGAGGTCAGGCCCAGCCATTGGGGAAAGACACAACAGTACCTGAGTTAGCATAAAAGCAAATGCACTTTCTGTCAAGGTCTGTCTTTCTTCCTGAGCACACCCCTTTGATCAGCATTTCACAAACCTCCTGTCTTGTGAAACTCTTGTTTACTGCCTATTTGCCTCAACCCTGAACACTCCTGAGGTGTGACTCTAACATTATACTCAGATTAAAATTTACCCAATTGTGTCAGACTGTGAGGCCCTGCCCCCTCCAATGAGATGGGACATAGCCACCACCATTAACTTTTTGCCCTGGCATGCTTGCCCTCTCAGTCTTGGACAGCACACACGCTCCTGCACAGGAATAAACTCTTCCCACATCACTTTGGCCTTATTCATGTGCTTCTTTGTGCAGCACAGGAAATACTCTTTTCTGGCACTTGTGAATTTTAAAATGTCTTGAATTTTAAAAATTCAACTGACAGAGCCAGGAATAGTGGACCGTACCTGTAGTCCCCACACTTGGGAGGCTGTTCTAATAAACTCAGGTACAAGCCAAGCACAGTAGTGCATGTGTGTGATCTCAGCACTTAAGAGATCGAGGCTGGAAGACCAGAAGCACAAGGCCAATGTTGGCCACATATTGAGTTTGAAGCCAGTTATGGTGACAGGAGATCAAGACTTGAACTAAAATAGTTAGGTTTTATGCCACAGAGATCACACCATGCAATAGATTTCCTACAAGAGATTTATTGGGTGGGGAGAGCAAAAGGTCCCCTTGGATCAGAACAAGAGAGGGAGAGGGAGAGGGCGAGGAGGGAGAGAGAAAGGGCCCTAATCGTATACAGCCTCTTTTTTTTTTTGTTTTTTGTTTTTGTTTGTTTGTTTGTTTGTTTGTTTGAGACATGGTTTCTCTGTATAGCCCTGGCTGTCCTGGAACTCACTTTGTAGACCAGGCTGGCCTTGAACTCAGAAATCTGTCTGCCTCTGCCTCCCGAGTGCTGGGATTAAAGGCATGAGCCACCACACCCAGCTTACAGCCTCTTTTAAAGGTTGCATGCATATATTGCATTTGGTGGGTGGTGGTGATGTAGCTGCTGGTACTGAGTCACCGAAGGTGAGCTGGGGCTAACATCCCTCCTTGTGTTTACTATAAAAGGTAAAGAAACAGGATGGGATGAAGGGATGCTGGTGAGGCAGGAATGATGAGGCAGGGATGGTGAGGCAGGGATGGGGCTCTGTGACCCTTTCAATTGCTTCCTGCTGTCTGGGGGCATTAATATCTTTTTTTTTTTTTTTAAAAGATTCCTTTATTTTATGTATATGAGTACACTGTAACTGTTTTCAGACACACCAGAAAAGGGCACCAGATCCCATTACAGATGGTTGTGAGCCACCATGTGGTTGCTGGGAACTGAACTTGGGACCTCTGGAAGACCAGTCAGTGCTCTTAACCACTGAGCCATCTCTCCAGCCCCAGGGCATTAATATCTTGAGGACCCAAGAAAGCTGGGTCACTGGCCGAGTTCTGGGGCTAGCTGCATTGAAACTGTCTGGGATGCAGATTTTGAGGGAATGCTTGGAGTTGTCAGGTTGCTGGAACATATATATTAGGGGCAGAAGATAAGGAGTTTGGGGAATTTTAAAAATTTTGGGTATACATTTGAAACTTCCAGACCCACGTTCCTGACAGCTGGGGGAGGGAAGTCCCAAGACCAGGGGAAGAGGGGTAGAGATCCCACCCTCAGGAATAGGTAGTAGGCTGTTGGTGGACATGGGTGGTTATGTGGAGTCTGTTTGACCTGTGAGAGATATTCACACAATCCAAGTTGATTCCATGAAGCTTACATGAATTTTTTTTTTTTATTTCTATAGCGAGGCAAATTTTTCAGATATGTTTTACCACTGTTTGCAATCTGTACTGAAATCCCCATTGTAGAAAAGGCCTTTGAATCATAGTAACAGTTTGGAAGCCCCAAAATTATTCTGAGTTAAAAGCGTGAACACACTTTTCTCTATCCAGAAGATCGGGTATATATAGATTGGACAGAGATGTTTTTAGCCCAAGGAGAAGTGTCTTTAAGTCTATAGTTAGAAGACAGCCAAAGGAAATATAAATTTTTGAGCTTGTGACTATAATAGTAGTCAGTGCTTAGCAATAGCACAAAGAGGGAATGAAATCTGCACAGTATATAAGGTAATATATATACATAAATCACGTTCTTAAAGCTTTATACATTGCATTTACATATCTTGAAACACCTTAGAACCCTTTATAACTTGCAAAAACTTTAAACTTTTTATTTATTTTTTTAAATATTTATTTATTTATTATATGTAAGTACACTGTAGCTGTCTTCAGACATTCCAGAAGAGGGAGTCAGATCTCGTTACAGATGGTTGTGAGCCACCATGTGGTTGCTGGGATTTGAACTCAGGACCTTCGGAAGAGCAATCGGGTGATCTTACTTGCTGAGCCATCTCACCAGCCCAACTTTAAACTTTACACGAGACACAGGTGCTTGATAATTAAGAGCAGTCACTGTAAAGCAAATTCCTTTAAATAAAAGAATAGCAAAATCTTACTTTGAAACCTGTTTTGTGAGTTTATCTCTTTTAGAGTCTGGTAGCAAGGTGAACTGTTTCTTTCTAGGCTGGAGGCCTAGGAGAGTGAGGCCAGTGGCCTGAGTTTTACATATGAAAAGAATTGAGAAGGCCACAGAAGCCTTTGGGAAACAGGTGTCCCTTGCTGGTCTTAAAGCTGGTTACTCAATCAATCAACATCCTCAGAGATCAGAGAAGGGTAAATTATAGCTGGAAGTATAATCTAAATGTTCCACATATCCATTAAAGTGACAGAGACATCCCCATTGCCTACCTTGGGCTCCGGTGGTCTCCATGGCTTTGTTGGGGGCAGTAGTTGTAGGTCTTCAGCTATCATAGAGGTCAGACAGCATTTAATCTTTAGCTGTAGGACAGAGCAGCATGACCTTCAACTGTCAGACCCAGCTCTGAGATTTTTCCTGTAGAGGAACTTGGGACACTTGGTTTGACCAGGCAAGTAGGGTAACCAACCCCAAAATGTCCAGTTGGTGCAGAGTCTTGGTGGCAGGTGAGGTATGAGGCAGATTTCCCCAGTAGTTAGGGTCACCAGTTAAGAGCACTGACTGCTCTTCCCGAGGTTCTGAGTTCAATTCTCAGCAACCACATGGTGGCTCACAACCATCTGTAATGGGATCCGATGCCTTCTTCTGGTGTGCCTGAAGACAGCTACAGTGTACTTGTATGCAAAAAATAAATTTTAAAAAATCTAAAAAAATAAAAAGCTTGTTACTAAATGAACAGTTTATAAATTAGTAACTTTTATAAGGTTAGAATTTTTACAGCTTTACTCCTGTTAAGTTTGAGCTTTAAAATTTGAAGATTAAATTGAAAATCCTTTAGCATTAAAATAAACCTTAATGAAGTAAACTTTCTTTTTATAGTGCACCATTATAAACTATTATAGTTTCTTGTATGTCTTAGTTTTTCCAAATAGCTAAAGGTTAAGAAAGTGAGCAAAGACAAAGGAGCTAGACAGATATCACTGTGAACTTGATTGACAGATATCACTGTGAACTTGATTGACAGATATCACTGTGAACTTGATTGACAGATATCACTGTGAACTTGATTGGACCTTGGGAATTTACAAACACTGACTATCAAATACACCTTATTTACCAAACATATCTAAATTTTCTAGAAACCTAGTGTTCAACAGTTAGCAAAGATATAAGTAGTTAGACATATAAGATATTTTAGAGATGTGTTGTTTCCTTAGTTTAAAAAGAGATACAATAACAAACTAAGGGCTCATTAAGACTGAGGAGGGTTTTTTTGTTGTTTTTTGTTTTTCCAGACAGGGTTTCTCTGTGTAGCCCTGGCTGTCCTGGAACTCACTTTGTAGACCAGGCTGGCCTCGAACTCAGAAATCCGCCTGTCTCTGCCTCCCAAGTGCTGGGATTAAAGACGTGCACCACCACCGCCTGGCGACTGAGGAGTTTATAATTATTGCTTTATACTATTTAGTCAGCTTAAGATGGTGAAGTCACATGGTATGTTCCCTGTAACCTCAGTAAAGAAGGCTGCCAGCCATGTGGTTGCTTACATATTGATGAAGGTTATCTGCCAAGATGGAGGAGAGCCACATGGTTGCGATTTAGAAACATCTATTTTTTCTAAACAAGAGTTGAGTCTAAGTTACAGCTACAGTATATTCTAGACAAAAGTTGAATCACATAACCACATAGAAATTATCTATCATAGATTTTAATTATAAACCTTTTGTTATAAGTTTGATTTTGTTACAGATTTTATAGATTCTAAACCATATTCAATGAATTTACAAATCCTGAGATAGTGTTTACAGTATATTCCCAAGAGATATTTTTGAGAGCAGACTGCAGAGAAATCATTTAGACAAAAGATTTTTTAAGAGTGGGAAGTAGGATCTTAGAGATAAGAGACTTGGGGACCCTTTGTTGTGGCAGAAGTTGTTACAATCTTTGAGAATTTGGAAATCAAGGGCGTCAATTTTTGGCCACTGATCTGTAATGAGGCCAAGCTGTAGTGATAAAATCTGATTCGTGGAGGAAGAGAGAAAAGGTCACAAGTGACACCCTGCAGGTGATCCTGTAAGCTCCAGGAGGGGGCTGAGAGCTGAAGAGGTGGGACTGCAAGTCAGAAATAGCCAGGAGAGAGCAGGAGAGCACTGGTGCAGCAGCCAGCAGGAGCCAGAGGGAGAGAGACCTCATGGAGGTCCCAGCAGGCCAGAGGGAGGCTGCTGTGGAAGAATTGGACTCTAGAATTTGGAATCAGATTCACAAAAGATCTGTACACACCTTTGCGCGGGTGTGTGGTGGGGTGTGGGGGTGTGGGATGGGGTGTGGGTTGGGGGTGGTGTTAGATGAGCCGCTGGGTTCTGAGTCTAAGCTGCCTGGTTGTACTGGTGTGCAGCTGCAGCTGGCCTGCTCCTACGCTTTCCCTGCTCCTGTTAGTCCTGCTCTTGCTCCCACTTTGCAACAAACTTACAGATTTATCAACCTTTACTTAAAGACATTTACTCCTGCGCGGTGAGGGTGGGGAGAACAATGAGGCAAAACCAAACAGGGGTTGGAGTTTTCCCTTCCCCCATTGTTTGGCCACATTAGGATTGATTATCTAAGGGCTATAGAGGCCAGATTCAACTGAAAATTTGGATAAGTTTAAAGGTCCTTGAATTGGGCGCTAGGCGTAGGGATCAGAGGTTCTCAGAGAGGTACAGATGATGCAGTTCCCATGGTTGAAGTAGAGGGGAGGTCTAAGGTCTAGCACCCAGGGGGCCAAAAGAGGAAGGCAGAAGCTATTAAAAGCACAAGCAGTTAAATGGGGGGGGGGGGGGGGGGGGGGGAGGAGAGGGCAAGCCTGAGGACAGACTCTGTGCGTAGTACTTTCAAATGGGTCCAAAAGGTAAAAACCAAGCTCAAAAATGAAGCCTCACCCAAGGGAAAAGATCAGTACTAGAGACTCAGGAAGCATCTAATTCGACTGAGAGGGATCACCAACCGGTAATGGATGGAGGGCCAAGGCGAGTCTTTTGCAGGCGAGCCTGAGATAAGAGATAGCGGCGTCTCAGTGTGGCTTAGACCAGTCGTGAACTATGATCCTAAGGACATTTTAAAGGGTACACGTGCTTCATTTGGCAGCCGGTGATGACATAGCTTTAGTGCTGAGTCACTGAAGGCTGGCTGGGGCTAACGAAAACAAAGTAAAATTCAGCTGATGGACGCTTGACTCTTGTGAAACGGCAATCTTTACATTTTAGGTTGTTTCCACTCATTATCTACAACTGTCACGAGCATCCTATGTTAGATTGTGTTCTTCCATAACGTCAGAGTTTACTGAATAATAAAAATTCATAAAAGCACAGTCATTTTGTTGGCAGCAATTTGCCAAGCGGTACCTCTTTCTTTGATTGAGCAAATCAAACACATAGTTTTGCTCCAACCTTAATTACTAGAATTAACTCTCAGATATCTTACACATAACATAGTAAATAACTTTACATGGCTCTCTCTCTATATATATATATATAGGTTGCTGAATGGCCACAAAAGGTTAAAGAGGCCACAGCAGAATTCAAGGAGCGTCATGTGCTAGAAGCTGGGAAGCACACAGAAATGCATAAAGAATCCCCTGCTGGAGCCAGCGTTCAGCTGCAGAAACGAGGTGACCAAGGTCTGCAGAGGTGGAGGACAGGACTGTGTCTAGGCAAACAAACGGGCAGATGGGTAGATAGCAGGTGCAGAGGGACCCACGGGTAGCTGGATAGATGGTAATCTGATAGGCTGTGCCAACAGTGGAGACTGAGCCAAACTGAAGCCCCTGGGACAGTCGAGAGCTCTCTGTCAGTCTCCTTACACACACACCAGGTGTCAGATGGGGGCCATCACCATCCTAGCGCTAGGTGTCCCCTTCTTTATGAGGTACAGGTGAAGCAGTTGTTCCTTCTCCCAGATTGGATCTTTGGCCTGGTTTTTCTGAGATGATTTTAGTACCTGGGCTCCTTTAGCCCCTGTTTACTCTGATAAATATGTAGGGTGGTATCCAGTCTAGTTTTGGAATAGCTTGTCAAAAGTCTATGCTGTTAACAAACATGCTGATGGTCCACACATGTAGCTCATCGACTAAGAGCGCTTGCAGAAGACCTGAGTTTGGTTCCCAGAATCCACAACTCTTTGGGACCCAATGCCATCTTCTGCCTTCTGCAGGCCCCAGGCATGCATGTAATGTACAGACATGCAGGAAAACCAACAGCAACAGTAAATATGCAACATTGGGCATGGTGGCACAGGACTGTAGTTCCAGGTACTCGGAAGGCTGAGGCAAATATCAAAAAGCAAGTTCAAGACCAGCCTAGTCAACCTAGAGAGCCACTGTCTTAAACAGTAAACGGGGCAGGGGTGAGAGCAAGGAGAGTTAGGGATATGACTGAGTGACAGAGTACTTGCCTGATGTGATTCAAGCCACTAACTGTGCTAACATGAAGGACAGCCTCCATGCCCAGAGACTGAAGTTGAAGTTACCTGGAGAGAACTGCATTTGCACTAAACATGTACATTTCCTCTTACCATTATTTGCTTCTCTGCATGGTTGTGAATGTTTGATATCCAATTGCCTGTGTTTCCTGCCCAAACTACTTTGTAATTTGAATTCAAAACCTTTTCCTGGTTCTTGCTCACAGATCCATTACTAGACACACACAGGCTTTGGCTCAGGAATTGGGGCTATAACCCAAGCACATGCAACAAGGTGTGAAGAAGTTCATTGAGGCTTCTGGGAAAGGAGCCTCTACCTTCTTCTGTACGTTAATATAAATGTATACAGTAAATTAATACAGTGGCTGTATTTCTTTATCCTAGCTAGTTCCCCAATAATGACACAGAGAGACCATAATTTATTTTCAAGTTTTACCTCAATCCCTGGGAAGTCTAATGATTTATCTTAACCGACTAGGCTAATCTGGCTACCTCCCTGCCAACGTCCCTATTAGCTTGCATTCAGGGTCTCCCGTTCTTTATCTGAACACTTTCTCATAGACTCCTTCCTTCCTCCTTGTGGCTCAGTCTGACCCCTTTCTCTTTCCTTCCCTGGGCTGGCCGAAGTTCTACCCTATTCTTTCTTCTGCACAGCCACTGGGTGATCAGCTTTTACTGATAAGGCAGAAAAATAACGGTAAGAATTGTTTACACGGCCAGGCAGTGGTGGCATATGCCTGTAATCCCAGCACTTGGGAGGCAGAGGCAGGTGCATTTCTGAGTTCGAGGCCAGCCTGGTCTACAGAGTGAGTTCCAGGACAGCCGGGGCTAAACAGAGAAACCCTGTCTCGAAGGAAAAAAAAAAAAAGTGTGGCTGTTATGTTTGACAACAGTTTAGGCCAATTTATGACCTTTCTTCCCTTCCCTTTTTCCTTTCTTACAGCCTTGGTGGCTTTGAAATCACAGAGATCGTCCTGCCTCCACCTTTCAAATGCTGAGATTACAGACTTACACCATAATGCCTGGCTCAGTTTGAGAGTACTCACATGTGTGTGTGTGTGTGTGTGTTTGGTGTGAGGATTGAACCCAAGGCCTTCTGAGTGCTATATCCTCACCCCTGTGTTACCTCTGTTGTAATTTGCATTGAAAGTATATAACTGATAGGCGTTAGAGGGACCACTGAGTGGATAAGACTGGCTACTCTAACAGAGGACTCAGATTTAATTCCCTGCACCTACATGTTGTGGTTTACAACCATTTGTAACTCTAGCCCCGGGGGACCCAATACCGTCTTTTAGCTCCTGTGAGAACTGCATGTATATGACTCACAGACATGTACGCAGACAAATCATCCATATACATAAAAAATGAAAAGAATATAACTGATACTTTTAATAATTCCTGCTAGTGATTAAATAGCTCAGACACTCTCTAGGTCAGTGGTTCTCAACCTTCCTAGTGCTGTAACCCTTGATACAGTTCCTCTTGTGGTGCTCCCTAACTACAGTATTATTGTCATGGCTATTTCATAGCTGTAATTTTGCTACTGTTGTGAATTATAATATAGATAGTTTTAGAGATAAAGTTTGCCAAAGGGGGTCATAATTCAACTGGTTGAGAACGGCTCATCTAGATGGCTTGAGCAAACTATTTGCACCCTTGAAATAATCTTTAAAAAAAAATGTCGTTATTAGGTACAATGCACAGCTAACCCCTCATTAGGACTCATTAGTTGGTAGAACTAGAAGTAAGTCTTAATGAAATCCAAAGAAAACTAAAAAGCTCCAAAAGTCAGTGCCTGAAGATAGGGGGTACCCAGGAAAGGCCTCTAACTATGGTTTTCCAGGCTGGTCAGGGGGCTGTGCCTGGGCACCAGAGTAGGATGGTGAGAGAGAATCTGGAAGAAATTTGGGGTTATATAGCTCTCCAAAGGCAAATGCTTCATGCTGCTGCACCCCCAGAGGCTGTTGCATGCCTCTGACATACAGTTGAGTGACATCCACTCACCCTAACAGGGAGCCCATTTCAGACAAAGGTACAGATACCACCAGAGTCCAACTTGAACCAATGAGGTTTTTTTTCTTTTAAACATTTCAAATAAGTTTATTTGAAGCAAAATAAACTACTCCCAAGAAACTTGATGAAAGTTCCATCTCAAAAGGGTCAAAAGGGGAATTAACTGCTATAAATTCTTTGTATTCAGGGTGTCAAAGATGCAGCCTGTGCAGTATGATGACAAATTCTTAGATGAGGAAACATGTAGATAGAAGTATTCCTATGGCAGAATATTTGCAGCACTACTTTCAATGAAGTGCTTCTTTGAGTTTTTTGTTTGTTTGTTTGTTTTTAGAGACAGAGGTTCTCTGTGTAGCCCTGGCTACAAAGTCATCCCTGGAAGTGATGCAAATCAGGCGGGGGAGGCTGGATTGTCCAACCCACACTGTCTCTGGAAATGCAGGTTTGGCAGGGCTTCTCTGTGGGTTTCTGCAGGCCAGAGCCAAATTCAGGGGTTAAAGTGTGGGCTGCTAGTAGGCACAATGACCTCTGGGGGGCAGCATCATGAAGCATTTGCCTTTGGAGATATATAGACTATAGGTATTGTGTCTAGTCTTGATATCAGTGTTTAATGAAATGCCCAGGGAGTAATACTAGCATAAACTTCTCAGTCATACCCTCTAGAATTGCAAGAAATTCAATCAGTCCTTCCAAAGATACCACCCCAGACCCAGCATGGTGATGCACGCCTGTTATTCTAGAGTTTGGGAGGTGGAGGTGGGAGGATAAGGAAGGAGTTCAAAGCCAGCCTGAGAAACATGACTCTGTCTCAAAACCCCACTACACAGAAATACAAACAACCACAAAAATCTGCAAAGCAGCCATCCCACTAGGCTAAGTAGATATCACAAACGAGCTGCCTTGCTCAAAACATTGTAAGAGGGTTAGTGAGATAGAGTCATGTGATGTCCACTCACCCCAGTCAGGGAGACAAAACCCAGGCACAGATACCAGCAAAGTTCAACTCTGAACCAATGAGGTTTTGTTGTTGTTGTTGTTGTTGTTTTCTTTTCTTTTTTTTTTTTAAACGTGCATTGGTGTTTTAAGTGCCTGTGTGCCTGCATGAGGGTGTCAGATCCTCGGAACTGAATTTACAGATAGTTCTGAGCTCCCCATGTAGGTGCTTGGAATTGAACCCCAGTCTCAAGAGGAGCAATTGGTCTCTTAACTGCTGAGCCATCTCTCCAGGCCAACCAATGAGTTTTTATTGGGGTTACTTATCAGGATATGTGTGAAGGGTCACTTACACGAGTAGAAATGATTCAAAGACAGCTGCATCACCAAAGCCCACCCCCAGCATGGGTGACAGCTCATAAAAGCTGGAAACCTGGAGCTCACTGCACAGCCTGCAGGCAGCTCAGCAGGTTAGAGAGTGTCCTTTTCCACTCTCATCTGGTGTTAAACCTCATCTAGGCAGCTAAGCTGTTCTGCTTTTAGTCTTCTCAGCTTGGCTGAGAATTTTTTGACAGGCTTTGCAACTCTGCTAGTCTGAGAGGAACGCTCAGCTTTTATTGTTTACTCTGACAGGGAGGGGCCTAGTAAATCTGGTCAGTTTCAGGTACTTCCTGAAGCTATTTTGAGTTGTTTGTCTTCTGTTTAAGGCTCTTCCTTTCTGGATAGAAGGTCTCAGACTTGAAGGAGACTGTTACAGAACAGATGGCCCAGAGGGTAAAGGTGGCTATTGCCAAGCCTGATGACCTGAGTTCAATCCCCAGAACCCTTATGGTAGAAGGAGAGGCCCAACTCCCGTATCATGTCACATATACATACTTGTACACACATGTGCACACACATATAAATAATTAATGTGATAAATTTACCCAGAGGAGTCATACTCAGTAGGAACCCTAGCTTTGAGATTCTGTCCATTTAAAGCCAATGAGATTAAAATCTGACTCTCCCTGGCACCCTGAGCCTATCCGGCTAAAACTAATAAGTCATACTACCCTATAGCACAGTGATACTCTCCTCTAGTCCCGGAAGTCTGGAGGAGGAGGAAGAAAGATCCCTGGAGTCTGGAAGCATCCAACTTAGGCAACACAGTGAGACTATCATGTCAAGATGAAAAGTCCTGGTGGGAGTCCTGAAGGATAGCAGCCCTTTAACTAGTTTCAACAAAGCTACCCAAGGCTTCTGTGAGGGTGCAAACCAATACCAGCCACAGTGGCTGTGTTACTCAGTCAACAGCCATGTTCCTCACCAGGGCCTTAGAGGCCTGTCCAGCTCTGCCCATTCCTTATCTGCAGATCCTCCTTTCTCCGAACCAGCTTCACTCACTCTGCTTTTTGCTGTTCTTAAACACGGTCTGTTCTCTAGATCTTTGCACATGTAGGAGTCTGTCTGGGACTGTCCCTCCAGGAGCACAGGGTTTCCTCCTTCACTCAGTCTGGGTCTGTGTTCAGGAACACCTTCTCACAATACAGCACATGTATGGCACAGCCCAGCTTTCCTACACAGTCCCTTTTTCTTCCTCCTTACGCCACTGACCACAGTTCTGTGCACCACACAGCTGATTCTCCTGTCGTCTGTTTCTTGTTGCAATGTGGGCTGTAAGGGTGAGGGCTTGGTTGTGCTGTTCACTGCTGTATCTCCAGTGTCTAGAATTATCACGTGGTAGTTGCTCGCCACATGTCAAGTCCCCCACAGGCATGCTCAAAAAAGAGACTGAACTTGTCTCTCTGAACCTTGGAGGGAGCATCACCCGCAAGAAAAACCCAGAGCTCACATTGACCTTAGTGGATGTAAAGTGAGCACCTGTTCACCATGAGTCTTTCCCTGGGTGTGTCTGTAAATACGATGCTGGCAGCAGTGACATGGAAATTGTCTAGGCAGAGCAAAACTGAAGCCAGACAACAGCAGATCTTCAATTCCCTGAGGCAGAGAGCCCTGTGGCTCTAGAGATGACATCTCATCCTGGGGCCAGATGCCACACAACCTCCTGACTCTTTGTTTGCTCTTACGACCCAGTGTCTTTGTGCACTGTTAAAGCAAGAAGCCTTTTCTATGAGAGTGTGATGACTTAGTCCCAATATGCTGAGAAAACTCTGGAGTATTCATACCATGTTTCATAAAAGGAACTGACATTTACATCCCCGATCCCGAGGCTTCGAGTGGTCCAGACTGCCTGGATTGCTCCTTGCCTTTGACTGATGCTCTCTGCACTCCACTGCCCATCTAGTTTCTGGACACAGCAGCTTTAATTCCAGTCACCTTCCTGCTCCAAATATCAGTCCTTGTACAAAAGGCAAACGTGCAAACTCTCTAGCCTGATATTTGAGCTTCCTGACATCCTACTCCAGGCCACTCATTTCCATTCTTGTTGGCTTCTCACCTCTCCTGGCTCCTTTGTGTCATCTAAGTCACCAAACAGGTCCTGAGCTCCCAGAGTTGATGACACAAAGCCACCCCCACTTTCTCCAGCTACACAAAGCTGTCACCCAGTACCCTGCTTTTCCTAAGTCTTCCATGTTTGTCACCTCCACAGGGCTCTCTCTCAGCGGGCACATGGCACCATTCTTTGTGCCTTCCTATCAGCACCCCTTGCAGACCCAGGGAAAGCCTGAGAGGGGGAAGCTGGGTTGGAAGGATCCTGCAGCAACACTGCTTCACACCAGCCCCATTCCAGGCCCCCTTCCCAACACCTTTGACCTTCTGGAGCTCCAGCTACTCATTCCATCGGTCCCTTGCGTCACAGCTGACATTCTCTTGGTTTTGTTTCTGAGCCCCTCTCCTTTTAGCAGAATTCAGGTTTTTATAGTGTGAGCATTGGCTCCCAACACTGGGTGTGTCTGTGCATTGAACATTTTCTATTTTTTCTTTTTCTCCTTCTCTCTTTCTTTCCTTTTTTCTTTCTTTCTTTCTTTTTTGTTTTGTTTTGTTTTGTTTTGTTTTGTTTTTTGAAGACAGGGTTTCTCTGTGTAGCCCTGACTGTCCTGGAACTCACTCTGTAGACAAGGCTGGCCTTGAATTTAGAGATCTACCTGCCTCTGCCTCCCAAGTGCTAGGACTAAAGGTATATGTCTCCAACACCTGAATATTTTCTATTTTTCATACATTGCACAATCTAAGCCCAGTATCTTCATGGCCTGCTCCTTCTTCAGATAGCTAGTGATTAGGAAATATGATTAAGTCAGTAACTTAGAAGCTGCTTGTATTAGTTAGAATTTTCTAGAACTTATAGAATGAATCTCTATCTATCATTTATCCATATCTATTTGTCATATATATGCATATATGATACAGATATGTGAATATATCATTCATATATATGAATGTACTAGATTCATATATATATGTATATATATTCATATATATATGAATATATATACATATATATATGACACGAGGCTGGATGTCTCACCTGGTCTTCAGTATACACTGGAATCCTAAAGAAGTAGGCTCTAATGCCATTGACAGAATTGACTTGCCAGTAAGAGTGAGAGCAAGCAATCGAAGAGCAAGAACTTCCTTCTTCCATGTCTTCTCATGTCAGGACCATGCCAGCAGAAGGTGTGGTTCAGATTAAAGGCAGATCTTCCCACCTCAGAAGATCTGGATTAGAAGTGGGTCTTCCCCACTTTTAATTTAAAGTGATTTAATTAAGCAAAATAAAATAATATCCCTTAAAAATGTGCCTGGTCATTTTTTCTTTTTCTTTCTTTTCTTAATCTTTTTAAGTTTTTATTTTTATTTTTGGTTTTTAGTTGATTCCAGATATAGATAAGTTGACAACCAAGAATAGCTATTGAAGCCTGCTCCTTCAAACGTAACTGTAGCCATTCTATATTCAGTCTCCATTTTGCTCATAAGGTGAAACTCAGTTCAGGTTCTCAGACCCTACTTCCAAGAAGTGATTATCACTAGCTGACAGTGAAAATTCCCCCCAAAGGCCATAGCACTATGGTTGTATGACTTATGCTGCTAGCTCAGTCCTCTGAAACTCCCCTGTTCACCACCCAGCCACCTAGGACCTCACCTAGGACCAATCAGCCTAAAAGTCAGCCAAAATGTAGAACTGTCTCCACTCCTGACTTCTACTACTGAATTTGGTTTTTCTTATAAAAAGTCTGCTCTAAGAACAGACTTGTACCACAATTGGGCTCCCGAGTCCTTTTTTGTGGTCTTGCTGGATCAGTCTTGGTGTGCGTTCAAAAACTATTTTTGCTTAACTGAGATCAGTGTTCCTATGGTTTGTGTAGTGATTCCTGAACCTCAGTAGCCATCACGATGTTTTTGCTAAAAAGTGTAGACTCCTCACCCAAGTCCACAAGGTAAACGAAAGCTTGGCATCTCTGCCCTTATTTTGTACGTGCCTACTTTACATTAGTCAGACCTCTGTTTGATTGGTCTACCAAACCTACCTCAACGCCCTTCCAGGCTAAAGGAAGAGAGACAAGTTATTGACCTAAATCTGCATTCTCTTTGGGTTCCCGGAAGAAAAAAAAGGCTCAGGTGAGAATATTTATCCATGTGGGTGAGGCCAGATGCTGGGGCAAACATAATCATCTCATCAGACAAGTGAATTTAGCTACACCGATTTGACTCCCTGTGGGTTGCACTTGCACACCTGCCCAGGAGCAATCTGGATTCACAAATGAAAGAAACACACACACACACACACACACACACACACACACACACACACACCAGTTAAGTTTTGACATGTTGTGACTAGCTCAAAGACTGTGCACTCTTAAAACTTCCCCTGCTAGCAAACGCTCCCCTCTGGTACTCCTGAAACTCCTAAACCTCCCGCCACCCCAGGCCTAATGGGGAAGTGGCCAGTGGCAATGTCATCTCAAGGATCCTAGCTAATGACTCTTCTGGTCCCATTAAAGCCTCCTAGAGGACCTTAGCTATAAGGTCAAGCTGGGGCACTCAGATTCTTCCAAACCATGCCATACCATATCCAGGAAGGCCCTTGGATGCTGTGTAATGCTGGAGTTCTCATAGTTAAGGTGAGACCCATAGGTAGGCATGGTGGTTCACATCTGTAATCACACTGAAGCAAGAGAATTTAGGAAAATCAGGGCAACACAGTGAGACCCTGTTTCAACATATCAAAAAAAAAATCTAGAAATGTTTGTGCCCAAGGGTAGTATAAGCCTTAGAAGCTCGACCTTTTTATAGGGAGATCTGGGCTCTTGAAGGTAAAAAATTCTAACCACATGGTGCCGGCGTTTGAAGATTTGGAGTGGTATTTTGATTTAAAGTGGGCTTGCTTGGGCTATATATTAATAAATTGTCTATTCATGGAAAGAGCTTGATCTCAAGAGGGAACATAAGAGAGGCTAAGTATGTGGTTGTGACCTACCTAAGGAAGTAGAGCTGTCCTGGAAGCCCCGAGGTCAGACAGCCCAGATAACCTCTTGAGTCATTTGTGTGGAGGCTTGTAGACTGGTGGCCATGGGCACTCCTGACTTATGTGAGGCTTGTAGACTGGTGTCAAGCTTAGCCTGACAGTATCTTTTATCTCTTAGGCTGAGGAAGGAAGCCTCTAGATGGAGCTCTAGTACTTCCCAAGAGGAAAAGGCCGGGCAGCTGCTAGGGCCACAGACTGAGCCTGATGGGTATCCCTTTTATCTTCTTATTCATCTCTTTTGGCTCTCATCTTGATAATTAAACACCTTGAAAGCTACACTTAATAAAGTGAGGGAAGGGATTTGGGGAATCCCTACTCTTATCTTTGAAGCCTTTGTCTAATACCTGGAGAGGACTGGTTTAGAGAATGTCCAGCCAGTATAGTCTGGCTTTCTCTACTCTCAGGGTCTGGACTAGTGTATTTATGTATGGTTTTAATAAGGATGGACTGAAAGAGAGCAGGATCTTCAGAAAGCCGTTGTGCTGTCCATTGTAACTCACTATAGTTGATAGCAGCCTTCTCAATCCTAGGACACAGGCATTCACATAGCCCCAATAAGCCACTCCCTCACTGTCAACACATCTGGCCAGACTGGACCCTGAAAGGAAACTCACAAAACTGAATTCGGTGCACATCGCTGAGGAGAGGAACGGGGAGATGCTTGTCCTGAAGAAGAGAAATCCTGGTGACCTTTACATCCCTCTCCTTAAGGAGACCAGAAGAGAAGGGGAGCAACAGACATGCAAATGCCCAGTCCGGATGCACTGCAGCTCCACCTACTGAGAGGGAAGGACTCTTAGTCAGGCAGGTGCTTTCTTCCCAGAGGAGGGACTCTGGATGAACTCTGCCACCACTGGTGCCTCACACTGAGAGAGGATCTCCAGGAAGATGAGACTAGTTCCTGGTGGTGATGGGTGAGGCAGGGTGTCCTTTCCCATCACCTTCAGGTCACCAAGGGGTTGCCCTGGCCAGAGATGTTCAGTTGTAAATGGAAGGTAAGGATTTCCACAGTGGACCGAAGGAAAATGCTTTCTGTCACCTGTACCTTGATGGGTGACTGTGATCTGGACTCACAGCTAGGGACCTTTGAGTCTAAATGGAGAGCACCCCCAGCTAGAGACCTTCAGTTACGCATGGTTCACTCAGCTGACCACAAGCACCAGAATGAAGAGAGGACAAGAGAGTCCCTGTGCAAGTCTCCAAAATATCACGCGAAAACCAGGTCCCTGATAGGAGGGGAACCGGGCAGCTGGAGGGCAAGAAAGGATGAGTAAAAAGATGTCTGTGTGTAGGGAGTAAAAAGAATTTACCCCTCAACGATGAACAGCGCTGTAGAAGTAAAAACTAGATAAACTCTTTTCTTCCCCTGTCCCCCAAAAGAATTTACCAAGGATGCAAGTGTGGTGGGTTAGTCTGGTACTACTATGTATTCAAATGCTAAATATCGCATTCCAAGACCTGGTTGTTGCAAGACAATGAAATAAAAATAAAGGAAGCCCAAAGACGCAAATGACATCTTAGATCACACAGCTTCAAGACATAGAGATGCTTTAATGTCAGTTCCCTGGTCACTGGACTCCGTTCTCCTCTCACCCATGTCCTGCCAATGAGCGGCTTTGGCATTCATATGGTAGTAAACTGAGGCAGGCAGCCTTTGGGGGTCGGTGCTTAGAGCCCTTGACAGGGGTGGATCCAGATTCCTAGAGAAGTTACACAGCAGACTTCTCTGAGGGACAAAGCTTAGTTTTCTGGGGTTGGCACTTCCGAGGGCCAGCAGAAAAACTATGAACTCTTCTAACTCCTTGGGGTTGTCGAGAAAGATAAGGAAAGAGAGAAAATTCACACACACCCAGACAAGCTTTACATATGTACATAATTCACATGGTTGATGGGTGGAAGGAACCATGTTCCAGCTCTTCATCACACAAACCTTACATATACACACATAATTGATGGATGGGAGAAACAATGGTCCAGCCCTCCACACTTTATCCTTTCTTCCATAGCTTATGTATCTCAGCAAAATCTTTCAAGCAGTATAAAACTACAATGTGATTACATTTTAGTTTTCTTCTAGTAAATGATTATGAAGATACAGTATGTTTCCCAGTACCTTTACAAGAAATAACACACTGCAGTACAGGTAAAGAAATTATTCCCCCAAACCCACATACATTCATAACTAAGCAACTTATCACAGACTAACAAAAGTGTAAGCAAAGAAGGTAATTTCTCCAGTTTCTTACTGGCAGGCAGTAATTTGCAGTTACAAAGAAAGGAGTAATTATTTTATTATTTATCTTTAAAATCAACCTTATAAGAATCTTAAAAGAATCACAAATCTAAACTTTTATATAAAAATCAGTCATATCTACCTGAAGCCCTCAGAATGCATATCTCCTCATCAGCCATTCTTAATAAATCATATCAGGAAGCTGGGGGCAAAAAATGGGTGTAAGAAATCACTCATCCCCTCTCCAGCCTCAGTGAGACTCACATCAGCCAGTGCTGCCATTGTCCTTGTTCCCTGACCATAAGAGGTCCCTAGCTTAACTAGTCAGCGTGTGCCTTTCTCAACTCCAGTTTGCTTCCTAAGATTTTTTTTTTTTACATCAGAGTCAGTAGTGAAAACATCTCAACCTAGCTTTACTAGCAACTTTATTTTTCCAAATGTTTTCTAAGGGTGGTGGTCACTGCTGACAATCTATGTCTCTAAGTTCCTTCCTAGGGTGAAGATTCAATAATGAATCTTCTCCAACAGCAATGCCTGAAAGAGATCAAGCACTATTGTTGTAAGTGCCAGAGACACTGCCCAGTGAGGGACTGGAAGCCTCCTAAAAGTTTTCATGCAATTTTTCAATTAAGAGGGAGGTGAGGGCAGCAGGCAGAGCAGAGCCCCATAACAGTATGAAGTCCTCAGGACACGTGGTCCTCGGAGTCTCACCACACCGAGGCTCACCCATGTGGCTGTGGTAACCTGTGGGCCACGTTCCATGAGCACTAAAGCCATTTATCATTCCTCCTGCAAGGGCCCTCAGCAATGTCCCATTCCTGCCCCCAACTCTACTGGCACAAATTATTAGATGGTTTCTATAAACAACCCTTTCCAAGTGAAGCTGCCTCTGCTCACACCCTCCCTGTGACATGCAGATGTGACATACTTACAGCACAGGGCTCCTCTCTTCTGGCCACAGCTGACTGGACCCTGGGTCAAGAAGCTACAGTTTGCAGTGGAGGGGCCCATTCTACTGCTGAATGGCACCCTCTCGACTTCATCCCTTGATCTCACCGCTTTCAGCCTTCCTTTCTGATCTTTAGTAATTCCAAGCTAACTTGAGGTATTTACTCACTTGCTGGAGTTTTGCCGCAGGGTCTCATGTAGTTCATTATGCAGTTGAGGCCTTGAAGAACTCCTGCCTCTTCCTCCCACGTGTTTCGGTTATATGTGGGCACCACCGTGCCCCTGCCCACTTACACTTGGGGCAACTGAAAATGCTCAAATAAAGACAACCTCCTTGCTTACCTGTTGTTACTCAGACCTACTGGGGTGGTCAGGTTGGCTGGCTGCAGTTCACTGTGTAGCTCAGGCTGGTTTGAAACTTATGGCAATCCTTCTGCCCCAGGGAAACACAGCTTGTGAGACCCAGGTTGTTTTGATTCCTGTTTTGCTTGGTATCTTCTGTTAGCACAAGCTCTCTCCTAGTGCAGGGCGGAAATACCTCTCTATCCCCATCTAGACCCCTCTTCGGTCCTTACTCTTTTAAGCTCCAGACTCCGTGAGGGTTGTATACATTGCACTGTTCACTGCACATAGTAATTCTCTCTCTCTCTCTCTCTCTCTCTCTCTCTCTCTCTCTCTCTCTCTCTCTCTCTCTCTCTCGTTTTTCGAGGTAGGATTTCTCTGTGTAGTCCTGGCTGTCCCGGAACTCACTCTGTAGACCAGGCTGGCCTCGAACTCAGAAATCCGTCTTCCTCTGCCTCCCAAGTGCTGGGATTAAAGGCGTGCGCCATCACTGCTCAGTGCACATAGTACTTCTATGTGATGGTTCTCATCTCCATCCTAATGATGAGAAGCTGAGGAGGCACAAAGAGCAGAGGCAGTGCTGGCTTTATCCTGAGGCTATGTGGTGTCAAAACTTGTGCCTCCCTCACTTCTCTTGTTGAACAGGAGTCAGGTCATCAGGACTCAGACCCCAGACCAGCCATCAGTCACTGAGAGACTTTGAGAAAATCCACATCTCTTTCTGTGTCTCGGTGTGACAAATGGTTGGAGGTGCCGATCCTCCTTGAACTGACTGGGGAGCTGGGCAGGAAATAACCAAGATTCTCTAGACTCTGGTATTTTCTTGGTTCGTCAGTGAGTGTGCAGCAAAGCAGAGGGGAGGAGACAAAGTATGGCACATTTTTTTTTTTCCTGTCCTGATTCGGGGGAAGGGTGGGAGAGGAAGAGAGGTCCAGATGCCAAGCAGCTGTCAGATGCGAGGGCGGGCCAGCCTCACTCTGAGCTGTCCCTTGTCCCAGGAACTGTGACAGGGTAGTGTTCTTTATTAAGAGAGTAGGGTCCAGGAACTTACTCAAAAGGGCTCTAAAGATGATGATCGTAAAAACCCAGATGGCAAGGGGCTAGGACAGGAGGAAATTAGGGCTCCCATCTAAGTTTTAGGAACCGGGGTGCACGTTTTATAGGAAGGGGTGATGAGGCATAGACAGTCAAGTGACTTGCTTGAGGTCATACAAAGCTTTACATTTTGAACACAGGCCTCTTGCTTCCCTAGCAATGTTTCCCCTCCCCCACAGCCAATCTGCTTTACCCCATGAGCCACATGGCAGAAAGGCCCTAGAAGCCCCTGCTGCTCCAGAAGCGGCAGTAGGTTGGATTAAAGTATTGATGACACTAATAGGATCCATCTGCTGGGTTTCCTAATTTAATTGGGCTTTTTATTATTTGCACATTGACTACTCTACTGCATACATTTACCTTGGGTGCTCGCTTAAAATGGCTCTGTGTTTGTGCTCTACGGTTTTGTGGAATCTGCAGACAGAGCTCTACTATGAAGGGGATAAATGGCTAATTCCAAAAGTGTGTGTCAGCCTGGGAACACTTCCCCCACCCCCAAAGCTTATAAAACAGCCCCATCCTCTTAAGCCCCTCTCAGATGTCAGGGCACATGAACTGGATTTCCTTAGGGAAGCCGCCTGCAACCACTCAGGTGTGGTGCTCAGTGTTGGCCACAGTTCTGGCAGTGTTTATGCTGGGCGGGGCAAGTTCAGTTGTACTGAGACCGAGAAGGTGAGAAGGCGGGTGTGAGGAAGGCCCACACACCGCCTGCTGAGCACCACCTCGGCTACCTTTGTCCCCATATGTATGTCCAGGTGGCTCCCTCTTCCTGCGGAAGAAACGCCAAGGACTTCAGCTATGGTTTTAAAGTTATTTAAGAAGGTTAAATACCATAGCTTGGGAGTCCATGTAAATTGGCTTTGAGCCTCAGCTCTTATTGGGGGCTGCCTTTGGGTCAACTTACCTTTCTGTTTCTCCATTGGTTATTAGCAAAGTACAAATAATCATACTGTGTAAATAACATGGCTGTTGAGATGATTAAGTGAGATGATACATGGTGACTGGTTAGATCATCAGACTTGGCGACTGACAGTGAGTTACTCACAGCTTGTCAAATATGATGCCATTGATTTTAAAAGGCACCGTTATGCCATGTAGCATTAAATGAAGAAGAGTGCCAACTAAGTCATGAATATTTCTGATTTTTGCCACATACTTAAAAGAGAGTTCTTATAGACTTATTACACATCAATGTTTTAGAATATGTCAAATACAATAAATATAAATTGCATCACAATTTATGGAAATGGAAACAAAATGAATGCATTTCAGCTGTGTTAGCTGTGACAAAGTGCCTGAGTAAATCAACTTACAAAAGAAAAGGGCTGGCTTTGCTCCTGGCTTTGGAGGTTTCAGGGCTGTGGTCACATGGCTCCATTTTTTCTGGTCCATAGTTGAGGTCAAACATGATAAAAGGGCTTGGGAGAAAAGCAGCTGCTTACTTTATGACAGTTACCGTCGTTCCAATTATGACATCAACATTTATGATAGGCTCATATGTTTGATATTTGATTAACAACTGGTACTCTCTTGGAAGGTTGTGAACTTTCAGGAGATGGAGTTCATTGGAAGAAGGATGTCCCTAGGGGCTGGCCTCTATGCTTTAGAGCCAGGCTCCTACTCCTTGCAAGAGTCAGTTCTCTCTGTCCACCACATGGGACCTGGAGATGGAACTCAGGTCGTCAGGCTCTGAAGTACGTGCCTTTACCTGATGGCTGGACTGTATCCTTTCAGAAACCATACCTTAAGTTGTTCTTGTCAGAGCAACAAGAGAAACAACTAGTACAGTACCAAGAAGAGGAGAGAGGCAGGGGCCCAACATACTCCAGAAACATGCTTGCCAATGTTGGCTTCTCGCCTGGGTCTCTACTCCGCCCCTTCTCAGCAAGTCCATTGGATTATAAAGCCATCAACAGTGGAATCCCACTGATTAGTGAGAACTTTTGTGAGCCAGTCACCCTCAGAGGGAGACTAAGCCTCCCCAGCAGCCTTTTGGGGAGACCTTTCATGTCTACACCATAATACCCCGGAATCACTTTTTTGGTCAGCATCATTAACCGACCATTTCCTACATAACATTTTCTTCTAAGCTTTCAACAAACTAAGTGATGTCCTCTCTCTGTCTCTCTGTTTCTCTGTCTCTCACTGTCTCTCTCTCTGTGTCTCTGTCTGTCTCTCTGTCTCTCTCTCTCACACACCACACACACACACACACACACACACACATAAGGATTTTCCCTACTGGGCATTTTGGCATATACCTATAATTGTTGCATTTGAGAGGGTGAGATAAACAGGGCCAGTCCAGACTACATAATAAAACCCTACATTCCAAACCAAACCAAACAGCAGTCATACACACTACGATCCTCCCTGCTGTCTCATTAGTCCCTTCCCACTGGTACTCAGAACTTTTACTCATGGTCAGATGGCAGCACCACTGATTACCAGATGCATCCTGAGCTCGGACCCACCCAAATGTGAGGCAGAGTGCACTCAGGGTCCACGGAACTCTCGGTGTCCATGTTTCTGTTCGTCCAGATCGTGCTGTGGGAGTGTGGTGTGAAGGTGGCTAGCCCTTAATAACTAAAGCTTTGAAGCGTGTTAAGGCAGGACAAAGCAGTTAGAGATACTTGGTGGTCAGGGCTGCGGATGCAGTTAAATGGTAGAATGTTTCCTACTCTGGTATTCAGCGCTGTAAATCAAATTCATGAGAACCCATCTCAAAAAGGGAATTAGAGTGTTTACTATTATTCTCTGTCAGCTCCTACAACTGCCATCACATGATTCACATGCTGGCAAGGCATTCTCTAAGTGCCAGTCATTGGCACTTGGTGACTTTTTTTCCTTTACTATCATGATGGGGCGTCTCAACCTTGGTGATACTGACTTCTGGGGCCAGATGACTCTTGTAGTGGGAAGTCCTGCACAGTGGAGGATGTGAAGCAGCACCCTTGACCCGTACTTACTAGCTTGGTTGCTATTCAAGTGTAACAACCAAGCATGTCCTGGACTCTGTGGGGGTGTTCTCTGGGGTTAGAGAGAATTGTTCTAGTTGAAAATAATCTTTTTATACCTGGCAGCTTCAGGCAGCTCTACAGGAAAGCAGAGCGAATCTTGGCAGTCAGGAACCGAGACCCCAGAATGATGGCAAGAATACAGGATGTGGGGCTGGTGAGATGGCTCAGTGGGTAAGAGCACCCGACTGCTCTTCCAAAGGTCCGGAGTTCAAATCCCAGCAACCACATGATGGCTCATAACCATCCATAACAAGATCTGACGCCCTCTTCTGGAGTGTCTGAAGACAGCTACAGTATACTTACATATAATAAATAAATAAATCTT
>NC_034599.1:49737247-49759758 GCF_900095145.1 Mus pahari | reverse complement strand
TAGACAAGCACTCTACCATAGGCCACCAAACTCTAACCATCAAGCTAGGCTTTTAACAGTACATTAAAAGTTTTTCTGTATTTATTAAGTATGTGTGTATGTGTTGCACGCACACACACACACACACACGCCTGCATTTCGCAGTGCGCACATGCATACCACGGTGTACACGTAGATGGCAGAGGACAGCTTTCCACCATGTGGGTTCTGACCGTGGAATTCAGGCCATCAGGCTTGTGAGAGAGGCAAATGCCTTTCCTACCTGCTGAGCCATCTTGCTGCCCTCAGCGGTGTATTTTGACATCTATTGACAATGACACATACAGCTCTTTGGGTTTTGGTGTTGAACACAGCCTTCATGCTTAGTGAGTCCAAATCCACCCTCAGGCCCACATAGCTTTAATTCATTGTGACGATAATATATGTTTTGCTTTGCCATTTTCCTACTGGATCCCTGACTTATTTCTAGTTTTTCATAGTTACTAACACCCTGCAGGAACAATGGAATTTCAGGCTTACAGGGAATACAACTGAAATGCAATGATCTGCCAACTATGGCAGCTTCTGTCTGAAATCTCAGCACCTGGGAGACTGATATATGAGGACTGCCAGTTCATGACCAGTTTAGGCTACAGTGTAAGACCCTGTCCCCCCCCCCCCAAAAAAAAAAAGTTCCATTTCATTAGACACTTCCAAATTGTTCTCTGTTGGGTCTGTATCCATCTACCCATTTATCCTCTTACCAGCGACATCAGAAGTCAGCTGCTGGATTTTCCCACACACTTAGCAATGTTATTATTCTTTAAAATATTTGCCTGTCGGCAGAATGTATACACTTGGGAGTGGGTCAAGCATGCGTGAATAAACACTGTCAGTCATGCACGCCTAGGAGGGAA
Source organism: Mus pahari (assembly GCF_900095145.1). Taxonomy (NCBI): domain Eukaryota; kingdom Metazoa; phylum Chordata; class Mammalia; order Rodentia; family Muridae; genus Mus; species Mus pahari. Next base: position 49,758,862 of record NC_034599.1, on the reverse strand, counting down.
AGGCCTGAGTCGGTGGCCTGTGAGAATAGACAGGTGTGACCACAGGCATCACCCCTAGGTTGAAAAGTTGATGACTTGCTTAAGAATGTCCCGTGGTGCTACACTGTAGCCGGTGAGACAGCAGTCATCAGATTAGCTGCTATGATGGAACCACTTCAGTGTGGTCTGTGCGCTCAACAGCTCTTTCCACGTGGCTCTGCACATGACTCCCTCCCTCCCCCGCCCCGGTGTCTGCTGGGAAACTGGTGGAGTAGGTAGATGGCGGTCTGAGCCTTGGTGGCACAGTTGGGACTACCTAAGGAAGCGAGCTCTGCAGGTTCTACCCCCTACGTTGTGGGAACACCTCCTAGTCCATCTTTTGGACCTATCTAAGCTGACTTGATCCTCCACAGCCATACTTGCCTGAGGTCCCGAGTCACAATCGTCACAGCATTACTACAGTGTATCCGGGAATCCCCTACCCTGGAGTTTCTGGGGGCTTGTGTGAGGCACTTAGCCAGACTCAAGGCATTTGGAAAACTTTTTAGTTGCTTGTTGCTGTGACCAGGGTGTCTTTGAGCTCACAGTTGAAGAAGGGATACAGCCCATCATGGTTGAAAAGGCCTTGAACCCCAGGCATAAAGGAGCTGGTTACATTGAATCCGATCTAGGAAAGCAGAGAATCAACAGGACGTAGGGCCGGGCTGTAAAACCTGAAGAGCTGCTCGTTAGTGATCACTTCCTCCAGCAAGGCTCTGCCTCTTGGAGACATAACTTTTCAAAACAGCACCATAAGCTGGAGACCAAGTGTTCACACACATGAACCTATGGTTGTCATTTCATGGTCAAACAATGAAAACATGACTGAAAATGTCAGCTGCCCCAGTAAGTCCGAGGCAGAGTGGCTTAGTAGTGGAAGGCCCTCCAGCCACCTCTTGACAGGCCGAGGGACTTCTGGACATCTCCATTTCTTTCCACCTTTCAGTTTACTCATCTATAAAACCATAGCATTTGGTTTGATTGATTGGTTGAAAGCAGTACTCCACAAACTCTCAGGATAACCCACGGGAAAAAACACAGCCCACAGTGTGTTTCACAGGGAGACACTGAATGTGACAAAGATTGGATAAAGTGACAAAAAAATGGATAAAGGCAACTTTGAAAACGTCTGAATCAGCCTGGGGTTTGGCTCAGTCTATGAAATGCCAGTCACACAAATGTGTAGATTTAGGTTTGTAGCCCCAGCATCCATACAAAAGCCACATGCAACAGTGCCCATAACTCTGATGCTAGAAGTTGAAGAGGTGAAGATAAGAGATTCGTAGACTTCATTGGCTAGCCAGTCTGCCAGTCCAGCTGAATTCAGTGAGAGACCCTGTCTCCAAAAATAAGAAGGAGAATTCTTGATGTGGACCTCAGGGTGTGGAGCTCAGTAAAAAAGTACACACAGACACACAGACACACACAGACACACACAGACACACACAGACACACAGACACACACACACACACACACACACACAGAGAGAGAGAGAGAGAGAGAGTTGCATTCTTGTATCAAAAGCTTCAAATAGTACTGAATACAGTGGCTCAATAACACACTGTGAGCAACAAAGGCACGGGTGTGGGAGAGCCCAGGTTCTGTAGTAACTCAGGCTCATAGGATGTCTGGACTCTTTAACCTCATCTTTTTTAGCTAGCTGACTTTTGAAAAGCAATTTAACTCTTTCTTCATAATTTCGGTTTCTCCATGTGTAGGCTGATAAATTCGTATAGGCGTTTAGTAAGTAATCTACTTGTTAATATCTATAGTAGTGAGACCTATCTCACAGACTTGTTGAAAGGGTTAAATGAAAAAAAAAGAAAAAGAGAAAGAAGAAGAAGAAGAAAATTGACTGGCAAGGTGTTTAGCCAGAGCCTCACAGGGAGAAAGGCAGCACTTCATTTTCTCAGCAGTTCTGATGAAATGGAATAGGACATCCAGTTTAAAGAATCGCCTGTCAGGAGGGTGAAGCCGTTCTTAGCCTGTCTGTGGACTCCAGGAGGGCAGTCTCCTGTCATCCATTGGGGAATTCATCAGATCTTTCCCTGGACAGAAGGACCCAAATCATGCTGGACAGATGTGAGGAGAGGTCACAGGTTCACAGCTTCCGTCTCCTGTCTCAGCAGTTTTGTCTTCCCAGGAGGGTCTCTGCAGGTTTTCCGCGCCTGCTGCCCCTACCAGTCACTTCCTAAATCATCCCGCGTCACAGAGCGCTAGGAGCCTGCCTGCCTCTCGGGGCTCCGGCTGTCTCCTGTGGAATATGAATGGTGCCTGTCAGGCTGTTTGTCTTTTTTTTTTTTTGCCTTTACAATCCGCTTTCTGCACACCATCTAGGTTGAGCATGCTGCAGGCTTGATGAGATCATTATTTTTCTTGGTGACATTTTCTGGGAGCAGACTGGACTGGTGAAAGGCTGAAGAAAGCCCTTGCCTGGGTTTGGAGCGGTGTGGCCCACTTTTTCCTATTGTCTGCATCTATTTGTCACTGCTCAGGAGGCACCCTCCATTTGATTGTCTTAGACAGGATTGGTCTAGAATTCTCCCTAATAGGCTAGGCTGGTGGGTCAGTGAGGCCCAGGGATCCTCCTCTCTCTGTCTTCTCAGAGCTGAGATCACAACCATACACCATGATTCCCAGCGCCCCTCCTCCACCCCTACTGAGGCTCAAACGTGTGTTCTCATGTTTGCATGGGCATGTATTTTACAGATTTTATTTTATTTTTATTTTATAGATCTCCCCAGCCCTGATAATCCGCATTTCTGTGTATGTGGGTGTGCTGTGTATCCTGTGTATATTGTGTGTGCATGCGCATTAGCGTGAGTGACTGCAAGCCTATGCTTCCCACGGCATGTGCATGTAGGTTAGAGGAAGATCTTGGGTATCAGCGCTCAGCTTCCACTTGGTTTAAGATCAGGGTTAGGCTGGCAAAATGGCTTTGAAGGAAAAGTCTCTTGCCACACAAAACTGACAACGTGAGTTCAATCCCCAGACCCCATGGTAGAAGGAGAGAACCAATTGCTGAAAGTTGTGTGCAGCAACATATATATGCCTGCACTTACACACACACACACACACACACACACACACACACACTTGTTCACTGCTATGCATTCCAGGCTAGTTGACCAAGAGCAGCCACTCTCCTATCTCCCATCCCACCCCAGGAGCACCGCAATTGTAGACCCACACTTGGCATTTGTGTAGGTTTTAGGGATCCAAACTCAGGCCTCACACCTGCGTGCTAAGCTCCTTACCCACTGAGCCACCTTCTGGCTCTGTTCATCTCAATTTCTCAAGGTTCACTGGCGATAGCCAAGCTGTTGTTCCAAAAACCACACTGAACCAAACGATTGTAGATTCCCAACTTCCCATCATACTTATTTAGTTACTGCTTTTGTTTGAATGATTATTGAGTCAGTTCTGCTACTTTTCCTTGAGCCCCCAAGTCCTAATGCCCTGGTACAATTCGGCCCTACCATGCCCTTTCCATAGCTGACAGCACCTTGGCTGACGAGCCCTGTGATGAGCCCTTTGTGCAAGAGGTCTGAGCTAGACACCTCGCCTCATCCAGAGAACCTGCTAGGCTATTTCCTCGACTTCAGGCTTTGGATGGACCTGAGGCTAGCACTTCCAGCCAGGTCCATGTATCTCATCGGCCAGACCCAGACTATTTAACCTGGCTATTCTATATCAGTACTCTTACCATCCTAAACCATACCCTGGAGCCTTCCTTTTCTTTGCCTGGCTTCTCGGGGATCAACAAGCAGCAACCAGGGGTGGGGCCTGGGAGGCCGTGCCCAGGGGAAACAGGAATCTCAGAGTTAATGAAATCAACATGGACACCAGGCCCCGGAAGTCAGGCGCCTGCCCTCTCCTGTCCCCTCCAACCAGAGCCCCATCGAGGCTGGAATGAGTTAGCTTGACCTTCTGGGTTAATGCAATTAATGGGATGGTTGTGTAAGACTTTGTTTAGCAGGACTGGTTTCCAGCCTGGCCTAAGGCTAAACAGGACGCTGGCAGCTTCCTCCAGCCAGCCTGACCTGCTCCCTTGAGCCTCACTCACCCTGGCCAGTGTTCCCTAGAGGCCTGGATCTGTATGTTGTTTTTATTTCCCTGGGTTTCCCTTCCTTCTCTGAGGGACCGACCCTTGGACTTAGCAGTTAACCTGGAGATGCTGGATTTGTTGGGGTTAGCCTAGAAACTGGGTTTTGTTGGGGGGTAACTTGGAAACCAATGCTAGGTATCGGCCTGTTAGTTTACCTGAGTTCAAGTTCTCTAAAACGGAGTCTGAACTTAAAAGATTTGGTCTCTCACCACATAGTGCTGGGGTTATAGGACTATTTCTGGACATGTCTAGTTTTTTTATGTGGGCACTGGGATTTGAACTCATATTCTCATACAAACCTCAAGCTCTTTTATCCACTGAGTATCTCCCCAGCCTCCTCATAGCTTTTTAGGAGATTCATATGGGACACCAGCCCCTGCTCTGGCTGTTTCAGGCTATTTTCCTTAGACACAAGGTACAGGGAGGGCAAAAGCTTGGTATCAGCTGCCTCTCCCACTTTCTCTGTGACCTTAGGCAAGTGACTTTACCTCTCTGGGCCACAGTTTGTAACATAAGAAATACACTCCTTACCACTTCATAGAGACAGTATGGGGGAAGGGGGGTGAATAGGAATGGCCCCCATAGACCCATGTGTTTGAATGCTTGGCCTGTGGGGAGTGGCACTATTAGGAGGTGTGGCCTTGCTAGAGGAAGTGTGTCACTGGAGAGGCGGGCTTTGAGATCTCATATGCTCAAGCTACACCCAGTGTGGCTCACTAAGGCAGGGGCACACGACAGAATGTGGGAAAGTACTTAGCAAAAGTACTCTACTGAGTGGTGCACAGGGTATGATATACACTGGTATATGGGGACTCTGTGGTCATTCAACCAAGCCTCAGTACCCACCAAGGGCATCAGACGGCTCAGCTATCAGACAAGAACTGAGTAGGTAGGATTCTAGGTGGCCATTCCTTGAGGTCTGGCTCTAACTGGACTGAGAATGGCAGGCGTCAGTAACAGTATCACGGATAGGGAACCTGAGAACCAGACCTGGCTGAAGCCCTTTAACCCTTGTGACCCCAGTCAGCTCACCTACTCTCTGCCTCAGTGCAGAGGGAAGCCCGTCCTTGTGTGAGCTTGTGGAGTTGCTACGGTAAGCTCTGAGCCTCCCTGAATCCTTGTCCTCTTCCCGATATCCAAACCCAAGACTCGGTCCCAGTAGGGCCTCCTTCTGCACCCCTCTCAGGGATCCTTCTGCCCCGAGCTGGTACAAAGTCCTGGTGCCTGGTCGTGCCATACAAGAAAGCAGCAGAAAGCCACAGGGCTTGGCTGTGGTCACTCCCCAGTGGACCTGGAGTCACTGTCTCTGACTATGTCAGCTCCTTATTCGAAATCCAAACGAAAAGTCCCACTGCTGTTTATCCCTGTAGTATGCTCTGTGCCTGGGCTCATCAACTCCTGAGGCCTCGGCCTCTCTGGGCTCTGGGTGGAGCATCTGGATTCAGTAGAACCCTCTCCTGTGGGAGGGAGCATGGCAGAAAGATGGCTCACTTGGGAAGATCTGTTTTGCAACTGTTAATTAGGAAGAGGCTTGACACCTCCTTCTCCCTTCCTGCTGCTTTTCCTTCCCGTAAGGCAGATCCCTCCTGTGAACCCAGGAGGTTGTGAGCTGGCTAGATCATACTCTGTAGCTCACGTTGCCTTCCTGATCTTCCTGCTGGGGTAACAGATACAAGTGCCAACCCCTAGCTTGGCTCTCAACATACATGTTCTCTAACATAGAAACAACCACATACGAAACACGTTCTGTCCAGAACTTTGATGGGGCAGGAACTGTGGGAGCTTTGGTTCACAGGAAGGACAGCTCTCAACCCAGAGTACCAACAAAGGTTTCCTGGGGGAAGTCTAGGAGCCTTTGAGAAGGGTGGAAGGGTTAGGGGTGCTGGAATCATGTGGAGCCCAAAGCTGATGACCTGAATCTGTCCACAGAAACTAGATGATGGAAGGGGAGAACTGACTCCTGGAAGTTGTCCTCTGACCTCCACACATGTGTCATGGCGTGTGCACACGCATGAATGAACAAACAAACAAACAAATAAATAAGTGAAGAAAGATCTAGGATTTGGATGTGGAAGTGCACATTTGTAATCTCAGCACTTGGGAAGCTGAGGCAGGAGGACTTCCTTGAGATTGAAGCAATATGCTAAGTTCAACTCTGTTGGGTCTCGCCCGCCTCCCTCTAAGCATTGTATTGCGCCCCTTGCAGACACGCTAAGAGTTGCTCCCCGGATCTGGAATACAGAGTCCTGGATACAGCGTCCTCAGACCGCCCACTGTCAACGCCCACTCGTCGCCCGGACCAATCGTCACCGCCTACTCGTTTGGACCCGCCTTCTGGACACAGCTCCACTGAGGACCGGACCGCGCGCCATTGGGACTTAGATACATTGAGACAATGCGACATTGAGAGACACTCAGCAGAGACAATGGGACATGTGGGAGAGGGTTGGGTTCTCCCGCGTGTAATTAATAAATAATGTTCTTCCTTGTAGCTCATCTCTATTTTAGGAAGTTTAGCTCTTCAGTACAAACCCAGTCCAAGGTGTTTTCTGCCCACGCAGACAAGGCGCCTGTAGTGTGATGCAGAAAAACACACAACTCTATCTCAAAACAACCCCTCCCCCGCCAAAAAAGACCAAACAAAAAGAGATTGCCTTCTTCTACTGAATAGCTGTGTGTTCTTGGCTAAGGCGTCTAACCTCTCTGTGCTTTAGTGCCTTATGGATATAGTGGGAAGGAGACCCAAAGCTCCCGGGAAATCCTTTCCCCACCCTCCTTCCCTTCCTTTCATTCATGACCAATTGCCAGAATCAAATCCTTCCCCAGGGGGAAGACAATAAACTTAGGTAGGATGTATGGTCCTAAATGCTTTGGAGAAGAATCTGGTGAGGAAGAGAAGAAAGAATGCGGAGGGGGTGGAAAAACAATCTCAAATAATTTGGTCAGGGTAGGCCTCACTGGTCAGATGGCAGCTGATCAACTGTTTGAAGCTCCGTGGCTATCTAGCAGGAGAAATATCCTCTGAGCCTAAGGGAAAGTGTGTGCAACGGCCCTGGGGTTGCAGCAAGAAGGCAGTATGGAAAGAATGAAGATCTCCACAGAAACTGCTTCCAAAGGTATAATCCAAGGAAATCCCAGTGTGTAATCAGAGGTAACGGGAACCATTTTTACTTCCGGTGTTAGCAGCTGGCAGAGTGTCTGAGATGACCTCTGGAGGCCATGCTTGGCTGGGCCAATTGGCTGTGACAGGGACTGCAAGGATCCCAGAAGCATCCCCTTTGACACACAGGCCTTACAGCACAATCTGAGCTCAGAGGGTATGGCACGGAGCTGTACGCTCTGCAGTCACAGGCTTCTGGCACTAACCCTGCCACCAGCCATGTGCCGAGTCCTCGGTAAGGGTGTAATTCAGTACTTGACAAAGCAGCTGACATCTTAGTGTCGACCTCCAACAATCCCTCTGCCCTGACTCTCCCCTGAGTCTGCCAGCCCAAAGATTATCCCCTTACCGCTTAAGTGCCTGGAGTCTTGGGTGCACTGGCTGAGGTGAGGGTGAGTGGGAGTGGACTCTCAGTTCCTCAGAGGGAAAAGATCATGGCTGGGAGGTAGGAAAGTAGACTGGGAGCTATGAAGTCCAGGCCAGTGGCAGGAGCTTAGCCAAGCCTTATCCAAGCTCCTTTGGTACAGATTGATAGTGTCACCTTTGTGTCCTATGTGATCAGGAATGGCATGGTGTGGCCCCTGTGTCCTGGGGCCTCAGAAATACAAGTCACTGGTTTGCGGAAGAGACCTGGGCCGCTGCGGGGTGGAAGAGAGAATCTTGTGTGTGTGTGTGTGTGTGTGTGTGTGTGTGTGTGTGAGTGTATATTAGAGTATGTGTGTGAGAGAGAGAATGTGTGTGTGAGATATGTGTGTGAGAGTGTGTGCATGTGTGTCTATGTATGTATGTGAGAGTGTGTTTGCGTGTGATTGTGTGTGTGAGAGTGTGTTTGTGTGTGAATGTGTGTGTGTGCAGGCGTGTGTGCCTGTGTATGTGTGTTGGCTAGTGGAGGACATCAGGTTTCCTTCTCTATCACTCTCCACCTTATTCCCTTGTGACTGGGTCTCTCACTGAACCCAGAACTGGCTGATTAGCTGGGCTGGCCGGCAGCAAGTTCCAGATGTCCCTCTGACTCTGCCCTTTGCAGTGCTGGGGCCACAGGCATGTGCAGCCACATCCTGGCTTTTTAGTTTTTTTGTTTTTTTGTTTGTTTGTTTGTTTTTTGGTTTTTTTTGGTTTTTTTTTTTGTTTTTTTTGTTTTGTTTTTTTTTTTTGCTGGGGATTCAGGCCTTTGTGCTTGCATAGTACGTGCACTTACTCACCGGGCCATCTCTCAGGCTTAGTGAGAAGCATGGCTGGGTACACAGTCACCCCACACCCATTTTCTTCACAGCCCTCCCAGGAGTTCAGCACAATCCAGGTAGAAAGACACCAGATTAACCAATATCACATTCCTCCCACCTCCCAGAATGGGACCCCCCCCTCCCGTGATTACTGACAAGTGTGTAGACTTAGATTCTCCCAATAGGATGATTGCTCAATTCTAAGGAATTAGTGCCCTTGTTCACTCTTTAGTCATTACCGAGAGGTCACCAAACTGCCACACCCAGACAGAACAAAGATGTGCAGGAATGGCTAAAAGGGAGTTCCACCTCCCTTAGCCTGAGGCTGGACACTCCCCTCTGACCCCCTCCAAGGCTCCTTGGATTGGCTGCCGATCAATCCCCCCACTCTTCCATCCTGCGAGGCCTGCCGGTCTAGTCTCATCTGGAAAAAATAAAAGCAGAAAAGACAAGACCATGGCCCCCCTAATGCAAACCACGTGTGCAGTCAGCAGCAAATGGATGTGATTCACAGAGATGTGGCAGGAAGAAGACAGCGTGGGTTCATTCTCCCCTGAGCATTTTGAACCTTTCTGGATGCCGGTTCTCAGCTGCTCTCCATTCCTTGCAGCTGGGCTGTGTATACATTGAGAGGTTGGTGGTTTGTAGAAATTCCAACTGGATAAGTTTGACACTGCCTTAATTTCTTATAGGCCATGATCCAAGATGCAATAATAGACCTGACACACCCAAGAACATTGACAAGAAACTCAATAGTTATCCCATTGGAGTGAATAAGCTCCTTGAGGCTGGAAGCATATATAATTGGCTTGGCATTCACCCAACACACAATTTTAGCTCCACCCCTTTCTAGGCTCTCTTCTCAGCACAGGCCTCCTAATTCCATCATTTAGACTGACCCTCTTTCTGGCTCTGGCTGAATGCTCTCTTGCCTTAGGGCCTCTGCATGTGCTGTTTCTGGAGCCTAGACTGTTGCCCCCTCTTCTATCTGCCTAATGCACCCCATCACTTCTGAGTGTTCAGCTTAGACATGCTAGTTCAGGGAAGTCAGGTCCTCTGTTACAGGTTCTCACTACATCCTGCTGTTGAACCTGCTAGTATCTGTCTTTCTGTCCACACAGTCTGCTTAGTGAGGACAGGAACTATGTCAACGTATGGCCACTGGTATCTTGTAAATATGGAAGGGTTACATCAACATTTATTGAACACCAGGTACACACACACACAGAGAGAGAGAGAGAGAGAGAGAGAGAGAGAGAGAGAGAGAGAGAGAGAGAGAGAGAGAGAGAGAGAGAGAGAGAGAGAGAGAGAGAGAGAGAGAGAGAGAGAATCTCTCTTATTACATCAAAGTAAACTGAGGCCCAAAGTGGCCAGGAGACTGAGCTCAAGGTGGTAGTGGCCAGGGGGAGGCTTTGATTTCGGCTCCTCCAGGTCTCATATCCCAGTGTTCTTTCCATCTGAATTACAGCCCTGGATCCAGGGATTGACTGGAGTTCATGCTGACTCAGTATGAGAGACAGGGTCATCGCTGTATGTCAGGGGCTTGCTGTTCCCACGTGAATGAGTAGAGGAAGGCCTTGCTTCTTGCTGCTTCACCTGGGGCCAGCAGCTAAACACCTGACAGCAGCTGCTCTAATCCCTGGGGCTAGTCCCACCCTGCTGGGCCAGGAACGGAAGAGGGAGGCTTGCCTGGGCCTGTCCCCATTGGTTACGGTTATGCCCCTGCCTCTCCGTTATGCGCTCTCTAAAGCCAGCCACGTGCACAGCAACTGTGCTTTGGGAAATTGCCCCCAGGTCCTGGTTCACAGAATTGCTGGGAAAATGGCAGCTCTGAGTCCACATGAAAGGCATTCTTGGAAAATGTCTCTCCTGCCCCCCTCCTTCCCCAGCTGGAGAACTTTTTTTGCTGAGTCGGTGCAGCAATTGCAGGGCCTCAGACCGGTTTAATAAGAGGAGGGAGCTGGGCTGCACTTCTTGATTGCTCCAATCTGTGAAGAACTGACTTAGCTCTCTGGCATTTTCCCTGCTCCCATCATTCCCTGACTTGCAGAACGACTCTGCTGTGACAGTTGCTCACCAAGCTTCTGACCGTGGAGTAAATGGATGTGAATAAGGCAATAGAAAACGGCTTTAGATGAGTACTTCCTGTGCACCTGATGCCATCTTGTACCTGTGTGTTACTATGGCGTGGCATTTTGCCTTTTTTTGGGGGGGGTGGTGGTGGTGCTGGGAGAGAGATTGAGACAGAATCTTCTGAAACCCAAGCTGGCCTTGAACTATGTAGCTGATGATGATCCTCTTGCCTCCACTTCCCAAGTGCTGGGGTCGCTGTGTGGAAGCATGCTGGATTTATTCAGTCCTGGAAATCAAACCCAGGACTTTTTCATGCTAGGCAAGCACTCTACCAACTGAGCCACATCCTCACTTTTGAGTTTTGCCTATTCTGAGACACAGCCCCATGACAGGGATAGTTAACACATCACCTTAGGGCTGTAGTTTCAACAACCTTGCCGTTCTGTGGAGCAGCATTAGCTTCTCCCTAGCCACGTAGGGCCGTGGAGCACTCAACATGTGGCTAGTGCCAGTGAGAAATGAATTGCATTTGAAATTTCCCTGGATTTCAGTTACAGTTACATACACTTGGTGGCTACCATACTTGATCATGTGTCTCTAGCCTCGTGGTATTCTGAGTGCAGTCCAGGATCAGCCATCTGAGTGTGGTCCACCAGCAGCCAGCGCCAGCATCAGCCAACTGCTTGCTAGGGCGGTGCTTCAGTCCAGGCCCATGGAATCAGATTCATTTTAACAAGATCCCCAGGTGATCTTCAGGCATGCTCACATATGAGAAGCAGTTCCCGGAGCAAAGCCAGGAACAAAGCTGTGGGGAATTTTAAAAAACGAGAAGAGAAGAGAAGAGAGGCCAGTGGGCAGGGAGAAGAACACTCGAGGTCTCTACTCATTTAACACAAAATTCTCTTTCTGCTCACTGAGGGTTTTCAGCACTACCCTTGACCTTTGGCTACAGGATTTTCCTCTCCAACCTACAGTACAGAGAAGCAGCCAGCACAGTGAGGGCCATCGGCACCACCTCCACCACAGTGCACAAGCCCCCTCTTCCCACTAAGGGCTCCGTGAGTGCAGAGCCACGTCCATAGGCCAGGGCTCGGATATCCCCCATTCCAAGACCACACCGCAGGCATTCCATAAGCCAGGGCAACCTTCCAGAATTTCATTTTCAGATACATGTTAGTGTCTGGTATAACGAGACACATGCTACACGGCGATGAAACACAGTGTTCAGACTGAATAATAAAATGCTTTATGGACAGGCAAATTTTATGTCTCCCTGTAGGGAGATAAGTTAGTGTGGCATGCCCCTCCTGCAGTGGGGGATTGGCAGGTGGTGAATGAATTCACCCCAGTCAGGCCGGAGAAGAAAAAGCTGAGTTTATTTTATACACTGTAACAGTGTGGGGGACCAAGGCAGGAATAAAGGTACAGAAGTGGATGGGCTATGGTGGCTTTTCCTGAGATTCCTGACATGCAATTCCTACTGTGCAAATGAGGGCAGTCCTGACTTATTGATGTTGGGGTCTTGGTTGACAGGGTGACAGTTCTGATGCTTGGTCGTGTTTAATTTTGACTGGTTGTGCTCAGTCATGCTATCTCTCCAGTGTGGTTTGGCTAAACATGAGTTGTTGTGTTTTGCAGTATTATCAGAGATGCTTCCAGGACAAGACTTGCACTGTGTAAATTCCCTGAAACTGATTCTCTCTGTTTCTGGCCTCCGTTCCACAGTCATTACTGACAAACAAACTCAACCCGAGACGTTGGGTGAAGGTTTCTTCTTCAGTGGTTTCTTTGAGGTGGGCAGGTGTGATTTGTGGGTCCTGTCTTTTGTTTATCACTCTGGCAGGGCATCTGTGATGTTCCAAGAGAAGAGAGCCACGTATTAGAGAGCCATTGCCTGGTCCAGGGGCTTCATTCAGGAGCTTCCGATGGAGACACTGAAAGCCTTGCTGGAACTATCGAACCTGGAAGACATCACCTTGACAAATAAAGTACAATCCAAGAAGCAGAGAGGGGGGCAGCAAATTGTCCCAGAAAGGGACACAGCCAAGACAGCCATGAGTAAAAACACCACCAGTCAAACCCCGTTACATTCCTCATTCCCCCAAGTCACTGGCTTATCTGACGATGCTTTTTGGATCGGATCGGGTTGTGTCTGTCTGGATCTATTTACACAACAGCAGCAGACCTTCTTGAGTAGCAGCAAAGCAGCAAATCTGGGGGCTGAAGGTTTTGAAGTACAATTGCTTCAAGAAATAGAACCTGCACAGCAGGGAAGTTCTTGAGGTGGCGCAGTTAGTTGGTGTGTGAGATCTAAGGATAGCCTTCCAGCAGGAGGAATCGAGGTCTCAAGACTCCTGTTCCTGCACCTATGGTGTAGGTGCCCCTGGGAGCAGCAGACAGTGAGATAGGATCGTAGCTTTAGTTTGCACTGGAAAGGTGTATCAGTTGGGGCATACTGTCCTGATGACCTGTGATTTAAGGAAGGCTGAATGCCAGGGTACATGTTCCTGCCTACCAGTAGATCACAGAGATAGATCCACATCTCATAGCTAAAGTATATAACCCGTAGGATTAGGCAGGTGGCAAAGAAAAGGATGAAGTGTGGAGTGTATCCAGTGTTTCCCAGAAGTGGACGCCATGGCTGCCCCCTGTAAGAGACTTAAAGGACCATGGAGAAGAAGGGGACATAGAAAGTACCGAGCTTAAGTGAGCAGATTTGAGCGGCGTCCCAGCCTAAATCTCCACTGAACACGGTTCTGACCATTTGAGGTAGAACTGGTTTAATTTTGGAATAAGTGAACCACTGAAAAGGTTAGAGACTGAAAATATGAAGTAGAATGAGAATCTTTATACAGCGTATTTCGATGATATTTACCCTCTGTTTCTCCCCTGCCTCCTCCCAGAACCACGTCACTTCACTCCTGTTCAAACTGATGGACATATTTCTTAATTGAGGTTCCCTCTTCCTAGATGTCCCTACCTTGTGTCAAGGTGACATAAAACCAACCAGCATACGGGCACACAGGAGGGTGATGACCTTGTTTTTTACTGTATGCTCTCGGGAGCGTCTTTCATATTGTACAACAGGAACTTATTCAGAAGACCGGTGAAACAGAAGATGGCGACCGCAAATATTTCTTTGGAGACATTTTCCTAAGAAAAGGAAGGGAGAGATGGGTAGTGTAGAGTGGAGAACAGTTTTGTTCTGTTTTGTTTTTTTTTAAAGACCTAGATAAGGGTGGACCTGTAGAGACAGGATATGAGCAGAGACAGGAGTCACTGAATGAGAGAGCCTTTTTAAGAGGCCCAGCTGAGGCTGACCTTCCCAGGAGCAAGGCCAGACAACCCATCCCGTCTCAAATGACAGAAGGAAAGCAGAGTTTGCAGCACAGGTAGGTGGGAACACTGTGCTCATTGTCCATCAATTAGGGGTATCTAGGCAGGGTATTAGTGACTCGGGAAATCATATGACATGTTTATTTCCCAGCTCAGATTCCCAGGTCAGTACGATAGGCTTGCTAGGGGAATGAATATTGAGTACCTACTTGATGCTTGAGGTCATGAACTTGAATGGTAGTACTTGGAGTAGGGGAATCTCTGGGAGAAAAGAGGTTGGAAAATGTCCCCTCCAGGGGGTCCCTTGGAATTTAGAGGCTTTTTTGACTATTGTCCATCTGGGAGGATCTTTCCAGAGTGGTCCTTTGGCTCCTTGGTGGTTGACAAGGAAACAGTGGATGGAAAAGAACTGAGGCTACGTCTGGCTTAGAAGGGAGGCTGGAAAGGTGGCTCAGTAGGCTAAGCACCTTTGTGTGAGCATGAGGTCCTAGGATCTCACCTGGCACCCGTATAGAAAGACAGTCATGGTAGTATGTGCCAGTTATCTCTGTCCTGGAGGAGCAGAGACAGGAGGCTACCTGGGGTTTGCTACTGACCAACTGTGGCAAGCATGGGCCAATGGATTGTCAGGTGTTTAGCAACTACAGTGCCCATACAAGATCTGTCTTTCTAATATTCTCAGCTTATTCACACCAATATTCCTTAGAATACCATGCTAATATAAAAGTCACACAGACATTTCACCAATAGGGCAACAGTTGTTTGGGCAGAAATGCTGTTCCAGGATCCCACTGGGGAATCTTCTCCAGTAAGGATGTTTCAAAGGCTTGAAGGCTCAACTCATGTCTTCAGTAAAGTCCTTCAGTTGCTGCAGTCTGGAAGGATGGCACTGGGGGAAGACCAGGAGGTCCTTGAGAGCATAAGCCAACAACTAGCTGGCAGTCATCCTGTGTGGGCTCAGTGACATGGTCAGTGGGTTCTGGGCCATGCACAGAGTCTCAAGTCCTCTTGCTAATGGGTATCAACTCAGAGGCTAGAGATAACCTGTCCAGGGTATGTGGCAGTGCTATCCCAGAGACCATCCCCAAAGTTCCATTTTTTTGTACCATTTAATAACTCAGGATATCATCTCTCTCAGCTTGGGGTTAGTTCACTAGCATATTAACATCACTTTGAGGTTAGTTCATTAGCATATCAAGGCCCATCCTGGGTTAGGTATAAGAGCTGCTGGGTGGCCAGACAAGGGCTTGCTTCTGAAGCCTAACTCTTATCAGAGCCACCAGGGAGCAAACTTTTACCTCACATGCATTGCATTATTTAAAGTCACACAAAATGCCTTTTAAACTATGTTCCTTACACCAACCTAGATGAAGCAGCGAGTTCTAGGTTCAGTGAGGGACCTTGTCTCAAAGAATAAGGGACTTTCAAAGCATTAGCTTTTGGCTATTGTCCCCAGGATAGTGATAATAGTACCTTATTGACACTGGACTGTGTGGTGATTTGAATAAGAATGGCCTCCAAAGGCTCATATATTTGGAAGCTTAGTCACCAGGAACTGTTTGAAAGGATTAGAAGGATTAGGATGTCTGGCCTTGTTGGTGGAAGTGCTTCACATTTGTATGAGAATTAGGTTTAAAAAGCTTAAAATGTAAACTTAACTATAACCTTTGGAATGTATTAGAAGCATCTGTGGTGCTCACGAAGCACACTTGGGGACCCAGCATCTCCTTCACATGTTTAGACAGAGAAGACCTGTGGTGAGGTTCTGGTGATGCTTTTTATCTATTTGTTTTGAGACAGAGTCTCAGGTAGCTCAGGCTGGCCTTGAACTTCAGATTCTACTGTTTCTGCCTCCTAAGAGTTGGGATTATAGGCATGGGCAGTGGATAGTCATTACAGGGCTCTCTCTCTCCCTCCCTCCCTCCCTCCCTCTCCACACTGTCCCTCCCTCCTTCCCTCTACTTCTTAACAAATACTTGATGTAGCTGCAGTGCCTGTTGTATTTTTGAGACAGTCTCAGGCCAGTCTTGAAGTCATTACTTAGCTGAGGATACCATGAGTTCCTCATCTTCTTGACTCCACTTTCCAGGACCTGGATTGCAGGTGTGTGGTGCCACTCCCAGCTTTTTCTCTCTTTCTCTCTTTCCTTCCTTCCTTTTTGTTTTTTTCCTTTTTCCTTTTTCTTTGTCTTGTTGAGACAGGATCTTGCTATATATCCCTGGCTAGCCTGAAGCTTACAATGTAAACAGGTTGACCTTTCCCCACATATTCTGGGGACTACAGGTGTAGACAATCACATGCCCCTTGGCCTCTATTAAAAGATGGCCATTTCCCCTAGAGTTCATATCTCTTGTAACTGTGGGACCTGACTGTGTCCTAGCTATATGTTATCAGAGAGGACAATGGGAAATGCTAAAAAGAACAGCTTGGGTTTTGTGTTGGGAAAGGTACTGCTGTTGGGACTCAAGTGTCTGGAGTGAGAATTGAAAGACTTTTCTGGTGACTGGGCAACTTGTGAGTGGTACACTGCAAGTAAGGACATGTAGCCAGGTCACCACAACCTCCCTAGAGCCATCCTACCTCTGGGCTACCGCTTCATGTACTGTCAAATTAAGCTTTAAAAATTCCTACCTACTCTTTATTAATTCCTTGGATGTTAGAAACCAGTAAAGATTGCTGCAGCTATGTCTCCATTAGGTAATTATAGTCTAAGAGCCCAACAAAAGCCCATTAGAGATCAGGCAATGGGCCTGCTTTCTCCTCTCTGTCTGCACATGGCCTGAGTTTGCAAGGGCAAGCAGGGACACCGAGAGGCATGCCTGCCATAGCCCCAGGTCCAGAGCAACAGTTTGGCAGGTTGGATATAGGCTGCAGAACATGGAAGCCAGATTCCTTCAACAGAGAACAGCCTGTACATCTAAGCTCTGCAGCCTTGGGCATTCCTACTCTCCCTGATACCTATGAGTTCATAGCACAGGAGCTCAGTGTTTTCCAAGTCCCCAAAGCAATCCCCAGTCCTCAAAAGAGCCCTGTGATATTCAAGTCAATATTATTGTCCTGTTTTAAAGATGAGGAAACTGAGGCTAAAAGCCACAAATGATTTGCCAGTATTACCTGGCAGGCCAGTGATGGGGCCCTTTCTTGGTACCACTAACTTTCTTAATAAAGTTACCCTAGATTAGGGGATGCAGCACACCTTAGTGGAAAAGTTTCCGTACTGTCAGTAGGCTAAACTTTAGGAAACGTCTGTTGTTTGTGGGCAATGTGGTCCAGGCTCGGACTCTAACTTCTCTGGCCTGGAACTGACGCTCTTGTTTCAGTCTCTTGAGTGTTAGCATTATAGGCTCATGCTATCCATGCCTGGCTGGGATACTTAATAAATGAAAACAAAGCTAAAACAAAACAGGAACAAGAACAAAACCAACCAATCAACCAACCACCACCACCAAATCAGTAGTCCTCCTATATACAAATGACCAACAGGCTGAAAAAGAATTCAGAAAAACAACACCATTCACAATAGCCACACATGGTATAAAATACCTTGGTGTAACTCTAACCAAGCAGGTGAAAGACCTGTATGACAAGAACTTCACGTCTTTGAAGAAAGAACTAAAGAAGATATCAGAAGATGCACAGATCTCCCAGGCTCATAGATTGGTAGGATTAATATAGTGAAAATGGTCATCTTACCAAAAGTAATCTACAGATTCAATGCAATTCCCATAAAAATTTCAACACAATTCTTTACAGACCTTGAAAGAATAAACTTCAACTTCATAAGGAACAACAAAAAACCCAGGATAGCTAAAACAATCCTGAACAATAAAGATCTTCCAGATGTATCACCATCCCTGACTTCAAGTTCTGCTACAGAACTATAGTAATAAAACCCTCATGATATTGACATAAAAACCAAGTTGATCAATGGAATCGAATTAAAGACCCGTAAGTAAATCCACACACCTATAGACACTTGATATTTGATAAAGAAGCCAAAATTATACAATGGAAAAAGAAAGCATTTTTAGTAAATGGCCTACCTGGATGTCTGCATGTAGATAGATGCAAATAGATCCATATCTATCACTCTGCACAAAACTCAAGTCCAAGCAGATCAAAGACCTCAACATAAAACCAGATACACTAGCCCTGATAGAAAAGGAATAGCCTTGAATGCATTGGCACAGAAGAAACTTCCTAAACAGAACACCAACAGTTCAGACACTAAGATCAACAATTAATAAGCGGGACCTCATGAAATTGAAAAGCTTCTGTAAGGCAAAAGACACTGTTAAAAGGATAAGACAGAAGCCCAGAGAATGGGAAAAGATCTTCACCAACCTCACACCTGAAAGAGGGCTGATATCCAAAATATATAAAGAACTCAAGAAACTAGATATCAACAAACCAAATAGCCCAATTAAAAAATGGGGTACAGATCTAAATAGAGAACTCTCAATAGAAGAATCTCTTATTAAAGAAAAGCACTTAAAGAAATGTTCAACATCCTTAGCCATGAGGGAAATGTAAATCAAAATGACTCAGAGATTACATCTTACACCTGTCAGAATGGTGAAGATCAAAAACTCAAACAACAGCTCAGGCTGGCAAAGATGTGGAGTAAGGGGAACACGCCTCCATGGCTGGTGGGAGTGCAAACTTGTATAGCCACTTTGGAAACCAATATGGCAGTTTCTCAGAAAACTTGGAATTAATCTACCTACCCAAAGGATGCCCCACCATTCTACAAGGACACTTGCTTTCTCAGCTATGTTCATAGCAGCTTTATTCATAATAGGCAGAAACTGGAAACAACCTAGATGTTCCTCAACTGAAGAATGTATGAAGAAATGTGGTAGAGCTACACAGTGGCATAATACTCAGCTATTAAAAACAGTGACATCATGAAATTTGCCAGCAAATGGATGGATTTAAAAAGATCATTCTGAGTGAGGTAACCCAGACCCAGAAAGACAAACATGGTATGTTCTCACTTATACGTGGATGCTAGCTGTAAAGTAAAGGATAGCCATGTATAATTCACAGACCCAAAGAAGGAGGGCTCAAGGGAGGATGCATGAATCTCACTGAGAAGGAGAAATGGAATAGACGTCATGAATGGACAGAGGAAGTCCTGAGAACAGGAGGGATCAGGTGACAAGAGGACAAAGGGAGAGAGTACTGGGAGAGACAACTGGAATGGGGGGCTGGCATCTCTGGGATGAGCTAGCAACTGAGAGCACTGGGAACTCCCAGGAATCTATGAGGATGACCTGAGCTAAGACTGCTAGCAATGAAGGATATGGAGTCTGGGCCAGCTATCCCCTATAACCAGGCAAGACATTCAATGGAAGGAATGGGACATCAACTCAGCCACTAAACCTTCCACCTGACATTTGTCCCGACTATGAGGTGTTCTGGGGTAAAGGTGGCATAGAAGTTGAGGGAGTGCCCAGTCAATGACTGGCCCAGCTTGAGACCCACACCATGAGAGGGAGCCCATCCCTCACACTGTTGGGAGGACCAGGAAACAGGCTGCATAGCCCAGAGACCTAGGATAGAAGCAAACACAAATGGAAAATAAAGTCAAAGAAATGATTCATAACAATATCCTGCTATACTCATGGACTGGTGTCTAGCCCAATTGTCATTTGAGAGGCTTTATCCAGCACCTGACGAAACAGAAGCAGAGACCCATGGACAAACATTTGGTGGGACTTGGGGAATCATGTGGGAGAAAGGGAAGAAAAATTGTAGGGGCCAGAGGGGTCAAGGACACCACAAGAAAACCCACAGGATCAACTAATTAAGGCTCATATGGGCTCCAGAGACTGAACCACCAAGCAGGGAGCCTGCAGGGCTCTGCCCTAGGCCCTCTGCACATATGTTACAGCTGTGCGGCTTGGTCTTCATGTAGGACTCCTAACAGCGGGAGCAGGGTCTCTCTCTGACTCTGTGGTCTGCCTTTGGGACTCTTTCCTCTTCCTGGATTGCTGAGTCAAGCCAAATAAGGGAGGGTGTGCCTGGTTTTACTACAACTTGATATACCAGGGCTGGTTGATATCCATGGGAGACCTGACATTTTCTGAAGAGAATGGAGAAGGATTGTGGGGGTAGGGATGGGTGTGGGTGGGAGGGACTGAGAGGAGAGGAGGGAGGGCAAAGTGTGGTCTGGATATAAAATAATTAATCAATTAAAAATGTGTGTGTGTAGGCTCACTTGCCCTTGAGCTCCTGGGTGATCCTTCTATTTCTGTTTCACATCTCCATGTTGGAGTGCTGGGATTACAGAACCCAGACTGCTATTTATTTTATTTTTTAAAAGATTTATTTATTATTATACATAAGTACACTGTAGTTGACTTCAGACATACTAGAAGAGGTTGTCAGATCTCATTAAAGGTGGGTGTGAGCCACCATGTGGTTGCTAGGATTTGAACTCAGGACCTTTGGAAGAGTAGTCAGTGCTCTTACTTGCTAAGCCATCTTGCCAGCCCCCCAGAGCCCAGACTGTTAACCTCACCCAAGTAAGTGCTGTTAGCCACTGAGCCATCCATCATCCTTCCCCCTCCCCCTCCTCCCCCTCTTCCCCTCCTTCCCTTTCCCCTCCTAACCCTCCTTCCCTCCTAACCCTCCTCCCTCTCCTAACCCTCCTCCCTCACCCTCCTTGCCCTCCTCTTTAAGGAAGACTTCTGCTCCTTACACCTGTCCTTGTCCTCAGGATTCTTGCTTTTTTTCTTTTCCCATGTGAAGGTGGAAGGAGAGAGAACTGACTCCATAAAGTTTTCCTCTGACTGCAGCTACATAGTAAGTTTGAGGCCAGCCTGGGCTACAAGAGACTCTGCCTGGAAAAACAAAAACAAAGAAAAAAATCTGCAAACAAACAAACAAACAAAAAGAAATCACCAATATTTTCATATATTACACCTATCTTGAGGTGTGGATTATGCCCCCTCACTGCCTCAAAATTACGGAGGTTATTATGTGCACTACTGGATCGTGATAGATAGGTTAATAAAAACAATATTTGCCATATCACAGCTCAGAACATAGTTTAATAACCATAGCTCAATATAATTGGTTTCCTTTGTAATCCCATATGTTTTACTATATGTGTTTAAGATACTCTCGGAAAACATCCAAGTGAATATGCCAAGTACTCATATACCCCAAGTCACCTTCACGGGCTCCAGGTCAAAAATAGAGACTCTAGGCCCTGATCCAGATCCCTCCTCTGGGCAGCAGACTCTGCGATGGAGCGTAGAGTTTGGGGTTTGATACGGAAGGACTCTAAGTCCCCACAGACAGAGGTGAAGGAAGGAGGGTTGGGCGGAGGGAAAATTGTTGAGATGTCATCAGCACTTACTCAGGAAAGAAATCGGGCCTGGTTGGAGGCTGCTCTCTCCAGCACAGATGCCCTGCTCCACAGAAATGCAACTCAGGGCCTCGTGCCAGCAGTTCTGTTCTTGAGGGACTTCTGCTTCGATGAATCACCATGACCAAAAAGCAAGTTGGGGAAGAAAGGGTTTATTTGACTTATACTTCTCCATTGTGGTCCATCACTGAAGAACACCAGGACGGGAACTCAAGCAGGGCAGGAACCTGGAGGCAGGAACTAATGCAGAGGCCAATGAGGGGTGCTGCTTACTGACTTGCTCCCCTTGGTTTGCTTATCCTGCTTTTTTTTTTTTTT